>NC_140939.1:146926944-147036944 GCF_014529385.1 Adiantum capillus-veneris
ACGAGCTCCTTGGTAACAAGGAATGGATCAGTATGTTTTACAAAACTTGAAGATTTGAAGAGATGTGAGAGGCAATATGTGCATAATGTACAAATAGGCATGAAAAAGAGTGGGTTGCTAGAGCCTACTAAAAATGTTTTGGGTTTGTGTGAACAAGTTTCTTTTGTAGATACTATGGGTCAGTTTGATGCTATAATGGGGTCTAGTTTGCATCTTGAAAATGAAGTTGTGGAAGTTTTCTCTATGGAAATGTATCAAGTAATAGAAGCCTTTAAAGAAAGCCAAACAATTGGCCCAGAAGTCCATGTTGAAACTAAATACAAGAGTGTAGCAAAGAAGGTGAAACCAATAGCTTCACCCTTACCACCCAACAACAGGGAAAATATTGAGCAGGCTTCTTTACAACCAAGTTTGAGGAATCCTAAAAAGATTGGGCATACCTTCACAAAGGAGTCTTTTCAAGAGTTGCAAATTGGTTGCGAGGAGTTTCTAACACAGGAGGAGACAAAGTGCTTCAAAGAAATGCTTTCAAAGCAGGGTAAGGCTTTTGCATTTGAGCCACATGAGATAGGATGTGTTGATCCTTCTATTGTAGCTCCTATGGTAATTTTCACAATACCTCATGTGCCTTGGAATCTACGGCCTATTCCGGTTCCAAAGGCTCATATGCCAAAGTTAGTAGAGCTACTGAATGAGAAAATCAAAATGGGAATCTTGGAGCCTTCTTGTGCTCCATACTCAAACAGGTGGTTCACAGTTCCAAAGAAGAATGGTTCTCTACGCTTCATCCAAGATATGCAGCCACTAAACATGGTGACAATTAGAAATGTAGGTATAGGTCCAATTGTGGATGAGTTTGCAGAGGCGTTTGCAGGGAGGGAAATCTACTCAATGGGGGATCTCTACTCAGGGTATGATCAATTTCATCTTGCAATCGAAAGCAGAGACTTGACAACCATGAGGACACCTTTGGGTTTGGTAAGGATGTGTACCTTGACACAGGGAGCAACCAACTCGGTTGCACATATGATGAATGGGAGGAATAAGGTCTTACGTGACTTTATTCCTCAAATCACAATTCCTTTCATTGATGATTTGCCTATCAAAGGATGTGAAGAAAGTGACAAAGATGAAGCTTTGGATCTCAAGGGATGTCGTAGGTTTGTGGTAAATCACATAAATGATTGTGATAAAATATTGTCTAGGTTGGAAGAAGTGAATCTTACATTGTCAAGGAAAAAGTCTATGTTTGGTGTCACTGAAGTGCTCATTGTGGGGCACATGTGGGGTCCATATGGTAGGAAACCTTGTCCAACAAAGGTAGATGCCATCCAAAGAATGAAAGAAACGTGAACTAGCATCACTGAGGTTAGAAGGTTTCTGGGAGCATGTGTCTTCTATGTTATTTGGATTTCACATTATGCACATGTAGCTGATCCTCTTTATCAGCTCCTTAGAAAGAATCAAAAGTTTAAATGGACAGAAGCACATGTAAAATCCATGAAAAAGCTAAAGGAGTTACTCCAATCAGCAACAACTTTGAGAAAGGTAGACTATGAGTGTCAAAGGCCAGTAATTGTGATAGTAGACACCAGTCCTACAGGGATTGGATGGGCAATAGGGCAAGATGACAAAGAAGGACACAGGTATGTGGTAAGATTTGGAACAAAGGTACTAAGTGCTCGCCAAAGAAACTATCCACAAATAAAGAGAGAGCTATGGGGTATGGTTATAGCCTTGAAAAGTGGGAAAGAGTACCTAATTGGTGCATGTGTGGTTGTAGAAATAGATTGTCTACCACTTCTTGGGATGATTACAACCTGCTCAACGCCAGACATTGCTATGTTGCGGTGGATTGCCTACATTAAGTCCTTAAATCCCGAGTTTAAGCACATTGTAGGAAAAGACAATACAGTGGCAGATATGCTATCAAGGGCAAGGTATGAAGATGAGTCACAAATGATTGACGAGGGGGATGATGTAGGCACAAAGTTCTATTCTATCTCTCATGTCAAAGGTAACAATGTCTGCATGACTAGTCCACTTGAATTGTTCTTGAAATATCTTTATGAAGGTGATTGACTTTCTATTGGAAGCTACTTGAGTACTCTAACAAAACAGGATGATTGTTCTGAACAAGAATTCAAGAGGATACGCAAGAAAGCATACGGGTACTTTTTAAGGGATGGTTACTTGTGGAAGCATCCTAAACAAAAGGATGCTACACCACAACGGGTTATATGTAAAAAGAGACTCAAGTAAAGCTCATTCAATTGGACACAGGGGTGTGTGGGCAACCTTCTCCAAGTTGAAAGAAAAATACTGGTGGTGGAAGGGTATGTATAAAGATGTATCTCAATTTGTAGAGTCATGTGTACTTGTCAAATGTATTCAAATGTCTGACATCGTGATGGATTGCACCCTACATATCCACTAGCCATGCACTATAAATGGGTTGTGGATCTAGTCACAATGCCTTTAGGACTCTGGCAGATAAGGTACTTGGTTCTTGCACGAGAGGACCTAACTAATCAGGTTGAAGGAAGAGCATTAAGAGCTAAAACCACAGAAGCTGTGTGCAAATTCCTTCTTGATGAGGTGATTTGCCATTATGGTTGTGTGGGAAAGATCACTGCAGATATGTCAAAGAAGCAAGGGAGTTCTTTTCTAGATTAGGAATCAAGCTTTCTCTTACTACAGCTTACAACCCTGAAGGCAATGGAAAGAGTGAAAGAGGGCATCCTCCTATCATCAAAGCTTTGGCCAAGGCTTGCGAAGGAAGAGCTGGTGAGTGGCCAAAATTGTTACGATATGCTTTATGGGCTGATCGTACAACACATAGCTCAGTAAACTGGCTACATACCTGCGGAGATGTATGGTCAAAAGCCAGTGATGCCGATTGAAGATACAATTCCCACATGGAATGTACTACCTTGGCAAGAGGGGCTTAGCAGGGAAGATCTCCTTGCATTGCGCATAAGGCAACTAGAGAGAAGACCTGGAGACATTGAGGCTACAAAAGAACGACTCAAAAATGCAAGGTTGAAAAACAAGGACTACTTTGATAAGCGACATGGACTCAGGAGCAAAGCAATTGACAAAGGTGATTGGGTTTTAGTATATGATAGTAGCCTTGATAACCAGCACACAGTCATGCGTAAGTTTTCAAAAAGATGGTTTGGACCGTATGTTGTAAAGCATGTGCATGAAAATGCTACTTACAGCTTGTCTGAACTAGATGGTACAGAAGTAAAGATTCCCATTGCAAGAAAAAGGATCAAAATGTTTAAGAGAAGAAGAGACAATGATCCAAAAGATGTTGATGAGGAAGAAGAGAGAAACACGGGTGAAGATCAAAGTGAAGATGAAGCTTTGGAATAATCCAGTGAGAAGAAAGCAAAGAAGTTGTACAAGAGTGCTAATCTTACAAAGAGACAATGTGGCACATACCGGAGGATGTGCAGGTTTAGAGGGGGTGGATGTCGTGCTGTGATACGTACATAGTGGGAACGCATGCTACAAGAGTTATCTTGTAACTTTTTAGACACATAGTTATATTTTCTATAATGTACATATGCATATTTAAGTATAATAATATGCTTTCTATCTCATCTTATTATTTATCTCAAGGGTAACCTATTCTTACTTTACCATCAGAAAATACTATGGAAAAAGCGTCAATAGCTCCACCTCTTTAACTTCGGGCAAAAAGCATTGATTCTTTCTTTCTACCATCTCATTATTATCTCACGCCCTATCTAGATCCTATATCTAGGGTAATTTTCAATCTATACATTTTCTATGCATTTTTCATATTTTTCTTATATTTCTTTTTAAATAGCTACTAGGAGGGAATCAAATCCTAGTGGGACACTAGGTGGCATGATTTCAAAGATACACTTATTTTAATGCATTATTGCAAGCATGATTACAAACATTTGTCAAGGAGCAATGTCATGCTTTCATATGGCATGAGGTGTCCATTGGAATCAAATAAAAGTTTAGGCTAAGGGGACCACAAGAAGACTTTTGCTGCCAAAACTGTACCCTATTTTGATGATTTTTTTACACAAGGTTCCAATTCGAATTGGAAAATGTATATAAGAATGAACTCGTAGGTAATGCGCTTAAGTTTCTGCCTATATTTTTACTTTTTTATTTGGAGCCACGGTTGAGGAGATATGATCAAAATACTAGACCCCAGTCTGCCCACACCATGCAAGGACAGCTCATTTCCAACTTTTCCAGTTTTTGTTCACACTGGCTCTTCTCTTCTTGTGTAAACCCTTGGGGTTTCCCTTCACCTATAAAAGGAGACCTCTTCTTCTTTGAAAACAACTCAAGCATTCAAGCCATTGATGAGAGGAATTCATGAGGGAGTGAGTAGTAATGCCAAATTGTACTTAGCCATTAACATAAGCCTAAGCCTACACTTTCTCCTAGAGGAATACTAGCCATTCTTGCATGCTATCCATGGAAGATCAACTCTAATCAAAAAAGGTCTTGGACTTGGCGTATCAATCAAAGTGGAGTTGTCCCCTCTTCTTCTCTCTCCATCAATAATGTGTCGAAGGGTTTGTCAAGTAAAATGTGTTATACATTGATGTTTTCTTGATTTCTTGTTGTTTTCTTTTTCATCTCTAATCCAACATATATATATATATGTATCTAATCTCATCTTCTTAACCAAACCTATCTCTCTCATTCTTACTAATTCATCCTCTCTACAAATTCTAGGTTCCCTTTGCTACAGGTACATCTCTCCCCGCAGTATCCTTATTGCCTACTGGCAAGAATAGGGCTTGGGAGGGAAACTTCTCATATCTACATTTCTCACATACTATCCTAGATGAATAACCCACATGATGATCATTTCTATCGCTTTCACTCTATGCGATCTATTAGAATTAACCTATGGATTAGCCGTAAAATACACTTTCAACAACGTCTAGTGTTTCTCTTTGGCCCAGAAAGGCTTAATGAAATACTTCTATCACCGGATCCCATCATAATACCTCTCATAGACTATAACTTTTCTTTTGACGTAAGCATAGTTATCTTGCTATGAACCAAGAGGATTTGTACACACAATTAATCCCAATCACTAGACAAAATATATATATTATGGTAAGCACAAAACTACAATTCCAAAGAACAATTCGTAGCCTATTTGGTCAGCCAAGATTGAATGCCATTAATTCTTCTATTAACCCTTTCATATTACCCATGATACGATATGACCATAGCTTTGATGTTTTCATCTTCGTGTTGTTTTGACATTCTCTTTTGTGTTCTTTCTTTGTGTATGTGAGTGCAAGAGAGAAAGAGTGGGTCTTCTTTGATTGCACTTCTTTCCACACCCTAGTCTTCATCACTACAACAGAAAAAGGTTTCATCGACGCAGATATCAACTCAGTGCGTCGCTATGTGCGTTGATATCCGCGTCCCTGTGAACCTGTCGCTATGTGCGACGCAGATATAGACGTAGGTAGCGACGCAGATAGCGACGACCATAACAGAAAAAAGAAATCTTGGATAGAGGGCAGGTGGCCTAGCCTATGCCCAGTTAAAATATGGACGCAGTCACAGCCAGACTTCCTGCCCTCTACCCAAGAAAGCGAGCAGCACCAAAATCAACCATGCTCCCGCGCGCAGAAATTTCGACAGAGTTCCCTTTGTTTTTACATAAACTTTTCAAAAAAAACCATATCATGTATACGCCTCCTACATGCTATCCATGTAGGATCTCACATGAGATTTAACGCCAATGAAAGACAAGTACCGTACCAACTGAAAATCATAACCATAACGAACCATAACCATAACTTAAAAGCATAAGCATAATGCAGATAACCATAACCATAAAAAAAATTAACAATAACCATAAGCATAACCAGAAAGTTAAACATAACCATTAACAAAACCTGAACCGTAACTATGTCTATACAAGAATAGGAGAAATAACCATGTCTATACAATGACAATGACAATAATCATAACCATAAGGGAAACAATAATTATCTGAACAGTAACTGTCTGTAAAAAAAAGAGACACGGAAGCGTGTCTGTGTCTCACAAAGCATATATATGAAATCCAGTCCACTAATGACTAGGCGTCGCAACCTGCACATAGGACAACTCACAAATTTAGTATTGATATTACTTCACATATACTTACTTAATTAAATCAACTTACACATATTAACGTCTCACCTCAAGCGAAGCTTCAAGATCATTCAGTACTTCATAGATACCTCTGCGATATCCATCTCACTCCTCCTGGCGTGTCGGAGCTCGATGCATCGCAAGATTCTGCGTTTATACAAAAATCAAAGTAATAAGAATACATGATTCATCACGTTTTAAAAAACTCCATAGTTAAGATTGGATTAGAAACTCACAAACTCATAGCGAAAGGTGTCGAAGCCTCCGCTGCCAAGATGAGATGTCCCCCTGGTCATTTGTCGTACCTGCGCAGCCTCACGCTGTTGTCTGAACCGCGTGTTCGTTGTCCGCTCATCCTCCCTGATCTGCAGCCACGTCTCGTGTGGGATGCCCGAAGGCTTCGGCGAGCCGGTCCTGAAAGCCTTCTGAGCTGCATCTCGTCGATGTTTCACGGTGTCCCATGAAACACCCTTGATCCACCTCCTCGGAACAACGAAAGAACCCGGAGCAGGCTGGTACTCTCTCAGGATGGTCTCCACTATGTAATTGACTTTGTCCCCATCCTGATCACCCCAAGACATGAGAAGGATGGTCGAAAACTGCAGCTCTGCGAGCTGGTGAATCCGCTGTCACATCTTAGTCCCGACTCTATCCATGTCAACAGAACCATCTGCCTGTACAGTATAGAGCTTGGAGGCACTAGGATCGTGTGCCCCCCAAGGGGTCCGAGGTGTGCTAAGAGGTGTGTCGAGAGGTGTGCCTGGGTAGGACAGGGGTCGTGAGCAAGGAGGGGTCGAAGCATCTGTGGACCATCCTCCATAGCAACCACCACCTCCACCTGACGATCGCCGAGATCGGCGAGTGCGCCTGTGCTGCGGAGATGAGGACTTACCCGCCTCTGTCCCACCCCTAGGTATCGAAGTGGCCGTGATAGGAGAAGCAGGCGTCCTCCCCCCCGTAGGCGTCCCCCCCTAGGAGTCGGACCCTCTGGTGTGAATCCCGGAGGCGTAGTACCAGTGCCTCTGGCTACCCAGTACTGAGAAGCCTCTGCCATCTGAGCAGGCGTCATCCGTGTAACGAAGCCCATGAATGCATCTGCACTCATGGAAGCGGGATCTGGAATTTGGTCTGCCATACTAAAGTCCTGCACAAAGAAAGTAAAATAAAGCGTTAGAACACAATTGTTTAAATTAACTTTAAGCTTAATTTTAAATCAACGTTTTTACACAAACACTTACAGGCCTAGGCCTCGACGAGTGAGGCATCATCGATAAGTCCTCTATCTCTAATTGCAAACGTAACTTTGCCCCAACTCATTCTGGCAGATTGTCTTCATCCATTGCATCTTCATCTACAAGTGTCAATTCTGGCTCGTCTGCGTCATCCCTTGTATATCTGTCAGCTTCCTCTGCCATACCTTCGTCCATCTCATCTAATGTCATAGTAGTATGGACGTCTTCTAACTGACTTTCCTACATGCATGAATCTTGTTGTAGTCCAAGCCAACTGAGGTCAGAAGTTGCTTTGCGTCTGGCCTGGAGGGGGGCATTTCATTGCCAACCGAGAGAAGTTGCTCCCGCAATAACCTGTTTAAGCCACATTAAATTAAAAAGCTCTCCGAGCACATCACCGTTGCAATCGGAAAATCTCTTTTGTAAATTACGTACCTAAACAAAGCAGTGACGCTTGCATCTGACCACCCGTACACTAACTGAAGATTCAAAAACGCCAGACAAGTACGAAGCACAGATATTTTGGCGCCTTCATAGATTGGTTGACGTGCCAACTTCCTCAACATGTCTTCAGGAGATAGGCGCACGGCTTCTGGTACTGCTTCGTTCGCGTTCTCCTCGCTTGTCTGGAAGAAGGCATCCAGCATCTCCTCCATGCCGTCGTCTTCTGTCTGTAAGCCCTTTTCTGCTTCCATCCGTGGCTCTATATCGGTCGGACCTTCACGCATAATCTTTTTTCTCTCTCTCTCAGATGTAGGTGCTATGTCACAAAAATCAATGCCCGTTTCGTAGGAGTCGTATCGCGGATTCTGTACGGTTTCTCTAGAAAACTCTCCATACTTGTGCACATGCTCATTACATATCCTACGCTTGTGCAGGATTTGATACTTGCAGAGCGTGCACGAGCATGCAATCTTTTCCTCCATGTTAGTTGATGACGTTTCCATCTACAATGATTATGAATGTTGTTTTAATATATATATATATATATATATATACTCCTCACAATGTAAACTACCTCGCATTCTCTAGTCTTGCCCAATCTTCGTACACCTCGGTCCAGAGGTGTACGGAGATCAGGACCACCAGGTCAAAATCTCGTCTTTATTGGTCAAATCCTATATGGGTAGACACATACATGCACTCCCAGGTGTACATGGCAATGCATGTAGCAGGCAAAACCCCTTTTGCCTCTTTTAGTTCCATAGTTTCTTCTCTGTCTACGTACCCTATCTCTCGTTCTTTCTCTCTCGATCTCGCTCTTGCTATCTCTCTTTCTCTCTCTATTTCCCTATTTTCCTATCTCTCTCTCTGTCTCGCTCTCCACTTCCCTATCTCTCTCTCTCTCTCTCTCTCTCTCTCTCTCTCTCTCTCTCTCTCTCTCTCTCTCTCTCTCTCTCTCTCTCTCTCTCTCTCTATATATATATATATATATATATATATATAGCTCTCTTTCTCTATCTCTCTATTTCCTCTCTCTCTCTCTCTCTCTCTCTCTCTCTCTCTCTCTCTCTCTCTCTCTCTCTCTCTCTCTCTCTCTCTCTCTCTACTTACCTCTCTCTCTCTCTCGCTCTCTACTTCCCTATCTCTCTACTGATCGAACGAGCGACTGAGCTAGGGATATCTAGAGGCCCACGACTGCGGAGGACTACACAACATCGACAGAGGCTGCATCGAAGGATCTAGCTAGGTCACTTTGGCTCTACATGCACAACGCCCGGTCAGACTACTGACCATGGAGGAGATTGATGAGATCCACCAGCGACGACAGATGTTGGGTTTCCTATGATCTACCTATCCCAGCTAGCTGGTTTAGCCGTTTAGTCCACACCCAGCAGTTTAGGATTCCATAATATTTTATTTTGTCATCTTCTTACTCTGACTTTGTATCAGATCCATCACATTGTAACTTTCTTGTCTCATGTCTCATAGGTCACTTTGGCCTTTCGAAGACGTTAATATAACATTTCATTTCATTTCTCTCTTTAATTTTAAATTTCCTAAGCACATTAATTCTCTCTCTCTCTCTCTCTCTCTCTCTCTTTGATTACCTACACACACACACACATTTCTCTCTCTCTATCTTTCCTACACACACACCCCTCTCTCTCTCTCTTTCCTACACACACACACCGCTCTCTCTCTCTCTCTCTCTCTCTCTCTCTCTCTCTCTCTCTCTCTCTCTCTCTCTCTCTCTCTCTCTTTCCTACACACACACACGATGTAGAGAGAGAGAGAGGGAGGGGCTGGGGGGGGCGGAGATGGACATAATACCTACGCAGCAAGTTTCGGCCAAGATCTGAGCAGGCGAAAATGGCCCCTGCGCGCGGGTTTCGCTTTTTTCCCCCAAATTTTTTTGCGTCGCTATACGTGTGGATATACGTGTCGATATACGCGTGGCAAATAAAGCCTTTCCACGTGTATATCAATGCACACTGCGACGCGTATATCGACACATATAGCGACGCACGCTAATTACGTCGATATACACGTGGAAAAGCATGGTCGTCGATATATACGCGTCGATATCTTCATGTAGTGTTATAGTGCATGGCATCTATGGTTTAACTCCTTCATATAGTTTTTGTTGAGTTCTCTCACAAACTCTCACAGCCATAAGCCCGGTGCTTTCCTGGCAAGACCGCAAATTTCTCGACTACGTATAAACGTCATCTCATGATACATATGCTATGACAAAAGGAAACTAATGCTATCTAGCTACGGCTAAACTGACGTCGTCTAATCAGACGTCTCATCACATCCAAGCGGCGTATCTGTCGAATTTTGCAAAAAAAAAATAAGGCAGCTTTTTGTAAGTATAAACATATAGCGAGGTTTATAAAACATTACAATAAATAGAAAAGAGTAAAGCCTAATACTAACCATGCCACCACGAGAACTCAGAATGTCCATCAGGGCGTTTAAGCCCCTCCTGCCTGCGTACTCACGCTCGTATGGTGTGGGGTCACGTCCTGTCATTGACTACTGTCAAAACATATAAAGAATCCATTATGTTAAAATTAAAAAACCCCTAAACCTTAAACTATCAAAGCTAAAGAGCAATGAAAAAACACTTACAAAATTGGCCTCAAATGATGCCCACCCGCCGCTCCCCAAGTGGTGCGAGCTCCCTACCTCTACTCGCGCTCTGCTACCTTCTTTTGTTGCTTCCACTTGTCGGGATTCTCGCGTGATGCTTTCTTTGCATTCTTCCAACCTTCTTTGGCGAGCTAATCCGGTCTGTTCCACCTATGCTTCATTGCTTTTTGCACTTTGGAACGCTTGTGCTTGCAGTATTCGCGCATTCAAACCTTCATCAAGTCTTCATTGAAGTGCTCATCCCGTGTTGGAACGGGAAACTCGTCATGAAGCATGTTGATGACTATGTCTTTTAAATCACTTGG
The DNA here is from genome assembly GCF_014529385.1 of Adiantum capillus-veneris. NCBI lineage: Eukaryota > Viridiplantae > Streptophyta > Polypodiopsida > Polypodiales > Pteridaceae > Adiantum > Adiantum capillus-veneris. The sequence continues at coordinate 146,937,746 of NC_140939.1, forward strand.
CACTTCACTCCAGGTGTTTAGTATGCAGTGTCTAAACACCTGAGAGCAAAGACCGCGCTTGCGGGAGATCACCTTCTTGCCTTCATTATCCAAGATGATGCCACTGCTGAAGTCGATGGAGTAGATGATGCCACCGCTGAACTCAGCAAGTGTCTCCACTGGAGTCTGGGCCCCGAAGCGAGGAGTGTCGACTGGAGTGACTCCTGGAGGAGTAGCTAGTGGTGTGTAGCCACTAGGAATAGCGGTCAGCCGTGCAAAACCTGGTGTCGATGGCGATGTCGTGGCTGGTGTCAGGGCGTGCAAAGAAAGAAAGGGTAAAGAGCCTCGTCGTGTTAAGTATGGAGCCTGATTTACCCTTGTAATTTTCTGTGGTAAAAGCGCACATTTGTAAGGCCCCCATTATGAGGAGAAGCCATTGTGCGTGAAGGAAAATCACTCACCGGAAACCAAAATTTTCATGGACAAGAATCAGGGGCAACTTTAAAGGCCTCGGGGGTGGAGGCCCCCGAGACTTTTTTTTCCGCCGAAATATTATGGCCGGACGGCGGCCGGAAAGTGGTCGGAAAACAACCGGTCGGTTGTCCGGTGGCCGGTAGTCAATGGCCAATGGCCGGTGGGTGGAAGTCAATGGCCAGTGGCCGGTGGCCGAATTCAAAAGCGAACTTGTCTTCTCAAGGGCGGCCACACATGGGCGGATTGGAGGGTCCGATCTGGACTTATTCGCACAAGGACAGCTACACATGACTGTCTCTCATAAGAGAGGGCAGCCCTTTTGGCCTAAAAAAGGAGGCCATTTCTACACACATTTCATAGTGTAAAGTTGATGCAACAAGGTGAGTGTGAGGTGGTGAGAGTGAAGCAAGGCGGGAGCTCCATTAAGGGTATAATCCCTTTGTAAACTACTTCTTGTTTTGAAGTACTAAAGCCATTGAGTGGCTGCTTTCCCGTGGACGTAGCCCACATTGGGTGAACCACGTATATCGTGTGTACTCTCTCTCTCTCTCTCTCTCTCTCTCTCTCTCTCTCTCTCTCTCTCTCTCTCTCTCTCTCTCTACTCTATAATCTCGTGTATATAAATCTGTCTCTCTCCATTAAGTAATCTACTCAATTATCTATTTAGCTACGTCTTATTTCCTAACAACTGGTATCAGAGCAAGGTTTGCTCGTAGCTAAATTATCTCAAGGAAAGGATTCCTTGAATTGAGTGGGAGTTATGGCGGGGGAAGGGAAGCTCAAGATTGAGAAGTTCAACGGCAAAAACTACCAACATTGGAAGATGCAGATTGAAGACTATCTCTACCAGAACGACCTCTATTTGCCACTAGGCGGTCTTGCGAAGAAGCCCGCAACAATGGCAGATAAAGCATGGATTGTCCTTGATCGAAAGGCACTGGGAACAATCCGGTTAAGCTTGGCGTCAACGGTGGCCTTCAATGTTTCAGAGATGAAGACCACGGAGGACTTGATGAAGTCACTTGACGACTTCTACGAGAAACCATCGGCATCCAATAAGGTATTTCTTATGAAGCGCTTGTTCAATCCGGTTAAGCTTGGCGTCAACGGTGGCCTTCAATGTTTCAGAGATGAAGACCACGGAGGACTTGATGAAGTCACTTGATGACTTCTACGAGAAACCATCGGCATCCAATAAGGTATTTCTTATGAAGCGCTTGTTCAATCTAAAGATGGCAGAGAATGGTTCAGTTGCAGAACACATAAATGACTTTAACACAAACATAAGTCAACTTTGATCAGTGAAAATCAATTTCGATGACGAAGTGCGAGCTCTCCTTATACTATCATCTCTACCGGATAGTTCGGACAGCCTTGTGATGGCTGTAAGTAATTCTATCTCTGGCACAAATACTCTTAAGTTTGATGATGTTGTGGGTGTTCTCCTAAGCGAGGAAATGCGAAGGAGAAGCACAGGAGAATCATCAAGTGCTGCACTATCAGTGGAAACAAGAGGAAGGCTTAAGGAGAGGTTCAAAAACCAAAAGGGTCATGATCGCTCAAGGCGGAGCAAGTCATGCACAAAGTCAGCTCTTAAATGTTGGAACTGCGGCAAGAAGGGCCACGTCAAGAAGGATTGCTGGTCCAAGAAGAAGAAGGAGACAGAGTCTCAAGACAACAAGCCAACATCGGAGGCCAATGTGGCAGGTAAAGTAGAGAAAGATGCTCTAATTCTCTCATTAGACAATGTGTCTAATTCCTGGAAAGTAGATTCCGGGGCTTCATTCCATGCGACACCACACAAGAAACACTTCCAAGACTACACCAAAGGTAATTTTGGGTCTGTATACTTGGGAGATGATGAAGCTTGTGAGATTGTCGGCAAAGGTACAGTTTCTGTCAAAACTTCTAACGGAAATGAATGGAAGCTTAAAGATGTTAGGCATGTTCCTTCTCTTCGCAAAAATTTGATCTCTACAGGACAATTGAACGATGAAGGTCACAACATTGCATTCGGAAACAAACGGTGGAAGATCTTAAAGGGATCTTTGGTGGTTGCCAAGGGTGAAAAAGTCGGTACACTTTACTTGTGTACTGTTAGCACGCAACCTTCAGCTTGTGCAGCAACTACAGAAGTTGACAGTGTGGTGTGGCACTACCGACTTGGGCATATGAGTGCCAAAGGAATGCAAATCCTTCAAACAAAGAAGCTTCTACCAGGTTTGAAAGAAGTGGACTTAGAGTTCTGTGAAGATTGTGTTTATGGTAAACAAAACAGGGTAAAATTTCAAAAATCAGGAAATGAAAGAAAAAAAAAAAACTTGAGTTGGTTCATTCTGATGTTTGGGGTCCTGCAAGTACGCCATCACTTAGTGGCTCATTGTACCATGTAACATTCATAGACGATGCGACTAGAAAAACATGGGTTTATGTCATGAAGAATAAATCCGATGTATTTTCCATATTTCAAAGGTGGAAAGCCTTTGTGGAGAATGAAACAGGTACCAAGGTTAAATGCCTCAAATCCGACAATGGAGGCGAATATTGCAGCCAAGCTTTTGAAAGATTTTGTGCTAGCAATGGCATTCGGAGGCAAAGGACAACCCCAAGGACACCTCAACAAAATGGGATTTCGGAAAGGATAAACAGGACAATCATGGAACGAGCACGAAGCATGCGGCTACATGCAGGCCTACCGCTTGAGCTTTTGGCGGAAGCTGTAAGTACGTCTGTGTACTTAATCAATCGGTCACCCTCAACGGCATTGGATGGGGGAGTTCCAGAAGAGGCATGGACAAGTAAACCGGTGAATTATGCATTTCTCAAAGTGTTTGGGTGTGAGGCTTTCATGCACATAGATAGAAGCCTAAGATCAAAGTTAGATGCAAAGTCCAAAAAGTGTTTCTTCAATGGCTATGGAGAAGGAGACTTTGGGTATCGCCTATGGAATCCTGAAGATGATAAAATCTTAAGGAGTAGGGATGTAATTTTTAACGAACAAAATATGTACAAAGATTACTTGGAAAGAAAACAAACAAAAGAAACAGGTGATGAGTACATGGAGCTTGAGGACGGTGAAGACTCAAGGACTGCAAACGGTGACAATGTGCAACAACGTCAACCAAATGAGGAGCCTCAACCTATTCCCCGAAGATCTACAAGAGCAAGTAGACCTCCAGAAAGGTTTGTTCCTTCCTTCAACCATCTCTTGATCTCAGATTCTGGAGAGCCGGAATCATATGAAGAAGCTATGCAACATGAATTCAAAGAAGAATGGACGAAGAGCATGCAAGTGGAGATGGACTCACTACATCGCAACCAAACATGGGAGTTGGTTGAGTTGCCTAAAGGTAAGCGGGCACTTCAAAACAAATGTGTGTACAAGCTAAAGGAAGAAGAAGGTGGGAAGAAAAGGTACAAGTCTAGGCTTGTGGTAAAAGGTTTTTCTCAAAAGAAAGGTATTGACTTCAATGAAATATTTCCTCATGTTGTAAAAATGAACTCAATTAGGCTTGTCTTAAGCCTTGTGGCTGCTCATGAGCTAAATCTCGAGCAAATGGATGTAAATACGGCATTCCCTCAGGGTGACTTAGAGGAGGAAATCTACATGCTTCAACCAAAGGGGTATGAAGTAAAAGGTAAGGAGAAAATGGTTTGCAGATTAAAGAAGAGCTTGTATGGTTTAAAGCAAGCATCAAGACAATGGTACTTGAAGTTTGATTGATGGATGTTGGATCATGGATTCACAAGATGCAACTCGGATCACTGCGTCTACACAGAGAATTTGGGAGATGGGAAATTCATCATCCTAATGTTGTATGTTGATGACATGTTGATTGCAAGTGCTAACATGCAAGACATCAAAGACCTAAAAGAGGAGCTGTCCAAATCTTTTTCAATGAAAGATTTAGGTGCTGCAAAGAGGATACTTGGTATGAAAATATCAAGGGACAGGACGAAGAAGACAATAAAGCTATCTCAAGAAGATTACATCAAGAAGGTACTAGAAAGGTTTGCAATGCAAAATGAAAAACCAGTTTCTACACCTTTGGCTGGTCATTTTAAACTAACGAAGGATATGTGTCCAAAGACACAAGAGGAGATAGCCTATATGTCTAAAGTTCCATATGCTACAGCGGTAGGTTCTCTAATGTATGCTATGGTCTGGACAAGGCCAGACATTGCACATGCAGTGGGAGTTGTGAGTAGGTTCATGGACAACCCAGGTAAAGAGCATTGGCAAGCTGTGAAGTGGATACTTAGGTATCTAAAAGGGACAACAACAAATGCTTTGTATTTTGGAGGAACTGATATTTTTCTAGAAGGGTATGCTGATGCAGATATGGCAGGTGACAAAGATACTCAAAGGAGCACTACTGGCTATGTGTTCACGGTTGGAGGCACAGCAGTAAGCTGGGCTTCAAAGCTGCAGAAAGTGGTTTCACTTTCTACCACGGAAGCAGAGTATGTAGCAATGACGGAGGCAAGCAAAGAAATTATGTGGCTTCACAGATTCTTAAAGGAGCTTGGATTCAAACAAGACAATTGTGTCTTGTACAGTGATAGCCAAAGCGCTATCCATCTTGCGAAGAACTCAGCCTTTCATTCAAGGACAAAGCACATTGAGGTGAGATATCACTTCATACGCACTCTTTTGGAAGAGGGACAACTAAAGCTAGGAAAGGTGCATACAAGTGAAAATCCTACAGACATGTTTACAAAGGTGGTCAACAAGGAGAAGTTGAGCTTTTGCTCATCTTCAATCGGCATTCAAGGATAAGAAGCAAGAATGGAAAGCAGTCACAGGTTTGGTTTGGAGATCAGTCTCCAAGTGGGAGATTGTTAAGTATGGAGCCTGATTTACCCTTGTAATTTTTTGCGGTAAAAGCACACATTTGTAAGGCCCCCATTATGAGGAGAAGCCATCGTGCGCGAAGGAAAATCACTCACCGGAAACCAAAAATTTCATGGACAAGAATGAGGGGCAACTTTAAAGGCCTCGGGGGTGGAGGCCCCCGCGACTTTTTTTTCGCCGGAATATTCTTTCTCACCGGAATATTATGGTCGGACGATGCCGGAAAGTGGTCGGAAAACAACCGGTCAGTTGGCCGGTGGCCGGTAGTCAATGGCCGATGGCCGGTGGTCGGAAGTCAATGGCCGGTGGCCGGTGGTCGGAAGTCAATGGCCGGTGGCTGGTGGCTGAATTCAATGGCAGGTGGCCGAATTCAAAAGCGGACTTGTCTTCTCAAGGACGGCCACACATGGGCGGATTGGAGGGTCCAATTTGGACTTATTCGCACAAGGACGGCTACACATGGTTGTCTCTCATAAGAGAGGGCAGCCCTTTTGGCCTATAAAAGGAGGCCATTTCTACACACATTTCATAGTGTGAAGTTGATGCAACAAGGTGAGTGTGAGGTGGTGAGAGTGAAGCAAGGCGGGAGCTCCATTAAGGGTATAATCCCTTTGTAAACTACTTCTTGTTTTGAAGTACTAAAGCCATTGAGTGACTGCTTTTCCGTGGACGTAGCCCACATTGGGTGAACCACGTATATCGTGTGTACTCTCTCTCTCTCTCTCTCTCTCTCTCTCTCTCTCTCTACTCTATAATCTCGTGTATATAAATCTGTCTCTCTCCATTAAGTAATCTACTCAATTATCTATTTAGCTACGTCTTATTTCCTAACACGTCGAACACGAGGCGGTGTCAAGGAATCGACGGCGGCATCCCCACAACAACTGCCACCGCCACCACTAGAGTGCCGGCGATGAGACGAGTGTGAAGATCGTCTCGTCGACATTGAAGCTTCGGAACGGGTTGAATGCTCCGAAACAGAGGGGGATGCGGCCGGAGTAGGAACGCGTGGTGGTGCGCCAGAGCGATGACGCTCCACGTACCACTCTCTCTGCTGGGGTGACAAAGAAGAAAGAAACTCCTCATCATCCATACGTGCATTAAACACACAAACATTTAAACTTAATATTAAATGAATGGAGAAGAAAACATGGACAAGTAGAGAGAGAGAAAGAGAGAGAGGGGATTCATAAAGGGGGAGGGACACAATGACGCATATAGACAGAATGGACAAAAAGCCACGTGAATACAATATACATTATAAAATGGAGCTAGATTGTTCAAATACAATGGCTTTAAGAGGTCTCTCTTTCATCCTCGCAAAGCTCAGCATAACTTCCTATGTCTATATAGAGATGTCCATTTAAACAGATGTCCTCCATTTTATTTTGTAGATCCTCTGCATGCACCCAATAGAGAGTAGCAGCTTGATGTTCATCTAGCACCACCTCAGCGGCTTCTGACTGTACATCTTCTCCGATCTCCTCCATTGATGCCGCTGTGATTGGCACATGGTAGCCTTCATACGTTTGTGCACTACGAGGGGCTACCTCTATGATGTACCACTAGTTTGATGTAGACTTTGTAGGATGAAATATCACCTGCCAGAGCCACATAACTTACATGAGAGCTTCCAAGCACATAACTTCTAAAATTGGATGTTAACTATTTACATACTTACTTGTTCACAATGCTCGGTTAGTACAAAAGTGTCTCTTAGGTCAGTCCATTTCTTAGTTGAATCCACCTCAAGAAACCAGACACTCCTCTACGCACAGTAGCGTTGCGACCCTCCATGATTATCTTGAACCATCGCACGTCGAACAAGTCAGCAAAAAATCCTCTATAATCGATCCTCAAAATCTCTTGTAGCATGCCAAAGTAAGTGAGTTTTGCCACCACAGGATCTGCATCAAAGGACCATCGTTGACTAGACTGTTCAAATTTTGCCATGACTCCCACAATCTTGAGTAAAACGCTTTTTGTCGATCCGTTCCACCCTAAAATGTCAACTTTTACACCATGCTGTTGTGTATGACTTATACTAGAAACAACAAAGATTATGAGTGGCCGTTCAAACATCTAGAAAGTCACTATTTGTACATTGCAAACTTACCTTGGTCGCGCAACCCAGAGAGTACTCCCACTCCTCCTCAGTCACTTCTTCACCGCAGTGTTGTGCGCTTTTGAGTTGGTTGTGCCACCATCTTAAGCTCATGAATGTTGGTAGGCTCTCCAGACTCGTCGGAAAGTGCATCGGTGGGTGTCTTCCCCGTCTCCACTCAATTTGTGCCCTTTGTCGCTCTTGCTATATTGTGAAATTTACTTTTGCATCATTGGATTGTGAAGCATGCAAAATTGGTTGATTTTAGCCTCTAGATCTTCCATCATCTTCTTCTCAACACCGAGATTGCACATGACAATCCCAAATATGCGCTCATCATCTATGGTTCGCCATAACATATCCCAAGCTTTATCAAATTCGTCTAGCCACTCTCCAATGTACACTAGGGACTTTGATACCAGCCAACCTTCTACCACGCTACCTTCCGAACGTGCCTTCTGATGCACATATCCCTTGAGCGTTTTCATGAAATGTTCTAAAAAGAACATCCATCTGGAATGTACTATGCCACCTATTTCCACCTCATCAACTATGTGAACAAGAAGATGCACCTGAATGGTTAGCAGGGTAGTAGGAAAGTGTTTCTTAAACATCCAGACAACCTCTGCAGCATTTAGTTTGGCGAATGGTATGGAGTATACGTCGTTGATCTCCTTTTGTGAGATCCATTGCACCAACTTTCCATAGTTTCCTACGACATTAAAATTCTCTTCTTCTCGTGTATGTGTGTGTGTGGGTGTGTGTGCCAATAAAAAGAGGAAAATGGTATAACCTTTCTATCACCCAAGTGTGGTAGATTGGTTACGCCATTTCCCTCTTGAATAACAGGTCTTAAGTTCAACTCTTCGTCGGCTAGATCTTTAAGGTCTCTTGGGATAGTTTCCTACGACATTAAAACTCTCTTCTTCTTATCTCTTCTCTCTCTCTCTCTCTCTCTCTCTCTCTCTCTCTCTCTCAATGTATGTGTGTATGCATTCTTTGTTTATGCATGTGTGTGTGTCGTTTCCTCTCTCAATGTATGTGTGTATGCATTCTTTGTTTATGCATGTGTGTGTGTGTGTGTGTGTGTTTTGTTTATGCATGTTCTCTCTCTCTCTCTCTCTCTCTCTCTCTCTCTCTCTCTCTCTCTCTCTCACTCACTCAAAAACACAATGTTTGTGTGTATGTGTCTATGTGTGAGAGAGGGAGAGAGAGAGAGAGAAAGAGGGCAAGGGAACATGAGAGAGAGGAGAGGGAAGGTGCATACCTGGCTCTCCTTCCTCTCCTCGTGTATGTGTGTGTGTGTGTGTGTGTGTGTGTGTGTGTGTGTGTGTGTGTGTGTGTGTGTGTGTGTGTGTGTGCGTGCGTGTGCGGGGAGAAGAAAGAGAGAGAGAGAGGGAGAGCGCGGGTTACCTTTGTTCGCTTGAGCGTCAAAAACTCAGATCTGAGATCTGAGTTTTTGGACGCTCTCGGTTATTTTTTTACCCCTGTCGGCATCGCTATGGGCGTCGCTAAGTTACGTGTAACTTCGCGACGACCATAGCGACGCCGTGGGTTTTCACTTCTGAGCGTCGCACTGCGAGCGTCGCTAATGTGAAGTACCTCTTGTAGTGCCACCCATGCCTTGGTATGGAACCAACAAAGTAGAACGCTGCATGCGACCTGATATTTTTTCCATTAGCGTCAATACTCCAACTATGCGGGTCTTCATCCACGACTTTCGATATAGCCTCTAGTTCTTATTGTGACTTATCAATCACAATAGCTGACGGATGAATGTGGCCCATCCTCTCCAAGACTACAGTAACTATCAACATTAAAGCAATGACGTTGGTACAGCTGAGTTATGTCAACACAAGTTAATGATTCCTGCATTCATATGGCATCATGCAAACACAGGACGAAGCGAGGGAGTCAGTACCAGATGCTGACTACGGGAAGTTTTTCCATGATGTGTACGCCAGATGTAGCAATTAGCAGGTCAGGCATTGGTTTTCAATCTCTAATAATTGAAATGCTCGCATTTGCACGGAATTTGCTCTCTGGCTACTCTATGGTTCAATTATTTGGCCATGGGGTCCTTTTTGGAGGACTATTGCACGGTTAAAGATTGAACGAGGCTATTTGTCGTGATTACGTAGAGTTCGGGTGGTCAACGCTTGGAGTGGCCACCACTATCGGCGAGTGACAGAGCAGGTAAAGTGCGACTCCAAAGGGGCGGTCGGGGCTACTTGAAGCTGGGAGTATTCGGACTCGGTGACCACGACCTTGAGTTATACCAATTTTGCGGAGCTTTTGGTTGCGGTCGGCCTTGGGTGGGAACAGCAGATTGTGTAAGTGAAAAGCTTGGAGTTTTAAAATAACGCCATGCTTTAAAAAACAGGAAGAGTTGTACGTCTAAGGTGGCACCACCAGATGGCGGGCTAGAGCAGATGAAGGGAAAGTGGATGAAGGGGCAGCCATGTGGTTGAGGCCAACAAGTGGCACAAGATTTGCAGTACCTAACGGGCTGGAAGCCATACTGTGTACAGGTGGAAATCATGCAGCAGAGACGTCGTCCACATCATGTGAGGAAAGGAGGGAAAGTTGCGCCATCTGGGGGGTTGCCAAGTGCGTGAGCAGAGGCAGGAGGATTCGCCATACAAGGGAGTGAAAAACGGAAAGCATAAGGCGATTGAGTCAAGCCTAAGCAGCGGCTGGAGGCCATCAAACGAGGGGGCCTCCCAAGCTGAACAATTGAAGAGCATCACAGAGGGCGGGCTCAGGTCTACAAGAGTGCTACAGAGAGGGTGTTTCAGGAGACCCACCACCTGTAGAAGGAGGGGAGATAATAACACTGCACTAGGCAGGTTGGTTGGCTGCTCTATCGGGTGGATGCCCGAGGTCTGAAGCCTGCAGATTTTGGTGCAGCTGCATTCAGAGAAAGGGTTGATAAGAGGAAGGCGTGATGGTTTGATAGCGAGCTACACAAGATCTGCACAAGATCAAAGGGCGTTAGCTCCAAGAAAAGTTGGTGGCCGTGAGTTGGTGGGGGTGGTTTTAAGCAGGGCAAGTTGAAGGGTTGCAGAGTAATGCAGTGAGGGCCAAGAGCACTAGCTTGGAAGGAGGGAATCCCCGAGGACTGCAGAGGGACGCAAAGAAAGGCTGCCAGGAGTGCCATTTGCAGGGAAGAAAGAATGCCAGAGAGCTGGCCATTATGAACGGGATGATAAGGGCGCCCGACAACAGTTTCTTGGCTGCATAAAGCAAGGGTCCGGTTCTGAGCACGAGGAAGAAAGGGCGCCCGACAACAGTTTCTTGGCTGCATAAAGCAAGGGTCCGGTTCTGAGCACGAGGAAGAAAGGCAACACGCAGAAGAGAAGGGGTCCCATAAGCAGATTAAAGCAAAAGAAGGGGTATTACAAGGGAGTTGAAGACAACAGGCGGCAAAGGAAAAAAGGTTAGGAGGGCGTCATCTGGAAGGGACTGATCGTGATCAGGCCGAGAGAAGCCAAGCAAGCAAAAGGCCATCATCTGCAGATTGTCCATGGGTTTTGTATAGGGCTATCATACTCTTGACTTGAATTGAAGTGGCTCATAGCCTAAAGGTTCTCCGTCATCTTCTCTATTATAGGCTTGACGACATCTCGTGCCTTAACTTGGTTGTGTGCGTGTGTCGCCCCCAAGTTACATGTGTGTGCGTGCCAAGAAAGAGCGGGATAGGGGATATGAGAGATATGGCAGGTATGAGCTAAAACATGTTTGCTCATAAAGGCATAAGTATCTCTGTGATTGTGATTGAATGTCATTGTTGAGGTGTATGAGGAAAAAAAAGTGCTTGATTGTCAGTGTGTGTCATCGATGATCTCCAAGAGCGAGTCTATACAATTGGAATTTGTAAATTGGGTTGTATTAAGTGCAAGTTTGTGTGGGGGGTTGCCAAGTGTGTGAGTAGAGGCAAGAGGATTCGCCATGGAAGGGAGTGAAAAACAGAAAGCATAAGGCGATTGAGTCAAGCCTAAGCAGCGGTTGGACGCCATCAAAGGAGGGGGCCTTTCAAGCTGAACAATTGAAGAGCATCACAGAGGGCGGGCTCAGGTCTACAAGGTGGCTATAGAGAGGGTGTTTCAGGAGAACCACCACCTGTAGGAGGGGAGATAACAACGCTGCACTAGGCAGGTTGGTTGGCTGCTCTATCGGGCGGATGTCCGAGGTCTGAAGCCTGCAGATTTTGGTGCAGCTGCATTCAAAGAAAGGGTTGATACACAAGATCTGCATGAGATCAAAGGGCGTTAGCTCCAAGAAAAGTTGGTGGCCGTCAACTGGTGGGGGTGGTTCTAAGCAAGACAAGTTGAAGGGTTGCAGAGTAATGCATTGAGGGCCAAGAGCACTAGCTTGGAAGGAGGGACTCCCCGAGGACTACAGAGGGGCGCAAAGAAAGGCTACCAGGAGTGCCATTTGCAGGGCAAAGAAAAAAAGGTTAGGAGGGCGTCATCTGGAAGGGACTGGTCGTGATCAAGCCGAGAGAAGCCAAGCAAGAAAAAGGCCATCATCTGCAGATTGTCCATGGGTTTTGTGAGGGCGATATCATTGTATAGGGCTATCATACTTTTGACTTGAATGGAAGTGGCTCATAGCCTGAAGGTTCTCCGTCATCTTCTCTATTCTCGGCTCGACCATCTCGTGCCTTGACTTGGTTGTGTGCGTGTGTCGCCCCCAAGCTACGTGTGTGTGTGCCTTGACTTGGTTGTGTGCGTGTGTCGCCCCCAAGTTACGTGTGTGTGCCAAGAAAGAGTGGGATAAGAGTATGTGAGGGGATATGAGAGATAGCGCAGGTATGAGCTAAAACATGTTTTTAAGGCATAAGTATCTATGTGGTTGAATGTCATTGTTGAGGTGTATGAGGAAAAAAAAGTGATTGATTGTGAGTGTCATCGGTGATGTCCGAGAGCGAGTCTATACAATTGGAATTTGTAAATTAGGTATTTGTAAATTAGGTATTAAGTGTAAGTTTGTGTGGTTTGGGGTGTTGGGTATCTGTTGAGCTATAAAGAGGCAAGTGTACAACGTGTTGTTCCCCCATTCCAATGTCATGATGACAGCCAGGATCTGTCGTACACAACATGAACCAAATTATTAGGCCAACACCTTGTTGGTTTGGCAACACTTCATCATACAATGGTATAACCATATATATTTGTTTTAGCTGTGCTGTCAATAGCCCATGAGTTATTTCTAGAGAATAGCTTGGCCAATTGCAGCATCCAGTCATCTTTAATGATCAAGATAAACGCTTATCTTTGTCATTAGCTTCTTTTGGATTGTATGATTGGCAATAAACCACCTGCATAAAAATTTGAATGTAAAAAGAAAAAAAAATTGAATTACTCTTGACTTATGACAAAGCTATTACCTTGTTGGTTTCGTATAATTTCATAGCCTCATCATTTGATACGCGACCTATATCAACTTGATCACTTAGAGGGTATCCTTTTTATAAAGCAATTTATAAAAGAAGCAAGTCAAAGTGCTACCTTAATAACGCATTTGATAAGACAAGATAATGATTTCTTGCGGTAATATCATAAAGAACCCATACATATAAGTACAGTCAAGAAGGGAGGGTCACTCCATGTGAAATCTTTCTTTTGACAAATACATGGAAGCAACATATTGAGCATTCCCGACATCAAAGAGTTCTTCCATGCAACACTCAATTACAGATGGATGGACGGGCAAGTGATATATATCACTTCTTGAAGGTGGGCCATGACCACTGTGACTAGTGTTTAGATAGATATGAACATCATTACGCCCATTGGTAGTTATCACTTGTATTTTAAATGGAAAACCACATTTCTTTGATGTCCTTGTTCTCTTTTTATCTCCCCTTTGTCGAGGCGCACCACCTCGATGACATATATAATCAATCACAGTTTTTGATGCGCCAGAATTTTTGTAAGAGCGGACCATCACTAGCCTTGTTTTGTGTTCGATCATGATGGTCTTTAGGTGCCTCTCTAGATCGGAGGAGTTTGTAGTAATCACATTTGGAGGCTCTTTATTTAGGTCCGTTCTTTGACGCCATGATCTTGAAGTTGAAACGTTAGCTACATTGCTACACCCACAAGCATTTATGTACTCTTTGATGTATATGGTAGATATACCATGCTTCCTAACTTCAATGCGCCATTTGGACTTATGGAAATCAGGGTTTTATTAAACCCTTGGTGTTTTGATCCTTCAACAATGTGGACAACTTTTACAATATCCTCCCAATCTTCAACACATGGAACTCTCACCGTCTACGAATTTCGCAAATATAAACAAAGCCTATTGTCCTCATCACGCCCAACATGAAGCTTATCCTTCATCTTGCGCCACTTCTTCAAATCCAACATGTCTCTAGAGTCATAGGTTTTAAGAGTCCCCAATGTTGTGGAAAGGCCACTTTGAAGCACTCTTATCATGTAATTATAAGCCCCTCTATCAAAGGAAAAATATGTTGTGGACACAGAGATTTGGATCCGGAAATACCTTAAACATTTGATTGTCAAGAGGTCCGTTTTCTCCAAGAACATCACCTTTTTCATGGAGTACCTCAAAGTAGTCATCAATACTTTCACTACTTGCATTTCTTCAATCCTCATCAAAGAACTCTTCAAGCATATGATCACCTTCCACGTTTTCTTGATGCCAATCCATCACTTGGTTGTGATTGAAAGTGATTGGATGAGAAAGCAGACTTTGTTGTGTGCGTGGGTGTGAATGTGTTTGTGCGTGTGAGTATGTGTGTGTGTGTGTGCATGTGAGAGAGAGTGACAGAGAGAGCGAGAGTTTTCTCTTGCATGTGTCAAGATTGCACATAGTGTGCCGAGATTACATACAGTGTGCGTCTCTACGTTACTTTTGATGTGGATCATAAGTTAAACTCTTTAAAATAGGAAGAGTGAATGTTGCGCATACTTGCGCGAACATAAATGAAGGAATCTACTTTAAGCTTGACTTCAATGCACAAATAAAAGGGCCCCGCCACCAAAAGTTATGACTGTGCAGAGATTACTTTTTGTGTCGAGATTACAATTGCACGGCGCCGGTAAATTCGCGATCCTCATTGAATCTTGATCCAACTTTTCACTACAACCCTTAATCCCTTCAGTTGAACCCCCTGTTACATATAGACGAGGGGGCACTACCACACTGGATGTGGACATATCCACACTGAGGGCTTTCCTTGTGAATCTTAACTAGCCATTTATATTTTTGGCTTGCCCCAAAGGGGCCCAAATTTGAGGGGACGGGGCGGCTTTAATTTCAGCCGTCGGATCATGCAGTGAACTGGGGTGAACTAGGGGTGGGTGAACTGGGAGTGAACTAAGAGTGAACTTGGGGCGGGTAAACTAGGGGTGGGTGAACTGGGGGTGAACTAAGGGTGAACTAGGGGCGGGTAAACTAGGTGTGATCATGTGCCATGCCAACATGGACAGCAACACGCGCTAGCGTGGTGGTAAGGCAGTCGTGTGGCAACCCAGACGTACAAGTTCGACCCACACCCCGCGAGGCAAGTGAACTAGGAGTGAACTCGGGGTGCCATTTTTGCCCCGAGTTCACCCTTAGTTCACCCCCTAGTTCACCAAGTCCACAGACGACTGAGATTGCATTGCGATATCCGCTTCTCTTTCCCACCATAGATCCCCCCTAGCTGGAGCCGTGCCATATAGTGACGAGGGGGGATGAAGCCATCTGACACATGATTTACGTACACTCCTTTCCACATCAGCACCCATTTGGGCTGTCCAATCACCATGTCGACTCACTATAGAGAGAGAGAGAGAGAGAGAGAGAGAGAGAGAGAGAGAGAGAGAGATGGGTACTAGGAGTCCCGGGGGAGTCGTAGGGACTGAGAGCTTCTCATGAGAGTATTCTTCAACAGCTTGTAACGAGAAATCTCTGCTCGCATTCGGTAAACAATGGCGCATGGGTTCTACTTTACTTGCCCCAACGTGTATCCTCACAGAGTAGGAGGGCGTCGAAATGAGCTCGACAGCCGTGGAGATGAGCAGTAGTGCCATGAATGCTCTGTCCAGTGTGAGCCTCTCTATGCACCAGTCATCCCTCGGGCGCTGGCCTCCTCTCCTCTGTTCGCCAATCACTTGGCTATGCCTAGCTCCGAGCTTTCTTTGTGCTACTCTACCTCAGGTGCTTCCTCCGCTCCTTCAAAGCCCCTCACCATAGCAAACTCTTACAGCCCCAGGCGACCTTAGAGATAGAAGCTTTAGAGGGGACCAGCCAGATTGATATGGATCCCAACAAGATGCTACAGCCTGGAGACCCCAATTCTATGCAGGCCATTATTACGGACGTCATGCCTGTAGGTTACTTCGTCTCTCTGTCCACAGGCAGAGATGGGTATCTTTACATGTGGGCTTTCTATTCTGTGCAAGCTTGTCAAGGAGGGTCAAGGTAGTATTGTGTGCATTGTTTGTCACAGTGGGGCAGGAAGGGAGATTGTTTCTGTAAAAAGCCTGAGTTTGCCCCTCCCAGTAAGCAGAAGACCATTGAAAGCTTGTGGCTACATTTGAAAAGTAGAGCAAGATGAATTCTTGGAACAGACGGAACCAGCAGTACAATAATTACTGACAAGTTCTGTGATTGCCTAAGGCTTGCTACCTATTCAAACTCGACTCCTGCTGCTTTTATTGACAAGTTATGTCCTTTGGAGTTTGGTGTTAAGTAGGCTAGCATGGCCAGATATTAAGTAAGTGGAGTTTTTGCTAATAAAACATGTCCTATGTTGACTATGCCTGCAGATGATTTTTGAAGCAGCACTATGGTTTTGTGCTTCCATGGGAAATCTTGTGTACATGTATGACATTTAACTAGCAACTGCATTGGTTACCTACCATGTTCCTTATCCGTGTGAAGCTATTTGTTTGCCGACCTCTTCTTAACATGACTCTGGATAGGCAGTGGGTTTATAAAGCAATTTAAATATGTGTGGATGGAAGTTTCTGGGCAATGTCCTGGGTGAAAGCATATTAACCTGTCGCGCTTTTTGTGGTAGTTAGCAGTTTCAAGTTAGCACATCTTCAAAAACTTGGGCGTCCGATAAATTTTTTACAAATAATATCAAAATTTGCCGGAGGTTGTACATTTTGATTCTTTGTTTCAAGTGTTTTCTATTGATATATCATATGTCATAGATCTTGGAGATGTAGCTCAAGTTATTGTACTAGTTAGCATATGTCAAAATTGTGCTAGTTAGCATTGTCCGGGACATGAAAAAGCATGATAGGTTAACATGCTTTCACCCTCGGACTATGTTTGTGGGCAGTCTTGGAAGTTGTTTTTTTGCTCCATCCTCCTCCATGCTAAAGTTGTTTGGTTTGTAAGCTGATGTTAGTAGTGGCTCTTCTAGGAAAAATGTCTCTAAGTAGAGTAATCTGAGCTGCTCGCATGTATTTTGTGCTTAGAGTTCTTGGTGATAGGGAATTTGTTAACTAGCAACATGAGACTGGTTGATATTCTCAGAAATGTGCATAGTGTAGTGTCTGAGATTGCACTTTTGGCATTAGATTGTTTATCAGGCACTTGTTAAGGAGAATGCGGTTTTGGTTAAACTAGTCGATATCCAGGTAATCTTATTATGGGCTTGTAATCTTATTATGGGCTTGTATGTAGCAGGCAATGTGAAAACATTGTTGACTTTGAGTATGTACAAGGAGATCACATTTTCTTACTGTTGGTAGGAAGCTGTCAGGGTGTACTTAAGTTCTGGAGTTCTTTTCTTGATGGTTGATGGAATAATAGTGTTTGTCATGAGGACCTTAGTTGTTGGTTTTTTTTTTATGATTTTTGTTTAATTTTTGAGACCCTATTTTTGAAGTTGCAAATGGCCGGACATTGTATGGCCAATGTGTAAGGACCTGCCATCGAGCGGGCAGCCTCTTACCCTGGACAAATACCTTGTCTGCTATCTTTTCAATGCAAAACACGGACTCTGCTTGAACTTGTGACCCCACGAGAGTAGAGCCAAGCGTTGTAGCCACGAGGCCAATTTTCATTTGCTGATGTTGAAGCGTTAGATATGGTTCTTTACCTTGCCCATTCACAATGTGAACCAAGCGTGCATGCCAAACCAAGAACCTCGTGATTTTATCAGTTTTAAATAGAGAGTTTCGCAACTAGAATTTTGGCCTTTCCAAGTCATGTGCTACTGGATTCAATGGGTTGCAACTTGCCTCTCTTTCTTGGTCAAGTTTTGCTTTACATTTTTTATAAGCACAAATTATTTCTATGGCAGGTCTCATGATTATCACTTGTTTAATTTAAATCTAATGCTACATGGTGGCTTCTGCGTTGAGATACTGCAAAAAGAGACTTTGGCTCAACAAGTAATTAAAGCAGTACATGTGTGTGTGTGTGTGTGTGTGTGTGTGTGTGTGTGTGTGTGTGTGTGTGTGTGTGTGTGTGTGTGTGTGTGTGTGTGTGTGTGTGTGTGTGTGTGTGAGTGTTTCTCTGTGCGCCATGGCAGCCATTCCAGTCATTCGAAGCCTTTTCTCAATCACCTCACCGGAAATCTTGTAATCGTTAAGCTCAAGTGGGGCATGGAGTACAAGGGATACCTCGTATCAGTTGACTCTTATATGAACTTACAGTTGGCGAGCACAGAACAATATATCGATGGTCAGCATACAAGCAACTTAGGTGAAATTTTGATCAAATGTAATAACGTGTTGTATTTGCGGGTGTACCGAAGAATGAAGAGATAAGACACAAGAAGATTTAGAAATTTTCCCATGTAGGAAAACAGTCTTTTTCAGTATTTTTTATACAATGCATAACATCAAGATCTTCTGCTCGAGAGGCACCGCATACCTAGCTAGGTATGCGGTGCCTCCCCATAGAAGCACATGATGTTCAGGTGAGTCACAATTTGGGAATTATTTGTGAGAATTTGTCCTAAACTTCTTGTGAGAGGAGTAGCATCCTTCTTGTTAACGTTCCATGCGGGCCTTTCAAAATCACACACTTATTCTTCGTTAGGGGCATGGTTTTCATTGCATTTTAGGCACTAAGTACAGACCCACTACCTAATTAGGTTCATAGGCTTCTCATAGGAATTGTAATGGTTTTGAACATTCTGGTTTCTACCTCTTAACTCTGTTGATTTAAGCAGGTTAATGTTGGTGTTTTATGCTTGCTAAAACTGTGTGTGTGTGTGTGTGTGTGTGTGTGTGTGTGTGTGTGTGTGTGTGTGTGTGTGTGTGTGTGTGTGTGTGTGTGTGTGTGTGTGTGTGTGTGTGTGTGAGAGAGAGAGAGAGAGAGGGGACTATTATGGTTGTGTATACTCATCTTCTTCTTTAACTCAGGAGGATGTGGTGGTGATTTTCTAGAGGAAACTCGTATCAATAATCTTTGCAAAAAACTTTATTCACAATGTATGTTACAACATTTTGGAGTACTTGACACCTCTCTCTCTCTCTCTCTCTCTCTCTCTCTCTCTCTCTCTCTCTCTCTCTCTCTCTCTCTCTCTCTCTCTCTCTCTCTCTCTGCCAAGTCAAAGGTCGAAAAGCGCTCTCTCTCTCTGACGTGGAAAGAAGGGGGGAATAGTCGAAAAGAACTTTCTCTTTCTCATGTGGAAATAAGGGGGAATATCGCAGGGGGGGGGGGGGGGGGTGCGGGCAGGAAAATGTATTCCAGATCAAGAAAATGGATTGTTTGAAATACCTCAATGCACTACACCTAATCTATAGAGACAAGATTGTTGAGAGCATAGAAATTTGCAAGTCTCTAAATTATGAATATTAATCTTGGCATACCAATCTAACTACACTTGGCCTTCGATGGAACCAAAGTAAAGACATTATCAGTTGCAAAAAGAGTTTTCTGGAGCAAAATTTTGTCTATGTAGAGCACATAATTGCAATTTGCTTGGTTGATGAACATTTGGAGGACTGCCTCGCATATAATTTGCATGATAGATCAAGCACCACAATGTGGGTAAGGGTTGGGGGTTGCAAACCCAAGGTAGGTACAAGGGTGAGGATTAAGAGGAGGATAGAGGTTTTTAGGTACAAAGAAATAAATACAAGCATCTTTTGGTACAGAGAAGTAAATACTGGCAAAATTTGGTACGATGTGCACCATTGAGCAGGTAATATCAAGATAAGAGAGGCTAGAAGGGGCAAGGCATTAAGTGCAAAATAGGGGGGAGAATCAAACTTATTGAAAGGCGCCAAAAAGGGAAAGGGATAGGATACAGAACAAAATATTGACATCCAATTGGGGGGGGGGGGGAAGAAGTACTAGGAGGGGCAAGGAGGGGTGCGAGAATTGGAAGGGTGTGAGAGTTGGAGGTTAAGCATATTCTTGTCATTGGGCTCATTGAGCCAACAAATAAGGGTCTTGGGGAGGTGGGATAATTCGGGTGTGGAGTCAAGCAAAAGGGAGAGAGAACACCATTTTAGATGAAATGGGAAAATCCCACAACTTTGGGACTAATTTCAACGCCTATAGATTCCTATTTCCCATTAAATTTGGAAAATTTTCATTTAATTTGGGAATGTGACAAAGAGATAGATTCTCAAGAAAATGATGGTGTTGAGAAACACCTTTTAAAATTTTTATCTTTATGTGGGTGTTTCAAAACACTTCATAAAAAAGATAGATTCTCAAGAAAATGGTGGTGTTGAGAAACACCTTTTAAAATTTTTATTTTTATGTGGGTGTTTAAAAAAACTTCATAAAAGAGATAGATTCCCAAGAAAATGGTGGTGTTGAGAAACACCTTTTAGAATTTTTATTTGTATGTGGGTGTTTAAAAAGACTTCATAAAATCATACATAAGCTGGGGAAATAAAACAATGAGCAAGATATTGAAATGCTATTCAATTTCTCCTATTAAGCTAGCCTGTGCCTTCTCCATGACATTTGATGGGATCTTGATTGTTTCCGCAATTCTTCCACCCCTTGGAGTCCATGACCATACAATTGTATGAACACACTCCCAACGCTTTGGGTCAGCAAGATTGTAGCACCAACTCTTTTTCCAACAATCCTCATACTATTCTTGGATTGTGGGATTTCGTTTTCAATGTTTTGGTGCCCAATACTGAATCAAAACTTTCTTGTAGTTAGGAGATGATTTGTCTACATCAACGTTTGACTCTGCCACTCCTAGCCATATCGGATATTTAGGATCTGCAGGTCTCACAAGAACAAGATCCCCTTTTCTTACATCAATTTGAGGCCTAAAGGCCTCTTGTGGCCTTACACTTTGAGGACCAACATAGTGATCCTTCAATTCTTCATATCCTTGAAACTCATCTCTGTCTTCCTCTATCTCTTGCATTCGATGACTCCCTATAGTCTTTGGCCAAAATTTTGTATATTCACCACTGTGTTTTTTGGTTGGTTGTTCAAGCTCATTTATTATGTTTTGCCAATAAGTGATAACAGGCTCCATGTATTTTGTGGAGTCATGGTCCTTTCCCTTTAATAGAGAACATCTTTTCCAAAATTCAAGATATGATTTAATCCCTTGAATAACAAGCGGACTATCTCTCACATAGTCTGCTATAGGCACCACATCTAGACAGCCTGTTGGTAATTTTGGTTTTCCCTGGTCATCTTTTTTCCACAACTCAATTCCCGACTCCTTTGGCATCCAATCGGGTGATTTGGGATGAATTTTGTACTGCATTACTGGGACTTCACCTTGCATATAGAAACGAAATTGAAGTGGCTTAGAGTGTCTGACTAGAGCATCTTGTCCGTCACACTTGTACCCTTGCACAAAGGATTTAAAGTCGGGAACTTGTGTCATCAAAAATGGTGTTGGAGCTGAGCTTTCACATTTTTGAAAATGTTCCATCAGATGTGGAAAAGTGAATGTCATTCCTGTTCGCAATCTTTCTGAGAACCTACTAAACATTGTATCTATGTCCTCATGTGTATGACCCACCATTAAGAATCCCAAATGCACGGTTTTGAACACTCCTTTTGCTACTAACAAGGATAAGTATGCAAACAAATAGCGATTTTTATTCTCTCCTGCACAATTATCTAGCTGTAGCAAAAGATTCTCAGGCAATTTTTGAAATACAGGAGTGGATATGGTATCCACAACACATTGAGAGGAAGTTGATTGTATGTGTACAATCTGTTCATTACATCCTTGGATGGCCAACGGTGGTGTCATTGTTGATGCATTCCTCTCACGCTCTTGCTTCATTTTGTTTTGGAGGTCTAGAGCTCTCCTTGAGTTCAATGCATTGAATAACGCTACATTGCTGCGTGGCATACCGTCATGGCATAAATCTCCTAGTCCATGGTTTTCTGTTCTTTCCAAATTCTGTAAGCATAATGCAAGGGAACCAATTGTAGCATTGGGATCTGAAGGCCATAGACCATTAAGTGAGAAGCGACCATACATTCCATGACCATGTCCATGTATTATCATACCTGTTAATGATACTTGCAATTAATATGCATTTGCATAATCTTTTGAGTTCACACGCAACCTAGGTATTGCTGTCTTTTTTTGATCCATTTTATCATGTATAATTCATAAATACTTATCCTTTTGCAATTGGGAGAACTTAGGCCAGGTGTAGTACACATTCCTACAACTTTGTTGTTGCAATATGTGAATTCGACGTTCATCCTTCAAACGTGCAATCATCTCGTCATCCTTTGTTGACTCTAGTTAAGACTTTATCCGACTACACACAACACATTTGGAGAACTCACTTGTTTTTGACAATGTCACATTAGCAAACTCTGTATTCCAAATCCTATTGAATGTCATGCTAGACATTGGCTTGAGACTCATACTGTCAAGTGTTTTATTGACATCATGTAAAATGTCTACTTGTTTGTACGTGTTTGGTATTGCAAGCAAAGTTTCCCTAGTACCATCTTCCATGGTTCTACTCTTATGTGGCATTCTCTCCGAGTTTTCATCAACAAAAGAGCGCATCAATGCCCTTCCCATTTCTGTATGGTCTCTTCCTTTTCTCATGACACCATCATTACCATGCACTGAGCGTCTAACCCCATTCTCAAAATGTTCACTCTAACGATAAAATGAAGTTTTTGGAATGCCATGAATTTTGTACCAAGCTCTACTGAAAACCTCAGTGCCATTAAAAGAAAACACATAGCATGTCTTTGTAGTTGTTTTGTTCTCACGCCATGCAGTCAACATTGTATCATACACATAGTTTGGTTCTATTTTGCAAACTCTGTCCCAAAAATTCATTGTGCATAGCCATGACCTTATCTCGATTGGCATATTGACAACACCTTTTGGAACAACAATCTATGGTTGAAAGAAGCTGGACAGATGCTAGAGATGCTTGATTGGATCTCTTAGAAGCTTTCACTGAAATTTTTGGCTTCCTATTTACAAAGCAATATTTCCGCTTTTTTGAAATAGGCTCTACCAAATAAGCTGATTCAATGCATGTGTCTTGTAACGCATGCATAGCATGTAGATCCTCATAGCATAACAATTCTTTTCCATCCATATTTGTCACTCTCTTGATAGGCCAACAAACTAGATTAATGCTGCATACACTAGGTTCTGCAGAAATAGTAGCCTCATCTGCATAGGATGTTTCGATACCAATACCAATGTTATCTTCACCTAGCTCACCAAAGTTTACAGAGTCAAACAGACACACATACATGACAACCCCTTCGGCTACTACATGTGTTTTGCTTTCATCCCAAAGTTGAACCCTCTTATCCTTCCAAACCTCTCTGTAGCTCATTCCATTACATTGTGCATCCAATGCTCCTTCTGCTTTGTCAGCCTCATGCATAGAAGCCCCTTTGTACTGCATCTCATTTATATGTTGCAACAACCCACTACTCCATTTCACAATACTATGAAAAGCATCTCCCACTGTCAATGCATCCATTGTTGAAAAAGGGATGAGTGCTTTCTTTTCAAAACACAAATCAACTGACACTGATACATTGCCTTCCCCAATAAGCATTCCAGAACAATATGCACTTGGATTTATTTCAAATACAGTCCCAATGGCAACATTTTGTGTCGCTACAAACATGCACACTCTATCACCATGATTGAAATTAGCCATACCTACAAGAAGATTTGCAAGAATAATTGTTAAACAAACCGCTTGCAGAGTATATTGATTTACGTAGCATAAAGCATAACAAGTATGTATGTGGGTGTTTCATGAGAAGCACCATGTGGCCTGAAGGTCATAGGGTTCCCTCTATGCTACTAAGAATCTCTTTGTGCTCTATGCTCTATGCTCTATCATCTATGCTCTATGATCTATATTGACTTCCTATGGCCCCTAGACCACAAGGCGCCCTCATTGTTTACAAAAAACCCTCATTGTTTTGCTATGGCCCCAGGGCCATAGCTCTCTATGCCGGTATAAAGCATATTTGCTCTATATTAGCTCCCTAAGAATTGAAGGCCATAGGGTTGTCCTCAAGATCACCTCACGGAGTTTCATGTCAAGTATATATACATCCTATGTCCGTAAGGCCATAGGGAGTTTCATGTCAAGTATATATACATCCTATGGCACCCCATGACCCTAGGGCCATAATATATCCAAATGAAACATACGGCAATGTATGGCCCTTGAGCTTATACATTGCAACCCCATGACCCTAGGGCCATAGGATTGGCATATGAAACATACGGCAATGTATGGCCCTTGAGCTTATACATTGCAACCTGATGATCCTAGGGCTATAGGATTTCCAAATGGAACATAGGGCAACGTATGGCCCTTGAGCTTATACATTAACACCCTATGGCCCTAGGGCCACAAGACTTTAAAACATACAAGAAGACAACCTATGGCCCTAAGGCCAAGGGTGTGAGCATTGACACCCTATGGCCCTAGGGCCACAAGACTTCAAAACATACAAAAAGATGTCAAAGGTGTCCAAGATGTCAAAGGTGTCCAAGATGTCAAAGGTGGCCAAGATATCAATGCAGCCCCATGGCCCTAGGGCCATAGGATCTCTATATGGAACATGTGGCACCCTATGGCCCTTGAGCTTATACATTGCCACCCCATGACCCTAGGGCCATAAGATTTCCAAATGGAACATAGGCAATGTATGGCCCTTGAGCTTATACATTGCCACCCTATGGCTCTAGGGCCACAAGATCTCACAACATACAATAAGAGAACCTAAGGCCCCCAAGCTCAAGGGTGGGGGTTCAAGGGTGGCCAAGATATCAATGCAGCCCCATGGCCCTAGGGCCATAGGGCCATATGATCTCTATATGGGACATGTGGCACCCTATGGACCTTGAGCTTATACATTGCCACCCCATTACCCTAGGGCCATAGGATTTCCAAATGGAACATAGGCAATGTATGGCCCTTGAGCTTATACATTGCCACCCCATTACCCTAGGGCCATAGGATTTCCGAATGGAACATAGGCAATGTATGGCCATTGAGCTTATACATTGCCACCCCATGGCCCTAGGGCCGTAGGATCTCCATATGGGACATGTGGCACCCTATGGCCCTTGAGCTTACATATTGCCACCCCATGACCCTAGGGCCATAGGATCTCCAACTAGAAAGTAGGGCAACGTATAGCTCTTGAGCTTATACATTGTCATGTACCTAGGGCCATAGGATCTCCAACTGGAACATAAGGCTATGTATTGGAGCGTATCCATTGTCGCCCCTAAACCCTAGGGCCATAGGATTTCCAAATGGAATATAGGGCAACTTATGGCTCTTGAGCTTATACATTGCGACCCTATGGCCCTAGGTCCACAAGCTTTCACATTGCCACCGTAGGGCCACAAGGATCTCACAAGATAGAAGAAGAAAACCCTAGGACATAGGATTTTCAAATGGAACTGAGTGCACGCTTTGATCCTTAACCTCCAACATTGTCGTCCTATGGTGTGAGCCTAGGGGTGGCTGAGGTGTCTTCATAATAATTTCGGCCATTCAAGGGATATCCGCAAGTGGCATAAATTTAAAAAATAATTTTTAAAAATTAAAAAATAATTAAAAAAATTACGCTACGACAAACTTTGTCATAATGGGTTTTCAAATACACTTATTGATATCAGACAAAAACATAGCGCACAATTTTCGGGATAATTTTTTTAAAACTTAGCTATTTTTAGTGTATTTTTTACTATGCAGATTTTGATTCTGGAGTCAAATTTTGCTTCATGGGTGTCGTTCCACTCATACTACAAAGATATGGACATTGACAAAGCCTTGCACCAACTTTTTTTTTCCATACTCTTTTTTTTTTTTTTTTTAGCTCTTTCAATTTCGGAGCCGACGAGCTATGTTTCATTTTTGCACAAAGCTTAGAACTCTAGTAATCTCGACTGCAAACCCTTGAGAACAGCCCCTACATTCAAAATTTGAATTTTGAATTTCTAACCTAACCTAACTAACCTTATCTCTCTCTTTCTCTCTCTACCACAATTTTTTTCGCATTTCGCTCTCTTTCTCTCTCTCGTTTCTTGCTTGAAACCTACACAGAAACCTGCACAGAGCTTGTCTTTCTCTGTCTCTCTCTCCCTCTCTCCCTACGCATACAGTTCTACGCCATCGTTGCGACGCGCACACAGATCTACGCGAAGCCATCGCCACAACCTTCAACAAAAGGACTGCTGTTGCGACCTCCCAAACACACATTTGTTACCATCATCGTCGCGGTCTCAACACACCTAAGTGACTGCTTGCTACTGCTGCAGCCGGTTTTCATCAAACATAGATTTACTCAGAGGTAACCTGTAGAAACCCTAATCTTTTTGCTTAATTCGGTTTTAACTATTCTTAATCTAATTACGTTTTAGCTAAGTTGTGAATCACCTCTCTCTAAAACAATAAACAAAAATCATTAATTACCTCTCTCTAAAACTGTAAAACTGTAGAACTATAAAACAGAAAAATCTCTAATTAGAGGTCTAAAACTGTAATACAGAATACTCTAATTAGAGACCTAAAAATATAAAATAGAAGACACTAATTAGGGACCTAAATTTGTAAAACAAAAAACTCTTATTAGGGACCTAAATCTGTAAAACAGAAAACTCCTCATAAGTGACCTAATACTGTAAAACTGTAAAACTCTAACTGCAAAAATCTCTAATTACAAAAACAATTATAAACCTGCAAATACAAAAGACAATAACTACAGAAAATGCTGAAACTATGGATACCTGTAATTGGGTTGTGGGGAGTTGGGCACACGTTGTAAGAGGACGAGTAGAGCGCGCTGTTGTATGAG
The DNA here is from genome assembly GCF_014529385.1 of Adiantum capillus-veneris. Classification (NCBI taxonomy): domain Eukaryota; kingdom Viridiplantae; phylum Streptophyta; class Polypodiopsida; order Polypodiales; family Pteridaceae; genus Adiantum; species Adiantum capillus-veneris. The sequence continues at coordinate 146,964,418 of NC_140939.1, forward strand.
GATGGATTAGGATTCAGTTGCAAGAGGATGGGAAAAAAAAAATAGGCAAAAAGGTGGGAAAGAAAGTGTACACTATATGTGTTTGTAAGATATGGTGTAATATAGTTTCTTTAAATTCATTTGTCGTCACTAAAACTAGACATCGAATCTTTAGAAGGGCAGACAGAGTGTGCCTACATAGGGTTTCACCTCATACTAAAGAGTAACATATGGCCCTAAGGCACCCTATGACCATAAGGCCATAGGGTGGTTTCACATCGTACTATAGGGTGACCAATGTCCCATCTGGCCATAGGGTGCCAATGTACAATCTCAAGGGTCATAGGGTTCCCTATGTTCCTATTGAAGATCCTATGGCCATAGGGCCATAGGATCTCCAAAACATATATATGGCACTATGGCCATAGGATCACATGGTGCTCTATGTCCAATCTAGAGACCTTGTGGCCCAAGGGCCTTAGGGTGGCAATGTACAATCTCAAGGGCCATAGGGTTCCCTATGTTCCTTTTGGAGATAGGGTGGCACTAGGGCCATAGAATCTCCAAAAGCAACATAAAGAACCTAGGGCCATAGGATCAAAGGGTGACCTATTGGAGACCTTGTGGCCCAAGGGCCATAGTGTGGGAATGTACAATCTCAAGGGCTATAGGCTTCCCTATGTTCCTTTTGGAGATCCTATGGTCCTCCAACCATAGGATCTCCAAAATGAACATATGGCCCTACGGACATAGGATCATAGGGTTCCCTATGTTCCTTTTGGAGATCCTATGGTCCTCCAACCATAGGATCTCCAAAATAAACATATGGCCCTACGGACATAGGATCATAGGGTTCCCTATGTTCCTTTTGGAGATCCTATGGTCCTCACGCCATAGGATCTCCAAAATGAACATATGGCCCTACGGACATAGGATCACAGGGTTCCCTATGTTCCTTTTGGAGATCCTATGGTCCTCGGGCCATAGGATCTCCAAAATGAACATATGGCCCTACGGACCTAGGATCACAGGGTGCCCTATGTCCCATCAAGAGACACTGTGGCCCAAGGGCCATAGGATGGCAATGTACAATCTCAAGGGCCATATGATTCCCTATGTTCCTTTTGAAGATCCTATGGCCCTAGCGCCATAGAATCTCCAAAAGGAACATAAGGAACCTATGGCCATAGGATCAAAAAGTACCCTATGTTCCATCTTGAGACCTTGTGGCCCAAGGGCCATAGGGTTCCATATGTTTTTTTTGGAGATCCTATGGCCCTATATCCATAGGATCACAGGGTGCCCTATGTCCCATCTAGAGACCTTGTAGCCCAAGGGCCATAGGGTGACAATCTATAATCTGAAGGGCCATAGGATTCCCTATGGTCCCTAGGGTCACAATGTGCCCTACGTTCCATCTGAAGACCCTATGGCCCAAGTGCCATAGGGTGGCAATGTACAATCGAAAGGGCCATATGATTCCCTATGTTCCTTTTGGAGATCCTATGGGCCTAGAGCCCTAAGTGCATGGGGCTGCCATGGTTCCCGTTAATATGCACCATGGTGTACCCTATGTACGTAGGCCACCCTCAGGCCCTTGGATGCCCTCTGTCTCATATAAAGACCTTGTGGTCCAAGGGCCATCGGGTGACAATCTACAATCTCAAGGGCCCTAAGATTCTCTATGTTCCCTAGGGTCACAAGGTGCCCTACTTTCCATTTGAAACAATGAGGGCACATTGTGGCCTTTGGGCCATAGGATCTCTATGTAGAAAATAGTGTTTTTTACTGGCATCGAGAGCACCCTATGGACCTCGGTCCATAGGTTTCCAAAAAACTATCATGAATGGTTTCTTTAAAACATACAGGGCACCTTGTGTCCTTAGGGTCATAAGATGTGTAGAGCATAGAGAGGTTCTTACTAGAATACAGGGGACTCTATGGCCTGAAGGCCACAGGGTCCCAATATGGAGCATAGATCGGTTCTTACTAGCATAGAGAGACCAAATAGTGCTTTATACATGGGTCCATAAGGTGTCAAAACAATGAGGGTTTTTTCAAAACAATGAGGGCACCTTGTGGCCTTGGGGCCATAGGATGTCAATATAGAGCATAGAGCATAGAGCATAGAGAGCTTCTTACTACCATAGAGGGAACCCTATGGCCTTCAGGCCACAGGGTGTCAATATAGAGATAACAGAGGTTCTTACTAGCATAGAGGGGACCCTATGGCCTTCAGACCTGGCCTTCAGCCCTGGCCTTCAGCCCACAAGGTCTCCTCAATATAGAGAAAATAGTGTTTTTTACTGGCATAGAGAGCACCCTATGGACCTCGGTCCAGACCTCGGTCCATAGGCTGCCAAAAAAATGTCATGAATGGTTTCTTTAAAACATACAGGGCACCTTGTGCCCTTAGGGTCATAAGATGTGTAGAGCATAGAGAGGTTCTTATTAGAATACAGGGGACTCTATGGCCTGAAGGCCACAGGGTCCCAATATGGAGCATAGATCGGTTCTTACTAGCATAGAGAGACCAAATAGTGCTTTATACATGGGGCCATAAGGTGTCAAAACAATGAGGGTTTTTTCAAAACAATGAGGGCACCTTGTGGCCTTGGGGCCATAGGATGTCAATATAGAGCATAGAGCATAGAGCATAGAGAGCTTCTTACTACCATAGAGGGAACCCTATGGCCTTCAGGCCACAAGGTGTCAATATAGAGATAACAGAGATTCTTACTAGCATAGAGGGGACCCTATGGCCTTCAGCCCACAAGGTATCCTCAATATAGAGAAAATAGTGTTTTTTACTGGCATAGAGAGCACCCTATGGACCTAGGTCCATAGGTTGCCCAAAAACTGTCATGAATGGTTTCTTTAAAACATACAGCCCTTAGGGTCATAAGATGTGTAGAGCATAGAGAGGCTCTTACTAGAATACAGGGGACTCTATGGCCTGAAGGCCACAGGGTCCCAATATGGAGCATAGATAGGTTCTTGCTAGCATAGAGAGACCAAATAGTGCTTTATACCTGGGAGCATAATGTGTCAAAACAATGAGGGTTTTTACAAAACTATGAGGGCACCTTGTGGCCTTGGGGCCATAGGATGTCAATATAGAGCATAGAGCATAGAGCATAGAGCATAGAGCATAGAGCATAGAGAGCTTCTTACTATCATAGAGGGAACCCTATGGCCTTCAGGCCACAGGGTGTCAACGTAGAGAAAACAGAGGTTCTTACTAGCATAGAGGGGACCCTATGGCCTTCAGCCCACAAGGTCTTCTCAATGGCATAGGGAGAATCCTATGGCCCTGGGTCCATAGGTTGCCAAAAAACCCTCATAAAGGGTTTCTTCAAAACATATAGGATGTGTAGAACATAGAGAGTTACTTACTAGCATAGGGGGGACCCTATGGCCTTCAGGCCATAGGGTGCCAATATAGAGCATAGATCGGTTCTTACTAACATAGAGAGACCAAATAGTGCTTTATACATGTGGCCATAGGGTGCCAAAACAACATTGAGGGTTTTTTCGGAACAATGAGGGCACCTTGTGGCCTTGGGGCCATAGGATGTCAATATAGAGCATAGAGCATAGAGCATAGAGCATAGAGAGCTTCTTACTAGCATACAAGGAACCCTATGGCCTTCAGGCCACAGGGTGTCAACGTAGAGAAAATAGAGGTTCTCACTAGCATAGAGGGGAACCTATGGCCTTCAGCCCACAAAGTCTCCTCAATATAGAGAAAATAGTGTTTTTACTAGCATAGAGAGCACCCTTTGGCCCTGGGTCCATAGGTTGCCAAAAAACTATCATGAAGGGTTTCTTCAAAACATAGAGGGCACCTTGTGTCCTTGGGGTCATAGTATGCGTAGAGCATAGAGAGGTTCTTACTAACATACAGGGGACCCTGTGGCCTGAATTAGGGTGCCAATATAGAGAATAGATCGGTTCTTACTAGCACAGAGCGGACCCTATGGCCTTCAAGCCAAAGGGTGCCAATATAGAACAAAGACCAGTTCTTACCAGCATAGAGAGACCAAATAGTGCTTTATACCTCGGGCCATAGGGTACCAAAACAATGAGGGTTGTTCAATGGCATAGAGAGAACCCTATGGCCCTGGGTCCATAGGTTGCCAAAAAACACTCCTGAAGGGTTTCTTCAAAACATAGAGGGCAACTTGTGGCCTTGGGGTCATCGGATGTGTAGAGCATAGAGAGGTTCTTACTAGCATACAGGGGACGCTATGGCCTTCAGGCCATAGGGTGCCAATATAGAGCATAGATCGGTTCTTACTAGCAAAGATCGGACCCTATGGCCTTCAGGCCAAAGGGTGCCAATATAGAGCATGGAGCGGCTCTTACTAGAATATAGGGGACCATATGGCTTTCAAGTCACATGCTGCCAATATAGAGCAAATAGTGTTTTTACTAGCATATAGAACATCCTGACCTAGGGGGATTGGTTGTCAAAAATCCATCAGAGAAGGGTTCCTATGGCCTTCAGCCCACAAGGTCTTCTCAATATAGAGCGAATAGTATTTTTCATTGGCATACAGATTACCCTTGGGGCCCTTGAGGCCAACCCTATGGCCTTCAAGCCTTAGGGAGCTAATATAGATCATGGTGCTTTATATCGGCATAGAGAGCTATGGTCCTAGGGCCATAGCAAAACAATGAGGTGTTTTTGGAAACGATGAGGGCACCTTGTGGTCTTGGGGCCATAGGAAGTCAATATAGATCATAGAGCATAGATGATAGAGCATAGAGCACAAAGAGATTCTTAGTAGCATAGAGGGAACCCTATGACCTTCAGGCCACAGGGTGCCATTATAGAATAAACAGAGGTTCTTACTAGCATAGAGGGGACCCTATGGACTTCATCCCACAAGGTCTCCTCAATATAGAGCAAATAGTGGTTTTTACTTGCATGGAGAGCACAATATGGCCCTGGGGTCATAGGTTACCAGAAAACCCTCATGAAGCGTTTCTTTAAAACATTGTGGCCACCTTGTGGCCTTGGGGCCATAGGATGCCAATGTAGAGCATAGAGAGGTTCTTACTAGAATGCAGGGGACCCTATGGCCTTCAGGCCACATGATGCCATATGGTGTTGTTGTAGAGGCTCTAAAGGGGTATTTAGGCCATTCAAGGGATACTTCTTTGAGGGTCCTCTAATGTCATAAGGGAGCATGTGATCACACTACCATAGAGTGGCCTAGGTACACTTGTAGAACCATTTTGTTGGCACCCTTTAGACCTAGGACCACATGGGTTTAACATAGAGGTGACTCTATGGCCCTAGGTCCATATGGATGTAATTATATCCATCTTGTCTAAATATATGTCATTCTTTTTATAGAAAATGTCTCAGAAGAGAAAGTCAAAGTCAGTTGATGCAACAGGCTCAACACCAAGTTCTTGGTATCTAGATTTTCACTTACCAAATGGTGGAAGTGATGAGAAAGTCCACTTGTTCTTTCAAGATAAAGAGCAATTGCTCTTCAAGGACTGTGGTATTGTCAAGGAGATAAAGAAATATTGTTCAGATCTTGAAATGTCTCCATGCCTTGGAGTAAAACTACTCAATGGTGACTCCTACTTGTTGGAGGTTGTGGCCTTTGCTCAAAAATTGATGAAGGTTGATTATGAAGGAGTGACAATGACAAAAGCAGGGTGGGTGGAGCTTCAAGACGACACTCCAAGTGAGAACTTTATAGACTTATATATTGAGGGCTTTAAGAAAGTCAATCAATATTTAGGTAAATTGAGGAGCACAAAGAAGAATAAGAAGCGAAAGAATGAAGACACAGGTACAGCAAATCAATCTAAGACGCTCAAGGAGAGTCAGACTCCCTCACTTGGAGAAAATAGTGGAAATTGTTGGGATTAAGGCCTATGTGCCTTGACCGGTCGCCCAGGTCATGGGCGCCCGCCCACTGTTACCCTATACTTATAGTGAGTATACTGTATAGGGGGAGCTGCCACTTCACAGTCTCCCCACCCACATCGTGTGTGTGTCTCCTTCTCTCTCTCTCTCTCACTCTCCGTCTATGGTGCTCCCCGATCCCCTTCAATTGGTATCAGAGCTATGGTGACCGCGGAGAACACGACGGCTTTGAGAGCTTCGAGGCAATAGCTCGCTCGCTCTCGACGGTAAAGAGATTAAGAAAGCTTGGAAGCTTTGTGAGAATGCAAAGGGAGCTTGTGAGCTCAGTTGAGAGTGATGTATGCTCTTGTGGAAGCTCAGAAAGGAGTGTGGAAGATTGTGTGTAAGTGAAGGTGCTGCCCTAAAACTATGTGCGCAGCAGCACAGTTTTCAGATTCGTTTTTCTCCTTGTAGAATGCGGATCTGAGAATTCTGTTCTATTTGCCATCCGTTTCGACGTGGTCTACAACTTTGCAGAAGAAACTTTTTGCAAATTCCTCACCGTTTTGCTGATATTCAGCTCAGACTGACTGTATACAGAAAATTCCAGATTTTCTGTTGTCACATTGTGTGCGAGTTTGATGCACTTTTGGAAGCACGTGAGATGCTTGAAATTGAGTGCATAAATTCTGAGCTGAAGATGCAATTGCAGCTTGTGTTAAGCTTGTGGTTTGAGGGTTTTTGGTAGACTTGGGCAACGAAGTACGGAGGCGTTTACACACCATCGAGGTGGTCTCTTGAGAGACGCAGTTTTTTGGAGCACACAGGTGGAGCTTCTTTCACTGGTTTTCACAGGATACTTTGGCAGTGATTTTGTGCTTGGATTCATGGTCTTTGCGGATGGTTTGCATATGGTTATGGTGCATGGTTGATGCCCATTATACATGCATTTTGGCGAGCACTTTCAAGTGCCTGTGAGCTCTCTTGAGAGCATTGTTTTCGCATTGATCAAGTTTCCGGATTGCAAATCTTTTGGCACTTGCTTATGCGTGGTCACTCCGTTGATGTATGTTGAGTGTACTTTGATGCGCATTGATTGCTCATTGTATTGAGCTTGCAGGACAATGGTTATTTTGTGTTGATAGCCATTGTGCGTCGAAACTCTGGCGAAATTTTCCCAGGAGTTTTATGTGTATCATTTATGCGATCTAGGTAGAGATTGCAGGTTGCACTCAGCATTTGCGTGCGGTGTTCTCTGCAGGTGGGAGATTTGTGCGTGTGTATGCATCGATACCGCACAGTGTGGGCTTGGTGATTAGCTCACAGATTGCAGTGTTTGATGGGTCAGACTTTGCGGCATGGAGAGATTGTATGCTTGATGCACTGACACAGCGAGGGTTGCATCGACCATTGGGTGGTGATGCAGGTAGACCTTCAAACATGTCTGACGATCAGTGGCAGGAGCTAGAGGAGATGGCACTATCTACGCTCTCTTTGCACCTTGTGGAATCTGTATATGCTCTTGTTATGTATGAGACTACTTCGAGAGCACTTTGGTGCAGATTACATGATATGTATGATAGATCTGAGTCATCACGGACTCGTGTGAGACATGTACATTCACGAGCATGCCGACAGGTGACATGTTGGTATTGTGGTCATTCTGGACACGTCAAATGGCGTTGTTTTCGTCGTATGCGACATCGTAGGAGACATGGCAGTCTCAGAGATGTATGTAGTGATGCCATGGACTCAGTTGCTTTGACAGTTGAGGCACATGTAGTGTTGGAGTATACTAGTGACGGGGATGTCACTTTTACCTCGAGCTATGCACGAGATGCTATACATGTGGATAGTGCACTCCCTTTGCAGTGGTTGCTAGATGCAGATGCTATGTTTCATGTCACGCCGCATCGTGCATGGTTTTGTAGCTATTCTAGCGGGATGCTTGGCAGTGTACGTTTGACCGATGGAGCGGTGCATGCGATAGCAGGTGCAGGAGATGTGAGACTGTCATTACCGAGTGGTGCATCTTACTTGTTATGACATGTGCGCTATGTACCAGATTTGACAGTGAGTTTGATCTCGATTGGTCAGCTTAGAGATTGTGGATGTCAGATTTCGCTACGAGAGCGAGATTTTGTGATGCATTTGGGTTCGCTAGTGATTGCGAGAGGTGCCAGGAGTGGTACAGGTTACCCATTGCATGTGGATCACGCGAGAGACGATGCTGTCTCTGTGATCATGCAGCCAGTTAGAGAGCGAGAGAACAGGCGAGTCTCTTTTGCTTGTGGGTTGTAGGATGCTTTGCATGGAGTGCAGAGCAGTGACCTTGTTGTGCAGGTTGCGTCTACGGATGCACAGGTAGAGCGGGACAGCTCTAGTAAGTCACAGCAGGATGAGTCATCAGAGGTGATGACAGAGATGACTCACATGGATGCTGAGATGTCGGCTATTGTGGAGTCATTTCTTGATATGCTTATGCCAGAGCTTGATGCAGATTTAGGACAGATGGATACTCTTGGTACACATGTGATATGTGGTGGGCACGAGGAGTCACTCCAGATCTCGGAGTCAGAGTGCCATGGTCTCTATGATAGGGGACAGGATTGCCATGAGTTGAGTTCTGAGTTAGAGGTGGCAGAGGTTGCCAGGGTTGCATCAACGTTCGGTGTCCTCATGTACGAGATGCTGATCTCGAGGCCCGACATAGCAGTTGCAGTGGGAGCATTTGCAGCAGGGTTGATTAGTTGTTCAATGATTGATTTTGGCATTGAGCATAGGGGATATTTGCAGGTATTGGACCCATACTTGCAGGAGTGCATGAGCTCTTGTAGACTATTTGCAGAGCTTGGAGCTAGCTCTGTGTGGCTTCCGCAGCGGGATGTTTGTCTATCAGTAGAGCCGGATGCACTAGCTCATCGAGAGTCAGTGGGCATAGGTTGAGAGAATATCTCACCTTCTATTAGTTGTACACTAGTAGATCTTGCTTAAAGGCACATTGGCCTTTAAGTGGGAGGTTGTCGGGGTTAAGGCCTATGTGCCTTGACCGGTCGCCCAGGTCATGGGCGCCCGCGCACTGTTACCCTATACTTATAGTGAGTATACTGTATAGGGGGAGTTGCCACTTCACAGTCTCCCCACCCACATCGTGTGTGTGTCTCCTTCTCTCTCTCTCTCTCACTCTCCGTCTGTGGTGCTCCCCGATCCCCTTCAGAAATGTGGTCGAAGAAAATCTTTCAGTTATACCCTTACAGACTCAAGAAGCAGGAGATTCTAGTGGACTTGCAACCCTAACAGTTGGAACCCCCTCAGTGGCAGTGGTTGCGGACTCAGCATCCTTAGCTGTGTTGGACTCTATTATACAGCCCAAAGAAAAAGATATTGATAAAGAAGTTGCCAAAACTTCTAAGAGTGGGCTAGATGGATACGTCGGAATTGACCACTATTTTAAATTTGGTGTACAATTTACCCAATTGATCCCAGTTGAGAAATGCAACCTTGCACGAGATGGCTATAGATGCAGACCATTGTCAGATGTATATGTGAAATATCTCTTGAAGCAATTTGCAGGGCACTCTAGGCCAGTCTCCAGTGCAGCAGACTTGATGCCGTATAACCCAATTACAAAAATGCCTTTACAAACAGTTGAAGTGCATGGAGACAAGCTATCAACATACCACTATTGGATTCTAGCTGGTCAGCATTCCATCATAGCGGCTAGATCTTTTTTGCGTAACAACATCACTAAGTATGCTTTGAGAAAAGAGTTCTACAAGTTTAAAACTGCAAGGATAGTGGTAGACGCTCCAAAAGACGTTGCTGTTTGAATTTCCAAAATGGAGAACATGGAGAGAATAACAGCAATGAAACACTAGCCTTATGTGGAGGTCTTGAAGCATGGCCGTAGTCAATGGCTTGCATATTCTAAACCAACAAAACCCAAGGTAGGTGTTCCTGTCGGTCATCCGAGTCGAGCAGGTTGGGATGTAAGTTCCACTTCCCTATGCTTGTTTTTGTTACAAATATGTCTTGAAATAAAGTTAATTTTCTTTTCTTTATTTTGAAGTCCTTTGTAAATGTGGCGAACATCGTGTTCAACCATAAATCATTTGCCAACAAAGAAGCACACATGGTCATGTACGATGATGAAATCTATGATCAGTGGATACACATCTTGGAGAAGCATCAGACATCAACTGCTCGTGGCGACAACCAAGCATAACAACCTTTAGATGCCTAAATGGTTTAGAAGATAATGATGTCAAGCTACTACAACAAGAGCTGGCAGATGAGAAGATCTGCTAGTAAAGCAACCAGGTCAAGCGGGCATGCTCGACCTCACTGCACGTGCAACGGTCTTAAAGAAGACCAGGGTTTTTGAGCCTCAAATGTTGATGGCATTTAAAGAGATAGATCCATTAGCAATAGCAGTTACTTCATGGGATAAATGTAAGTCTCATTATAACATTACAGATGAGATTTACAAATCTCTCTTCACGAGTTGTACACAATGGCTAAATCTCCTACTACAAAAAGGAAAGGAGAAAGAGCCAATTCCTGAGATCACTAGGGGATATGTGCAATGGATCATTGCACAAAATAATGGCACTTCTAGTTTGCAATTCATTTTACCATGGACAATCAAGTGTGTTGGAAAGAATCTGGAAGGCATTGAGTTTCTCTGCAGTGAGAATAGCTCTAAAATTCGTGTTGGTGTTTGCATCATAGACACAACACACAAAAGTCTTACATCTAGTGGTTGGAGTGCTGCCCAATTTGGTAAAGTAATTGATGGAGTATGTGGGGTAGCACATCAACCATCAGAGTTTTTAATTGCTGTCTTCGTCAAGTATTAGTATGCTGCTTCCCTAGAGAAGGCAATTTTTGAAAAAGCTAAATGGTATGAAATGCACGTTCTACCTTTGAGCTCCTTAATGGGATCAGAGACCATCCAAACATGTGCTCTTCGCGAAGTAATTTTTGGGGTTTGGGCATTTTTCAGTCAAGGAGAGCAGTACACCAACTACTCTAGTGTTAAAGAGTCATTGTTGGAGCCAGTGCATACTCTCTGCATCAATGACGACGAGTATGATGCTGTGACCACGGCCAAATCCTTTTTTTTACGTCGTGCAATCAAATGCATCTGTCTCAAAGAAGATGATCAAGTGATAGACATCTTCTCATTAGGCTATGGGACTAAAGAGGCACTACAACAACAGAGAAAGGTGATATCAGTTGCATGTAGTAGTGATCAAATGACGCAATTGGAATCTCTTTGCCATTCCATAGTGGAAGAAGACCTTGATCTTAGAAGGTGGGCAAGTGTGGATAACACAGAGAAAGTCAATGCCAAGGATTCAGAGGAAGAAGAAATTGAAGAACCATTGGATGCAAGTGCTGAGGCCATTCTAGAAATTCTACAGGAAACAGGTTAAGCTAGCCACCCATGATATTACATTACTGATACTTAGATTATTATTGTTGTCATTTTATTTTATTTGTCCCATCTCAAATCTACCCATGATGTTAAAAACATGGATGCTTGGCTCGTTATTTTTCTCAATTTATTTTCTTTGAAAAAATGTGAACTTGTGAGTTTGAGTTTTTTCACAATAAATGAATTAGACTTAAGTGTATGATATTATATGGACATGTTTTGGTAAATAGAATTCTACATTTATATATGGTCATAAGATATATATTATGTAATACTTTAAAGTTAATTGATCATATGAGGTTTGGGAAGAATACACTATGACTTGAGGATCATAGAGTTCTTTGTAGACTTGAGGATCATAGAGTTCTTTGTAGACATGACACCCTATGGCCCTAGGGCCATAGAATCCCCCAAAAGAAAATAGGATACCCTACAACCTTACAGATGTAAGGTGATTACACCGAGTCTCTAAAAGGGCACATAAGCATCTGGGTTACTCTATAGCCTTAGGCCCATAGGGTGTCAACATAGAATCGCCCAAAAGAATTTGGCTACCCTACAATATTACGGATATAGGGTGATTATATAGAGTCTTTAAAAGTGCACATAAGCATTTGGGCTAGTCTACAGCCTTAAGGCCATAGGGTGTCAACACAGCTATCCTACAATCTTATGTGTATAGGGAGATTACATAAAGTCTCTAAACGTGCACATGAGTATTTGGGCTATTCTAGAAGGAAACATAAGTTATCCAAGAGCATTTGGGATACCCTAAGGTCTTAGGGCCATAGGGTGGTGACATAGAATCTCCACAGGGGCACTTAAATCACCCCATGGATGCAAATCACCTAGCCCTTATGGACACATCTTATAAAACATCACATGACACCCTATGGCCTTTAGACCATAGTTTGGTTATTCTAGGTCACCTAAAGACTCTTTAAGTGTTTAAGAACATTTTTTGTTGGCCTTATATCTTGTGTCCATATACATTAGGGACATATATTTCTTATCTTGTGATTAAGGTTTAATATTCTATTGAGAATGAAATAAGCTAAAAAAAACTAAAAAGTATTTAGTCCTCAAAATTCCAAAATGAGAGTTTGAACAACTGATGTATGATCATTTTTTGTTGGGTGTAAGTTCTTCTATTCTGAATTGATGGTGTAAGCGTTTGAAATAATTATCTTTGTATTGCAACTAACTAGATTAAACATATTCGCTTTGAAATAATTATCTTTGTATTGAAACTAACTAGATTAAACATATATTCAATATTTTTTGTAAATGCCAATTATTTGCTTAGATAGTAAACATCGAGTATAAATGGTTATTGAAGCATTTTTCCTTTGGATTATGTGAAGATCTAGTTCTTTGATTGTAACAAGATTTTATTCAAAGATATAAAGTGCGAGTATTTTGTTCCAAACTATGATTTTGTTTCTCTTCTACATGATGCAGAGAATTGGAATTTATATCTTGAATTTTTTTCAATAGAGGGAAGCTAGGACTAGTAGAATTTTTTAGCTTGTCATGTAGCAATCGGAACATTGTATCAATGTTTATTGCAAAGAAATGATTGTATAATGTATAGCCATTGTTTAAGTTTGTGAATTGGAAGTAGAAGGCAATGCAAGTTCCAAAACATGTGCAATGCCATAAGGAGAATCCAACACAAATACTTTTGCCCCTCAGGATTTGTAAATCAAAGTGCATGGTGAGCCGGACCTTCCATCCACCAACAGATCAATGTATTTGTGAATTAAAGTACTTGCAAATTTGATTTAAATGTTATGATGATATTTGAAGGCAAAGACCCCTTCAACTATGTGGCAAAGCAATAAATGTATGATGTATAATAATGATTCAATTTTGTATATCTTGTTGCATATTTATCCCAGTATTAACTTACACATTTTGCTAGCATAGAGGACACCCTATGGCCCTAGGACCATAGGATGCCATCATATCCCATGTACAATTTCTCTTTTACCATAGAGGACATCTTATGGATCTAGGGTCATAAGACGCCAACATAGTGCATAAATGGCTTCTTATAAGTATACACGTAAACATAGTGCATAGAGGGAATTTTACTAGCATAAAGACCGCCCTATGGCCTTGGGACCATAGGGTGCCAACATGGAGCATAGAGGGATTTTTATTAGCACCTTGTTGCCCTTGGGACGCCATAGTGCCATAAAGTGGTTTTTGTATATATAGTAGAGAATTCTCACACACATGATACCTTGGTCACTATCTAGCCCTTGGACCATGTGATAGTAGCATAGAGGACACCCTATAGCCCTAGGGTTTCCTTCTATCCCTAGGGCCATACACTGCCAACATATAGTATACATGGTTTCTTCATAGAGCAAACCTTTTAGCCCTACACTATAGAGTGGAAACCTAGACCATATAATGTATCCTACTAGCATAGAAGGCACCCTATGACCCTGAGGCCAAAGAGTACCAATTTAGGGCATAAAGGGTCTCTTCTTAAGTTGACGGGCACCTTGTGGCCCTAGGAAGCACCCTATGGCCCCAGGGCCATAGGGTGTCAACATAGTCAAATGGGGTGTAAACTTAGACCATAGAGGGTTTCTTACTATCATGGAGGACACCCAGTGTCCTTGGTGCCATAGGGTGCAAACATTCTTGCTAGCATAGAGAGCACCCTATGGCCTTGGGGCCATATGATTCCAACAAAGAGCATAAACGGTTTTTTGATAGCATAGAGGATAGCTTATTTCCCTGGGGCCATATGATACAAAAATAAAAGAGTCTTAAGAAGGGCACCTAGGCCACTAAATCACCATGAGGCCATATGGTGGTCTTTGTGGGGAATGCTCCTAAAGGGTTCCTTGGCTATCCTCTGGCCTTTGGCTACCAACATAGAGTTTAGATGGTTTCTTACTAACATAGAGCTCACCTTGTGGCCTACAGTCTTTAGATTCTAATATAGAGTTTCAATGGTTTCATACTAGGCGTAAGGGGCACCCTATGGCCTTAGGGCCATAGAGTGTCAATGTAGAGCGTAGAGGTTTCCTTTCTAGCATAGAGGGCACCATGTGGCCTAGGAGCCATTTGATGCACCCTATGGCCTGAGGGCTTTAGGTTGCCAATGTAGACAAGGTTTCTTAGTAGCATTATAAAGGGTACCTTGTGGCCCTCAAGTCTCCATAGAGTTCCAACATAGAGCGTAGACGGTTTTTCTTACTAGCATAGAGGACATCCTATGGCCTTGGGGCCATAGGGTTTCAATATTGAGCATAGAGGATTTCTTACCATCATAGAGGCTACCTTGTGGCCCTAGGTCCATAGGGTGCAAACATAGAGAATAGAGGATTTCTTACTATCATATAGGGTACCTTGTGGCCCTAGGTCCATAGGGTGCAAACATAGAGCATAGAGGATTTGTTACTAGAACAGAGGGCACCCTATGGCCCAAAGGCCATAGAGTGACAACATGTTGCATAAAGGGTTTCTTACTAGCATAAGAGGTAGACCTTGTGGCCCTCGGGTCATAGGGTGCCAACATAAAGCATATATGGTTTCTTACTAGTGCTCATAGAGGGCATCTTGTGGCCCTATGACAACCCATGGCCTTAGGGCCATAGGGTGACACATAAATAAAGTACCATATGGCTTTGAAGCAATATATCTATTTATATGTTGAGACCTCCCAACAATCCTAACCCTATGGCATTGAGGCCATAAAGAGACATATTTTGGATTATCTTAAAGTCATAGAGATATCTACAAAGAGAACCATATGGCCTGAAGGCCATAAGAAACTTAGTCAAGGAAATCATCCAATGCAAGAAGATCATGGCAATAGAAAATGAGACTTCTGCTCTAGAGCTTAAAGGCATAAATGTTTCTCCAAGTATACTTCTAGGCGCCACCAACATGGACAAAGAACTAATGTAGCTAGATAAAGATTAGGAATCTCATAAAAATAAATTCATTGTAGATGTGTTGTCAGTTAGTAAATTTGCTATTTGCGATTAGTTTTTTCTAAGAGTGTGACAAAAAAGAGTTATCAAAATGTAGATACTTTGGAATCTAAAATTAGGTGTTCTTTAAACTTGCAGTCCTTCAACAAGATATTGCGGCTGACAAAGTTTTACTCGAGACTGTTGGTATAGAGGATGCTAATGCCATTGACCCTACTGAGAAAGATTCTATCAATCTCCATGTCAACCAAAGAGTTTCTGACGAAGATGACAAGAATCTACAAGTCCTTGAAGGTCAACTGCTACAATGACTAGAGATAAATTTACAGAGTAATCCAATGGAAGAAGACGGTGAAAGTTCCAGAACATGTGCAAGGGCAGAAGAAGAATCTAATGAAAATATTCTAGTAGCCCAAGAGTTGGGAATTGGATTGCATGACACCACAATGGAAGTAGAAGGTTTTTTTTTTCTTTTTTTTTCTCAAAAGCTCTTTCAATTTCGGAGTATTAACTTACACATTTTGCTAGCATAGAGGACACCCTATGGCCCTAGGACCATAGGATGCCATCCTATCCCATGTACAATTTCGCTTTTACCATAGAGGACATCTTATGGATCTAAGGTCATAACACGCCAACATAGTGCATAAATGGCTTCTTATAAGTATACACGTAAACATAGTGAATAGAGGGAATTTTACTAGCATAAAGATCGCCCTATGGCCTTGGGGCCATAGGGTGCCAACATAGAGCATAGAGAGCTTTTTATTAGCACCTTGTTACCCTTCGGACACACATGATACCTTGGTCACTATCTGGCCTTGGACCATATGATAGTAGCATAGAGGACACCCTATAGCCCTAGGGTTTCCTTCTATCCCTAGGGCCATACACTGCCAACATATAGTATACATGGTTTCTTCATAGAGCAAACCTTTTAGCCCTACGCAATAGAGTGGAAACCTAGACCATATAATGTATCCTACTAGCATAGAAGGCACCCTATGACCCTGAGGCCAAAGAGTACCAATTTAGGGCATAAAGGGTCTCTTCCTAGGTTGAAGGGCACCTTGTGGCCCTAGGGAGCACCCTATGGCCTCAAGGCCATAGGGTGTCAACATAGTCAAATGTGGTGTAAACTTAGAGCATAGAGAGTTTCTTACTATCATGGAGGACACCCTGTGTCCTTGGTGCCATAGGGTGCAAGCATATAGCATGGAGGGTTTCTTGATAGTATAGAGAGCACCCTATGGACTTGGGGCCATATGATTCCAACAAAGAGCATAAACAGTTTTTTGATAGCATAGAGGATAACTTATTTCCCTGGGGCCATATGATACAAAAATAAAAGAGTCTTAAGAAGGACACCTAGGCCACTAAATCTCCATGGGGCCATAAGGTGGTCTTTGTGGGGAATTCTCCTAAAGGGTTCCTTGGCTATCCTATGGCCTTTGGCTACCAGCATAGAGTTTAGATGGTTTCTTACTAACATAGAGCTCACCTTGTGGCCTACGGTCTTTAGATGCTAATATAGAGTTTCAATGGTTTCATACTAGGCGTAAAGGGCACCCTATGGCCTTGGGGCTATAGAGCGACAATGTAGAGCGCAGAGGTTTCCTTTCTAGCATAGAGGGCACCATGTGGCCTAGGAGCCATTTGATGCACCCTATGGCCCGAGGGCTGTAGGTTGCCAATGTAGACCGTAGAGGTTTTCTTTCTAGCATAGAGGGAACCTTGTGGCCTAGGGGCTATTTGGTGCTCCCCTAGAGCATACAAGGTTTCTTAGTAGCATTATAAAGGGTACCGTGTGGCCCTCAAGTCTCCATAGGGCGCCAACATAGAGCGTAGAGGGTTTTTCTTACTAGCATAGAGGACATCCTATGGCCTTGGGGCCATAGGGTTTCAATATTGAGCATAGAGGATTTCTTACCATCATAGAGGCTACCTTGTGGCCCTAGGTCCATAGGGTGCAAACATAGAGAATAGAGGATTTCTTACTATCATACAGGGTACCTTGTGTCCCTAGGTCCATAGGGTGCAAACATAGAGCATAGAGGATTTGTTACTAGCACATAGGCCACCCTATGGCCCAAACGCCATAGAGTGATAACATGTAGCATGAAGGGTTTCTTACTAGCATAAAAGGTAGACCTTGTGGCCCTTGGGTCATAGGGTGCCAACATAAAGCATATATGGTTTCTTACTAGTGCTCATAGAGGGAATCTTGTGGCCCTATGACAACCCATGGCCTTAGGGCCATAGGGTGCCACATAAATAAAGTACCATATGGCTTTGAATCCATATATCTATTTATATGTTGCGACCTCCCAACAATCCTAACCCTATGGCATTGAGGCCATAAAGAGACATATTTTGGATTATCTTAAAGTCATAGAGATATCTACAAAGAGAACCGTATGGCCTGAAGGCCATAAGAAACTTAGTCAAGGAAATCATCCAATGCAAGAAGATCATGGCAATAGAAAATGAGACTTCTACTCTAGAGCTTAAAGGCATAAATGTTTCTCCAAGTATACTTCTAGAAGCCACCATCATGGACAAAGAACTAATGTAGCTAGATAAAGATTAGAAATCTCTAGACAATAAGGAGCATAAAAATAAATTCATTGTAGATGTGTTGTCAGTTAGTAAACTTGCTATTTGCGATTAGTTTTTTCTAAGAGTGTGACAAAAAAGATTTATCAAGATGTAGATACTTTGGAATCTAAAATTAGGTGTTCTTTAAACTTGCAGTCCTTCAACAAGATATTGCGGCTGACAAAGTTTTACTCGAGATTGTTGGTATAGAGGATGCTAATGCCATTGACCCTACTGAGAAAGATTCTATCAATCTCCATGTCAACCAAAGAGTTTCTGACGAAGATGACAAGAATCTACAAGTCTTTGAAGGTCAACTGCTACAATGACTGGAGATAAATTTAAAGAGTAATCCAATGGAAGAAGACAGTGAAAGTTCCAGAACATGTGCAAGGGAAGAAGAAGAATCCAATGAAAATATTCTAGTAGCCCAAGAGTTGGGAATTGGATTGCATGACACCACAATGGAAGTAGAAGGCAATGGAAGTTCTAGAACATGTGCAACGCCAGAAGGAGAATCCAACACAAATATTTTAGCACCCCAAGATTTGGAAATCGAAGTGCATGGTGAGTCAGACCTTCCATCCACCAACAAACCAATGCTGACTATAATAGTGAGCTTGTGTGGATTGTTCCTGAGGAGATGCTGGCAAAAGTCCAAGAAAATGAAGAGCTTAAAGTTTGGACATGAGCATATTGTTCTTCGTCCAGGATGCATTCAGTTTTTAAAGGCTCTATTTAGCAATTTCAATGTAGGGATATGGTTAGCTGCTAATGACATGCATGTTGTGGACATCATCAAGATTTTAGAAAAGGAAGCTAAAGAAAAATTTCCATTCTTTATTATCTAGGGGCAAAGCCAATGTCAACCATGCGTAGAATCAAGGATCACTCGCTTAGATAATCCAAGAGTAGAAGCACTTTTCAAACCGTTGGCTATTGCATCATCATAATTTGGGCTTGATGCAAGAAGATTGCTTCTTGTAGATAATGAACCATTAAAGGGATGTGTGAATCCTGCAGCAGTGAATTGTATTTTTCCACCATCATTTAATGTTGATGATGAGGAGGATAATGTCCTCCTTGGGGAGCTGCTACCATATATCAAAGCTCTCAATCATGTTAATGACATTCGCACAGTTATAGGGTCTCATTTATATGCACAAGCACCCATTGCTCAAGGTCATGAGCTTTTTAACCGTATGCACAAGGTTGTTGCAGAGTGGGAGGAGAGAAATCTAATTTTTCTAGGAAAAACCTACTCCACAGGAAGGCTACCAGAAGTTTCTCGTGCTCTTCAAGATGAGAAAGTTACAACATCTAGCACTAGTGGAATGTCCACTCGAAGTCAAGACAAGAAACTTTCTGCACGTTGTGAGCGGGATGAAAACACACACAGCGCCTCTATAACGACCCGTCACACACTCTTGGGAAGATACACACACACACTATGGGGCACCACTCGGCTTAGACAACACACCTGGCCGAGACAGGGAACACACCTCTGGAGTGAGAGGAGAGAGACTATCCACTTGCCCACTCCACACAGACACACACACACACACACACACACACACACCCAAAAAACTCAGCTCAAAAGAGGAGAATTTCTGATGTTTAGATACAATTGAGCTTGGGCCAACACCAATGGGGCAAATAGCTCACACACTATGGGTGAAAGAAGCCAGATACAATCACAAACTGGAGCAGAAACTTCGCTCATAGGAGGAACTTACACAGAAAAACAGCAGGAAAAGAGTGAGGAATTTGGCAAAATGGACAGCGCCATCGCGTCCGGAACGGCCCAAAACCCCAGTCTACAATGTCAAAGTGCTCAAATCCGACCTCGGATGAGCAGTTTACGGCCAAAACAGGCTCCAAAATGGGCAAAAACACACCTGCGGCTGTTCCTCCTCTCTTCTCCATGTTTTTTCTGGTCTTTTCTCTATTTTTTCAGTTCCCACACTTAGCTTTATTACTTGGGCACCCTTGGCCTTTTAGATGACCTCAAACGGACCCCGAACAGGCCAAAAACTGACCTCGCAGTGCATAGTTGTCACCTTTTTGCATCATTCGCACACCTGGCACTCAGCTTTTTTCCAATAATGCATCTCGCCACCACGTGAAGTGGCCCCAAAAAGTGGTCCTAATGATGACCTTTCTGCATAATTATCACAAGAAAACACCCAAGCTGTGTCCGTACTCATCCACGTGCAAGTATTGACCCCGTTCGGCCTCCTGACGCCACTAGATGCCATCTGACGCACCTGCTGACCTCACGTCGTCGGCCAGCGGAGAGCTTCCTCGAGAAGTTTTACGCGCTACCAACTCCTCATTATTGTATAAAAAACACACTGGTACTGGTAATAGTGAAAATCGCTGCACTATGTACATGTTGTCCTACCTGTACACATGTGGGCCCCACATAACCACCTGGCTAAGGAAAATGGGCAATCCTTTATTTGATGCACCATGCATGTATATGTACATATGCGCAATCCCTTGCTCCAAAAAACTCCTGACATAATTTGCCCATCCCCTAGCCTGCTAGATCATTCATGATCAGCAGCAGCAAAGAGAGATATGAGACTCGCCGCATCACAGGTCTCCTCATCCCTCACCAACACAGCTTGATCCACAGACAGCTCATCTTGCTCCACCATCATCAACCTGGCATGATACAACTTAAGACGCAATCCATTTACCCTTGACGTATGTAGAACACCATCCAGGTTAGCCAGCTGATATGTGCCATTTGGAAAACACTCCACTACCTTGAAAGGGCCTTCCCACTTAATCTGAAACTTCTTTTGGAAGGTGTTGTCCAGCTTACTATTGTAGCGCAAAACCAAGTCATGTTTCTTGATACCCTTACTTTTCACCTTTTCATTTATCTTTGCCAAAGCCTTATCCTGCATCTGCCCATAATGTTCCAATGCGCTCATCCTATCCAACTGGACCTCTTGTAGCTGCAAAAGCCTTTCTTTGAATGCATCACTAGGCGGCCCAAGCAACTTCTCTAACATCTTGACCGCAGGCAACTCTACCTCCACAGGCAATAGTGCTTCCTTTCCATACACCAAATGAAATGGAGTAAACCCTGTACCTGTCTTCACCGAAGTACGGTAAGCCCATAATGCACTAGGCAATTCCAAATCCCAATTCTTTCCTTGGTGCTCTGTCACTTTAGAAAGAATTTGTACCAACTCACCATTGAACCTTTCATTTAAGCCATTACACTGCGGGTAATAAGGAGTGGTATGCTGGTGCCTAATCTTCATCTTTGTGCATAAGAAGTCTAGCAGTTTAGCTCTAAATCCTGGCCCCTTATCTGAAAGTAGCTCTAATGGCACCCCAAACTTGCAACATATTTCATCATACACAAATTTTGCCACATCCTTTGCAGTGATCTGTTTTACTGCTGTAGCCTCTGCCCATCTAGAAAGATAGTCCACTGCCGTCAAAATATAGCTTTTGCCCCTGCTTGTGATAGGTAACGGGCCTATTGCATCAATCCCCCACTTTTCAAACACATCAAACGCCATAATGGTTTTTCGTAGCTCTGGCTTCAACACTCTCTTCCCAAATGCTTGACACCTATTGCAAGACCTACACCAATGGTGAACATCCTTGTGCAAACTAGGCCATACATACCCCTCTTGCAAAATCTTATGCAAGGTGATCTTTAGAGCAAAATGGCCACCACATGCGCCTTCGTGATTCTCTTCCAACACTCTGTAAAGCTCCTCCCGCCAAGGTACACGTCTCAACACGAGATCAGCCCCTTTCATGTATAAGACATCACCAATCAATTTGTACCTGTATGCTCTACGCACAAAGCCATACTTTTTAGACTTCTGAATCTCCTTTGGAATGATTCCTGTTAGCAAAAACTCCTCTTCTTGAGCCAAACTTTCCCGGCCATGATAAAGAGGTAAAGTGGTCCTCAACACAAATAGCTCCCCAATCATGCCTTGAGCTGCTTCATGTGCCTCTCCATTTAGAGCACGTTCAATGTGTCTGATACTCCATGCTTCAAACTTTTTTAACACTGGGCCTTTAATTCTGAAGCACATTTCCTTCAATGAGGTGTTCTTGCTCTTCCACACACCCAACACTTGCTTCACCACTAACAAGGCATCACCTTTTATGCTCAACCTTCGAACCCCATGCTTCAAACAAATGTGTAATCCGGCTTCCAATGTAGCATATTCAGCCTCATTGTTACTATGAGCATCCAATTTGAACCCTCTCTTGCATACTAGCTTCCCCTCTGGATCATAAAGTGCTATACCCCCTGAAGCTGCATCATGGCTCTTTCTGTATGAACCATCAAAGAACAACACATGTGCATTGCTGATCTGTGGCACTTCTTCAACTACCTTTCTCACCACCTCTTCCTTAACAATAAGGGGATTCTCCTTGTAGGTCAACAAATCAGCTAGGGTAGCCCTTGTACTATCTTCCACTAGAAAAGAGAACTCAAACTCTTGCAGCTCAATTACCCATTTCTTCACCACATTTGACATGTTAATACCATTAATTAACTGTGGCAAAAAGGCATAACTCGTCAAGAAAACAAAAGGCCGTGGCAGCAAGTAATGACGAAATCGTCGACAAGCAAATATTACACTAGCCATCACTAGCTCTACTTCCGATAACTTTCTCTCCGCTACCAACTTCACTCGGCTTGCACAATACACTGGCCTCATATAATGGCTGCCCTTCCCCTTTTGCAATAGCATGGCTCCAATGGCATCATCCCCTACTGATGGATTTACATAAAAAACTTTCTCCCAATCAGGAGCCTGCATGGCTGACAACCCCCCTAACACCTCTTTCACCTCTTGAAACACTTCTTCACACTTGTCATCCCATTGCAATGGATCATGCTTTGCCACTTGTTGTAATGGATAAAGAAGCTGCGAAGACAATGGAATAAACCGTGCCATGTACTTCACTTTGTGTATAAAGGTTGCCAATTGCTTCGTACTCATAGGTGATGGAAGAAGAATAATAGACTTCACCTTATCTGGATCAGCCTCAATGCCATTTTCTGACACCATATGGGCCAATAACTTCACCCTTGGCTGTGCTATATGACATTTCTTTGGATTTAATTGTCCTCCACATTCATCATATCGAGCCAATACCATCTGCAACTTCTCATGATGCTCAGCCCTACTGCTATAGACACAGAAGTCGTCCATAAAAGCCTTAACACAACTACCAATGAATGGTTCCAGCACCCAATTTGCTCTTTCTTGATAGAAAGATGGTCCATTTGACAACCCAAACGGCAACACTGTGTAGCAATAGCAGCCCCATGGCGTAATAAAAGTTGTCTTTGTGCGGTCTTTAAGAGCAATCTTCAATTGAAAATAGCCTGAAAAACCATCACACACACTGTACCTCTCATAACCTGCCACTGAATCCAAGATCTGATCGATGAATGGAAGAGGATATGGGTTCTTCTTAGTGGCTGCGTTTAAGGGTTTAAAATCCACACAAATTCTCCACTTCCCATCCTTCTTTGGACTGACTACAACTGGACTCACCCATTCTGTGGTCTCCACTGGAACTATGAACCCTGCCTTCAATAACTTGTCCACCTCTACCCGCAAGGCTTCCATTTGCTCTTGACCCATCCTTCTTAGCCTTTGCCGCACTGGCTTAGCACCTTCTTTCAGCTCTATATGCATCTCTTCACCCTTGAACCCTCTGATCTCTTCATATGAAGTAATGAACAAATCAGGAAAACTAGCCAGCATATGCAAATATATATCCTTCTCCATAGCTGAGAGGTCTCCACTGATCATTTGTGTCATCAATTCCTGCTTCTTTGACAACTCAACCTTGGTTTGCATCAGCCCTTCAATCACTTCATAAGGCCCTTCACTTTCATCTTCAACTTCCTTCGCAAATGCGACTAAACCAATCTCCTGGATTTCTTTGTCCATCAAAAGAAATGCAACATCAGCATCCTCATCACTGCTGGTAGTGCTATCACTATCCTCATCTGTCACCGTGGAAGAGTCTTCATCACTAGACTCATCCTCATCTTCATAAAGCTCCTCTAATCGTTTCCTTGTGTCCATATTATAAAGCTTCTTGGTACCTGTCTTTCCATAGAGGCTAATGGTACCATGTCGCCAATCTTGAACAGCTCCCACTGCACGTAACCATGGTCTGCCCAGTATAATAGGATATGCTCCCAACCCTGCTGGCATCACATGAAAATCAACCACTGCCTTTGCATCATATGCCTCCACTTCTAAGCTCTTTACAACACCCAAGCATTTTACTTTTTGATGGTTTGCCAATCTGATCCGAAAACCTGACACCCCAGCCACTGTGAGACCCATCTTCTCAACGCATGAGTGTGTTATGACGCATATTTGGGCTCCGCCATCCACATAACCTTGTCCCAAATTTTTCCTTTTATGCCACACATCTACTATTGGACAAATGTCTGGTAGCTCGTCCATTGCCAACACCTTCACTGAACCTCTCTCTGGCTCTTTCTCCATTGGGTTAACCATCCTCTTCCACTGTCGCTTTAGCTTAGGCACCATCTCTATAAGCTGCCCAAAAGTAACATCTGCCTTCCTGCTCGTCAGATCCTCCTTCAAGTCATAGCTTAATTGCCCATCCCCTAGTGGAAAATCTGAAACATGAAACTTTCGACGAGCTCTCCTTTTCCTCTTGGCCTTGACATCCTCGCCTTCATGGCTCTTTCCTTTCTTCTTACTAGGACCTGGGGCACTTCTTCCTTCCTTATCCTCTGTGGTCCTCTTCCCAATAGGCATCACTAATGTATCCTCTAGCTTTGATGCCTTCTCCAAGGTGACTACACTTAGCACTTTTGTCTTTCCCTTTTCCTCCTGGGTCAGTCCACTGGTTCCTTCGTCTCCCTTAATTTCGATGCCATAATCATTTGATCTAGTTAGCACCTGTCTTGGCAATGGATACATGTCTCCCCCCATCCTTGGTGGCTTATCACATTGCGGGCTGATGTGACCCAACTCTCCACAATTATAACATGTGGGCGTCTGCCTCCAAAACCTACTATTACTTTGTCCAGCACCATTCCTAGGTCTTTCTTCACCTCCTGGCTGATTTGCAAACCGCCCTCGACCTCGATTATTTCCCACTTGACCTAGCATGTTTAGGCTGAGATTCTTCATCAGATCAACCACTTGCCTCATGTCTTGCCTTAGGCCATCATCTTGCACTGCTGTAGTGACCACTGCTGGCATAACCTGAGTAGTAACAGGAACCACTGGTTCATGATGAACCCCTGACATGCGCCCTTGTAAAGACTCTATAGGCTGAAATTCAGACCTCATTGGCAAAGACTCCACCCCTAACTGGCTCATTTTCCTCAGCTTCCACTCTTTGTTCCTTGCTACCTCTAGTGCATCTTCATATGTCCTAGGCTTCTTTAGCTCTACTCTCCAACGTATATTCTCCCAAAGACCAGCCAAGAACCTGTCCTTCTTCATCATGTCAGGCGGGGGTACCTCTGGTGCTAAAGCCTTGCACATTCGCTCCCATGCCAATGAAAACTTACGTATGTACGCATCTACTGGCTCACCTTCCTTTTGCACCAAAGCCTGTACTTCTTGCCACACTTTGTCAGGGTCTTCTATCTTCACAAACTCCACTTCCAATCCATGCCTTAGATTGTCCCAACTCAATCTTATAGGTGGATCAGCCATACGCAACTCCTCTTCAAATGCTTTGGACCAAGCTCGTGCATCACTCTTCAAACAAATTTGGAGAAGGCGTAACATTTGCGTAGGGTCATGAATCTGGTTGCTAATGCAGGCAACCTCCATCTTTTCCAAAAATTCTTCCACATCTTCATCACTTCTTCCATGAAACTCGGGATAAGAGAAAGCCATGGCCACCCAAATTATGATGCTTTGAGAACCCCTTCGAACACACGTGCAAGAACCCAAAACTTTTCACTTCCCAATCCCTAGAAACTTCAATGGAGCTCAACTTTAGATAAGGACAAACACATGCACATCAAATGAGTTTTCATAGTTGATCATCGGAATGACAACAGGCAAAGGACATTCCAGGATCTCTCTCAATCTTCTTGGCCCAAACATAAAGACTATGCGCTGCTGGAAAAAGATCTTCCTGGACACATGAACATTAATCTGGATTCTTTGCGTTAAATGAAAAGGAGTGAACTGAGGGCCATTTTGATCATCCATTAAAGCCAACCATGAAGCTCCCAAGAAGGCACACCTGACTCAACCTCTGATTTTGCCAAAATTTCAGCAGCATAACAGCATAAATGGCTCAAAATACCAAAAAACCAGCCATCATAACTTGGGAAAATTTCGACAGAGTTTCCCCAGAAGTAGAGCAGTAGGAACCCAAAATATAAACTGTCTATGTATGCATAAACTGTCAACAATAGAACCCGAGCATCAAGTAGGACTCACTAGTACATAGCCTATGGCGAGGTCACGAAAAGGGTGCTCCAGCTACCTGTATCACCGAAAGGATCTCCACATTTGAGAATCCCCCAGCTCAATAAAAACCTCACGCTATCGACCCTCATACGAAAGCTAATGCAAATCGCGTATAGTCAAGTCTCAGAAATGACTATCTTCCAGACCAAGTCTCAGAAATGGCTGGGACTGCCAAATAAAACCATATATGGCTCCACAAAGGCGTACAATGGCAGTTTCCACAAGTAACGTACAATCCAACAAACAATGCGCTCAAATAGGCGCCAAGTGATGCATACCCACAACAACTGCAAGTGACATCACTGCTAGTATATCACTGTACTCCAGCTACCTGTACCTGTGTGAATCACCTGTACCTGTACCTGTCCCTGTAACCTGTAACCTGTAACCTGTAACCTGTAATCTGCAACCTGTAATCCCGAATCTCGAAGCTTGAAGCTCGAAGCAGAAGGTACTCGAAGAAGATCCTCCGTGGGGGCGCCAAAAGAATGTGAGCGGGATGAAAACACACACAGCGCCTCTATAACGACCCGTCACACACTCTTGGGAAGATACACACACACACTATGGGGCACCACTCGGCTTAGACAACACACCTGGCCGAGACAGGGAACACACCTCTGGAGTGAGAGGAGAGAGACTATCCACTTGCCCACTCCACACAGACACACACACACACACACACACCCAAAAAACTCAGCTCAAAAGAGGAGAATTTCTGATGTTTAGATACAATTGAGCTTGGGCCAACACCAATGGGGCAAATAGCTCACACACTATGGGTGAAAGAAGCCAGATACAATCACAAACTGGAGCAGAAACTTCGCTCATAGGAGGAACTTACACAGAAAAACAGCAGGAAAAGAGTGAGGAATTTGGCAAAATGGACAGCGCCATCGCGTCCGGAACGGCCCAAAACCCCAGTCTACAATGTCAAAGTGCTCAAATCCGACCTCGGATGAGCAGTTTACGGCCAAAACAGGCTCCAAAATGGGCAAAAACACACCTGTGGCTGTTCCTCCTCTCTTCTCCACGTTTTTTCTGGTCTTTTCTCTATTTTTTCAGTTCCCACACTTAGCTTTATTACTTGGGCACCCTTGGCCTTTTAGATGACCTCAAACGGACCCCGAACAGGCCAAAAACTGACCTCGCAGTGCATAGTTGTCACCTTTTTGCATCATTCGCACACCTGGCACTCAGCTTTTTTCCAATAATGCATCTCGCCACCACGTGAAGTGGCCCCAAAAAGTGGTCCTAATGATGACCTTTCTGCATAATTATCACAAGAAAACACCCAAGCTGTGTCCGTACTCATCCACGTGCAAGTATTGACCCCGTTCGGCCTCCTGACGCCACTAGATGCCATCTGACGCACCTGCTGACCTCACGTCGTCGGCCAGCGGAGAGCTTCCTCGAGAAGTTTTACGCGCTACCAACTCCTCATTATTGTATAAAAAACACACTGGTACTGGTAATAGTGAAAATCGCTGCACTATGTACATGTTGTCCTACCTGTACACATGTGGGCCCCACATAACCACCTGGCTAAGGAAAATGGGCAATCCTTTATTTGATGCACCATGCATGTATATGTACATATGCGCAATCCCTTGCTCCAAAAAACTCCTGACAACGTGATCGAGAAAAAGTAAGGGTCTTAAAGAATATCAAATCATTATCAGCCTTGAAAGGTACAGAAGAAATAATGCTTGCCCAAAAATTGGGATACAAGGAGCCTGTGATCAAAGTACATGAAGCCAGGAATTATATAAAGCATCTAAAAATTCAGTAAGATCTCAAATAGCCCTATATCAAGAAATGATGGAGCAATTTTTTGTAACATTTTGTCATTTTCAAAGATCTTTATGTACTCAGAGACTATGTTAGAGTGCTTACGGTTTCAAGATATATGAAGATGTAAATGTTAATGCCAAAATTCAACTTTCATGATCGGTTACAAAAGAGCCTATCACAAAAATCTTTCGACCATATGGAAGCTATTTGATTATTTAGATGGGGGCAACACTATAATGTTTGATGATAGTCCATATCGAGTGATGTGGAATATGCAAGGAACTTATATGATTTTTCCAAAGTTTTGGAACCAACCTACTCAATTACTTCAAAGTTTTTTAAAAGATGAAATTGTTCCATGGTTATGTGGATGGTTGTATGCTAAAGACAAGAGAGACTATACCATAAGAAATTTTGTAATGTTCCATCCTGATCCTGAGACTCATTATGTAATGCAATGTTATATGTCTCAAAGGACTCAAAATCTCAAGAGAAGGAGTCCATTTTAAGTGTACTAGTTAAGTATTCTAAATACCATCTACCAAGTATTTGGCAATGTGTACTTTTCAAAATTTAAACTTGATGGAATGTTGTGGGATATCTTGAAACATCTTTAAACTGTTTTTTTAATGAAGTGCATCCTATTGTCAGGAGACTTCTCTCATTCAAGTTCTTTGGTTTCATTGTTTGACGCTTCTATGGTATGGTTAACTTTTTCTTCTTATTAATTGTCTTTATTAAGTGATCCAAACAATCAGAATGTTCTTGACATTTGGTAGTGTTACAAAACGGTGTTTTTTGAACACCCTCAATCTTGGAGATATCATACTCTTTCTAGTTAGTTCTTTATTGTAAATGCGATGAAGACCATCATTTTTATGAAACTGTCAAGTTGGTGGTAATTTTTATGTTTATACTTTATATTATGTTGACATAATCAATGTATACAATTCGTATTATTCACATAAAATGGTGTTTTTAAACACCTCTTTTTTTTTAGACACCATCTCTAAAACCTTTGAGTGAGCATGTACTTGATGTAAAAAATCTTCATCTTAACATTGATTCTTTGGCACAAACTTATATTAGGAGTTTTTATATTGTAGTTTTATGTTAAGAAATAATTTGAAAGTTAGAATTATGATAGTTTATCTAAGTCCTCATCTAACTTTGTATAGTTAAATAAAATACCAAATGGAACTATAGGTGCAATAGATGACATCTTATGGTCTTAGGGCCATAGGATACTCTATAGTATTGTTTACATTTTTTAATTGTTTGTGAACATAGATCATAGAGGTTTTTTCTCACTGCCATAGAGGATATCCTATGGCTTTGGGGCCACATGGTCTCAATATTGAGCGTAGAGGATTTCTTACTAGCATAGAGGGTACCTTGTGGCCCTAGGTCCATAGGGTGCAAACACAGAGTATAGAGGATTTCCTACTAGCACAGAGGGCACCCTATGGTCTAAGACCATATGGTGACAACATATAGAATAAAGGGTTTCTAACTAGCATACGAGGCACACCTTGTGTGCCTGGGGACATAGAGTGCCAACATAGAGCATAGAAGGGTTTCTTATTGGCATAAATAACATCTTGTGTCCCTAAGACAACCTACAGTCTTAGGGACATAGGGTGGCACATAAATAAAGTCCCATATGGCTTTGAAGGACTGGATCTCTTTATACGTTGGGACGAGCTAGCAATCCTAACCCTATGGCCTTGAGGTCATAAAGAGACATATTAAAGTCATAGACATGTCTACAAACAGCACCATATGTCCTTAAGGCCATAGGTGCAATAGATGGCATCTCATGGTCTTATAGCCATAGGATACTATATAGTATTGTTTTGACTTTTTAAGTGTGAACTATTAGTTGAATGTTGTTTAAAGTATCGTGTATTTAAATCTTGATAGCATGCTACAAAACCATAACCAAGTATTTTGTTATACATGGATTAAGGTCACCAAATTATGACAAGAGTGTTTAATAGTATTTGACTTTACATATTATCTTTTTTAATTGCTGTAATCAATCTATATGCTGCTTTAAAATCATATCAATTGGTTTTTTTGACACCTCATTTTTGGAGAAGCTACTTCTAGAAGCATTTGTTGAATTTTGAAAAGCACTGATGTCATACAAATCCTCTTTCCAAAAACTATATTGGAGGTTTATTCTTAAATTTAATAGTAGAGAAATTAAAATAGACTCATACAATCATGATAATTTATCTAAATTAAAGGCAACTAGAGCTTAGAAATCATTAAATAACACAATCCTAGCATACACATTTAGAATTTGAGAAACGGGATTTTCCCAAATTATCTAAAATGGTGTTAGAGGTTTAATCAAGGAATGAGAGAGATTAAGGTTGCGCGTAAAGGGTGAAAAGGGAATTTTTACCACAAAGGGGGGGTTTTTTGATACCGGTTGTTTCCTTAGGAGAGAGTCCCTATCGTTGTAAGAGATAAGGAGGAAACAATTACGGAGAAGAGTTTGGGGGTACCCCATTGCTCTAAGTCTTTGAAAAAATAGGGCATGAATGGTAAGAAATACCTCAAAGGATCTCTCTACAAGGATATATCTTTTTAGCTCTGAAATGATAAAAGCGACTTTCTGGTGTGTTGGGTGCCAAGATTGCCAGGAATGTAGTTGTAAGAGTTAAGACTTTTTTGATAGCAATGAGAGTCGAGAATCCCTGTATGAGAAAAAGAGGGTCCTTTGAAGAAATGAATGTCAAGGATGGAAGCTTCTATGGAAGAAATGACAGGGGAAATTTTGATATGTTTTTTAAGTGGTGACCCGTACAACTTGAGGATTTTCTCAAGATCAAGAAGGGAGCCCTGCCAAATGCCAAAGGCATCATCAATGTATCTTTTGCAAAAGAGAAGAGAGGGATGGGAGGGAAGGTTGATATTATCTTCCAGGTGACAAAGAAAGAGGCAGGCATAGACGACAGCAAAATTGGAACCCATGGCAGTACCTTTGATTTGTCGCCAACATTTTCCTTGGAAGGCAATGTAGTGGTGGTTAAGGACAAGAGAGGCCAACGAGAGGATGACACGCGCTTTGGGTGAGGAAAAATGGTGTTGGATAGAGTTAGAGAGTGCAAGCAAACCTTGTTGAATGGGAATGCTAGGGTATAAAGACTCAATGTCAAACGTGAAGAGAACGACATTAAAAGGAAGGACAAGAGAGGAGATCTCCTTGATGACTGAAAAGGAATCTTTGAGGTGTTGCTTCTTAGTGAGAAGGATAGGGAGAATCTGGAAGTGGAGCCATATAGAGGCATGCTCCAGAACATATCCTCTATAAGAGCAAATGGGGCGTCCTACTAAGGAGGGTTTGTGGATTTTAGGAAGTAGAAAAAAGGGACAAGGTTTGAGTTCAGAAGAAAGAGGCTTAAGGATGAAAGCCTGCTCTTTAGAAGAAAGAAGAGCGCAATTGGTAAGAATGGAGGAAAGAAGAGAAGAGACAAAGGAGAGGGGAGCTGAAGGCACGGGGGTGTAGGTAGAGGAATCTAGGAGATGTTTAGAGGCTTCCTCTATATACCAAGTTTTGGATAATATGACCGGTCCTAATTTTTTGTCTCTGCTCTGCTGGCTTGATGATAATGGAAGGATCATTTTTTTAAGGAAAGAAGAGCTTTCTTTAAAAAGGAAGGGGGTGAGAAGTGAGAAGACAAGAAGGAAGTGTTCCAAAAGCTGCTAAGTTGTGAAGAAAGAGAAGAGAAAATATTTTTGAGATTAAGTGATGGAGTTGATGGGTACCAAGAGGCATTATGAAGAGAGAAAGGAGTAGAGGGTGGGGAGACTTCTTTAAAAAAGAGCTTAAGTTGGTAGCTTCTTTCCAAGTTAGAAAAAGAATGTTTTAGAGAGGAGAGAGTAGGATGGGAGGGGGGAGGAATATATTTAAGGCCTAAACCAAGAAGCTTCTTTTCACAATGGAAAAGCGTACGTTTGGAGAGATTATGGCAAGCTAAGTTAGTGACTTTGTTTTCTAACTCAAAAACCAAAGTAATCACCGTGAAAAGAGAAGGGTTAGTAAGCAGAAGCCAATACTTGCATCTTCTTTTAGCAACACCATAAGGGGAAGGAGTGGAGTGGGGTGTAATAGGGAATCTTCTTTTAGCAATGCCATAAAGGGAAGGAGTGGAAATGGGTGTAGTGGGGATGTAAGTTGGAGAAGAGGGAGGAGGGGTCCAAAAAAGAGGAAAAAGGGGAGGTTTGGAGAAGAGCAAATGGACCCATGAAGTAGGGTGCTCAATGGCTACTTCCTCCTCCATTGTAGGTTTTTTGAATATCTAGGTTTTTTAGGAATGTTGGATAAGGGATGGGGAGATTTAGAGGGAAGAGGCAAATAGGTGGGAGAGGGGTAGTTAGAAAATGGAGGAGTATTAAGGGGGTATTTGGGAGATTTGAGTAAAGGTGGAATGGGTGGATGAAGAAGGCCCAAAGAGGAGGGGTTTTTTTCAAGCAAGGTGGTGGAGAGGGAGGGAGAGGAGGAAGCATTATAAGGTTTTTTGAAAGGTTGGCGAGGGTATTTCCCAAAGGGAGCTTTATGCTTAGCAAGGGAAGATGAAGGTTGTGAGGGAGCAGAAGCAAAAGGTTTTTTAGAGGAAGGGGTTTTACAAATGCTTAAAGACGTCTTTTGGGAGAGGAGCTTGCTCATTTGCGTGGTGACCTCATGTTGAACGAGCTCACTCACGGTGTCTTCTTTTGGTAAAGCCATTGCTTCGGCAAAGAGGGTTTCTTGGGATCTTTTTCTTGCATTGTGAGCGGCTGACTCAATAGAAGTGGCTAAATGTGCTTGAAGGATGGAGTTTTGAACAAAAGCATCTAGCTCTAGGAGAGAAG
Organism: Adiantum capillus-veneris; assembly: GCF_014529385.1. Taxonomy (NCBI): domain Eukaryota; kingdom Viridiplantae; phylum Streptophyta; class Polypodiopsida; order Polypodiales; family Pteridaceae; genus Adiantum; species Adiantum capillus-veneris. The sequence continues at coordinate 146,997,418 of NC_140939.1, forward strand.
ATTGTTTCCACATAACAAGTTGATTGTCCCATGCTTCGGGTAGAATTCTAGGAAAGGATATGGGTGAGAGCTTTTTAACAAGGTCTTCCAAGCGTTCTTCTACCACCTCATGGAAGAAATTAAAAAGCTTTTGGAGGTTTTCTACCAGGAGGGCTTGGGCTTGTATATAAACGTCGGCACAATCAAGTTGGTATTGTATGTTAAGGCTAACAAATTTGGCATCGAGAAGGGCTTGGGCACTTGAATCTTCCAAAACAAGGCACGGTGGTTTCATGCATAGGCTATTGGGAGCTTTATTGTTAGCCCTGAGGTTTTGGAGGTGTAGGAGGTGAGATTTAGCTTTAGAAAGATTGATGTTAATAGTCTTGAATTCATGTAAGGAACAAGACACAATTTTGTCAAACTCTTGAGGTTTGGTGATGGTAGGAATGGTGAGGAGGGGAGAAGCAGAGGGGATAGACTTAAGAGAAGAGGTTTTGGAGCGAAAAGGGGAAGGGGAGGTGACGAACGAGGAAGAGAAAGCACCAAAAGAGAAAGGAGCAATGAGGGGGGATTGGGGAGCATTCCTCTTTGAGTGGTAAGACCGACGGGCGCACCGTAGTTTTTGGTGCCTTTTTAGGAAGGAGGGGAGAAATCAAATTCTTCCACAGGGAGGTTTGCCATGAGCCCTTGAAGCTCTTCTATGTTAAAGAGGGTTTTTTTACAAGAGGAAGCTGGAGTCAAAGTGTTTGGTTGTGCAATAATTGCGAAGGGGTTTGTGAGGGCGGAAGCCGAAACGAAGCCTGGAAGGGTGGTAGGCAAAGTTGAAGAAGAGGATACCGGAGCGAGAAAGGTAAAAGCGGTACTAGGAGAGGGGGAGCCGATGGTGGAGAAGCCGGAGCTGTTGGATGGAAGAATGGTAACCAAGCTAGACGCTGAGAGAAAAGAAGGGGTTCCAAAGGTGGGCGCGCGATTACTATGGAGGGCAGGGGTGGAAGAGGATTCCATGTTCTTCATGCACTACAAAGTCTTAATTAAAAAGGTCTTAATTAAAAACTAGTGCAAAATTCCTCCACAACCTCAATAATTAATAAAGCCAAAGTAGTGATAGTTGTTGGCTAACTAATAGTAAGGACAAAAAGAAGGAAAAAGGAAGGCTACTAAGAGTTTGGAGGTTGAGGGTAAGCTCTAGAGAAGTGAAAGCCGAAAGCTTGTTGGAGTCGTAGCCGAAGACAAGGTAGCTACATACGACACTCAGTGGGTAGTGCTACGTAAAGGCAAGTTAAGCCCAAGTTATATTGGCCTGCTAAGTTGAGTGGCCTACAAAGTTGAGCTAGCAAAGTTGCACACTTCTGTTAAGCAAAGTAGGAGAAGTTTGAGTAGGTGACGCTAGCCTTAGCTTGAGCCATGGCATGGCAGGTCATAGTTTGACCCTGTAGGCAGGCCATTGTGTATTAAAGCAAAGTCTTAAATTGGGTGGTGTATGAACCAAAGCAAAGGGAACCGAAACCAATACACGTGGCAAATGCAGTCGAGCAAATTGCATTGGTTGAAGGCGCAAGAGCTGAAGCAAAAATCGGCAACGCTCGACAACTGCACCAGAGTATGTATGTAGGAAACCAGTAGTCGAGGTTGAAGGCTTCAAACAGTGAAAATATTCTCTCCTAGCTTAGGAGTAGCGCAAAAACCATCTAGAGTGAATCGGATGCTGCAAATGGTCCTTGATGACAAGCTTACCCTTGTTGTAGCAGGCTTGAGGCAAAGCATATCATTACTTGAATGCAGACCGCAAGCTACGACGTTAAGCAAATGCTGCAGGAGGCCCGTGATGAACTGGAGCTCTTACCATTGTGTAAACCGAATGCTGCAAATGTCCCGAGATGAGGAGCTTCACCTCGTTGCAGTAGGCTTCAGTAAACGGCGCTCCCGTGATGCATAGACAACGCAAGCAGGTGACGCAGGCCTGCGAACTAGACTAAGTAATGTTGTGGAAGTAGGAGCAAACAGGTGACATTGAGTAGAAGCTTTAGCTAGCTGTGTCCTGTGATGACGCATCCCTTAACTACGGCAAGCTGAGTAGAAGCTTCAGGCAGTGAACAGATGCTATAGTTGGTGGCCCGTGATGATGCCCCCTTTAACTGCACAGCAGGCTTGAGGCAGGGCAAGGAGGGGTGCGAGAATTGTAAGGTGCGAGAGTTGGAGGTTAAGCATATTCTTGACATTGGGCTCATTGAGCCAACAAATAAGGCTCTTGGGGAGGTGGGATAATTCGGGTGTGGAGCCAAGCAAAAGGGAGAGAGGTTTAATCAAGGAATGAGAGAGATTAAGGTTGCGTGTAAAGGGTGAAAAGGTAATTTTTACCACAAAGGGGGGGTCTTTTGATACCGGTTTTTTGCTTAGGAGAGAGTCCCTATCGTTGTAAGAGATAAGGGAGAAACAATTACGGAGAAGAATTTGGGGTAAGTCTTTGAAAAAACAGGGCATGAATGGTAAGAAAGCCCTCGAAGGAGCTCTCTCTAAGGATATATCTTTTCAGCTCTGAAATGATAAAAGCGACTTTCTGGTGTGTTTGGTGCCAAGATTGCCAGGAATGTAGTTGTAAGAGTTAAGACTTTTTTGATAGCAATGAGAGTCGAGAATCCCTGTATGAGAAAAAGAGGGTCCTTTGAAGAAATGAATGTCAAGGATGGAAGCTTCTATGGAAGAAATGACAGGGGAAATTTTGATATGTTTTTGGAATGGTGACCCGTACAACTTGAGGATTTTCTCAAGATCAAGAAGGCATCCCTGCCAAATGCCAAAGGCATCATCAATGTATCTTTTGAAAAAGAGAAGAGAGGGATGGGAGGGAAGGTTGATACTATCTTTCAGGTGACAAAGAAAGAGGCAAGCATAGACGACAGCAAAATTGGAACCCATGGCAGTACCTTTGATTTGTCGCCAACATTTTCCTTGGAAGGCAATGTAGTGGTGGTTAAGGACAAGAGAGGCCAACGAGAGGATGAGACTCGCTTTGGGTGAGGAAAAATGGTGTTGGATAGAGTTAGAGAGTGCAAGCAAACCTTGTTGAATGGGAATGCTAGGGTATAAAGACTCAATGTCAAACGTGAAGAGAAGGACATTAAAAGGAAGAACAAGAGAGGAGATATCCTTGATGACTGAAAAGGAATCTTTGAGGTGTTGCTTCTTAGTGAGAAGGATAGGGAGAATCTAGAAGTGGAGCCATATAGAGGCATGCTCCAGAACATATCCTCTATAAGAGCAAATGGGGCGTCCTACTAAGGAGGGTTTGTGGATTTTAGGAAGTAGAAAAAAGGGACAAGGTTTGAGTTCAGAAGAAAGAGGCTTAAGGATGAAGCCTGCTCTTTAGAAGAAAGAAAAGCGCAATTGGTAAGGATGGAGGAAAGAAGAGAAGAGACAAAGGAGAGGGGAGCTGAAGGCACGGGGGTGTAGGTAGAGGAATCTAGGCGATGTTTAGAGGCTTCCTCTATATACTAAGATTTGGATAAGATGACCGGTCCTAATTTTTTGTCTCTGCTGCTAGCTTGATGATAATGGAAGGATCATTTTTTTAGGAAAGAAGAGCTTTCTTTAAAAAGGAAAGGGGTGAGAAGTGAGAAGACAAGAAGGAAGTTTTTCAAAAGCTGCTAAGTTGTGAAGAAAGAGAAGAGAAAATATTCTTGAGATTAAGTGATGGAGCTGGTGGGTACCAAGAGGCATTGTGAAGAGAGAAAGGAGTAGAGGGTGGGGAGACTTCTTTAAAAAAGAGCTTAAGTTGGTAGCTTCTTTCGAAGTTAGAAAAAGATTGTTTTAGAGAGGAGAGAGTAGGATGGGAGCGGGGAGGAATATATTTAAGGCCTAAACCAAGAAGCTTCTTTTCACAATGGAAAAGCGTACGTTTGGAGAGATTATGGCAATCTAAGTTAGTGAGTTTGTTTTCTAACTCAAAAACCGATTGCTTTCCTAGAGTAATCACAGTGAAAAGAGAAGGGTTAGTAAGCTTAAAGAATGGAAAACGTCCTCTCTCAACCTCTTCCTCTTTGAAATCCAAACCTACATCTTGAATGCCCATCTAACCTCTACCAAGGAATAAGACGCCATACTTACATGCAAAAGATCTATCAATGCATTGGAAGAGGAGGTCTTTTCCCTTCCCAAAGAACAAACTATAAAAGAACTCGTAGAGCAAGTGGTGGCGAATCACTTGGGTTCAAGTAACACCAAGGGACGCTTAAATGCAAGTCACACTAGACCGCATTTCCCCCACTCCTCTTCCCCAAGTAAACCCTATCCCCCTCCCAAAAAAACGTTCCATTCCACACAAAGAACCTTCAACCCCACTTCCAAAAAACCCTTCCAATCCACTAGACCCTCTACCTACCCTCAATCTTCTCCATTGGAGCCTCAATCTATAGCTCCTAAACCATCTCAAGGCCCAACCAATAAACGAACTTTAGAACCTCCCCACCAAGCATCTCCTCCCTATGTAAAAAAACCCCACTACACCTATCACCGCAATTTACCTTCTAATCCAGTCTACCCTCTTAAACCCATTAGCCCCACGTACCCTACCATTTTCCACCCCAATATTTCTCCTCTCGCTTCCTCTTCCCACAAGAAAACGTTTTTTCAAAAGAGCACCTCCCATTACAATGCAAAGCATTCGGGAAAAGGAAGAGGGAGGAGGGATTAGGGCGTAAGCACCCACACTACATGGGTGCATCTTTCCTTCTCCAAGCCCCCCCTCCTCCCGCATCTTTGGATCACCAACACCGCCGTTGCATCACCACGTGACAAAGATTACCTCGAGCTCCCAACCCGCAAAGGACGTTTCAGAAGGAAGTATTGGCTACCCCTTGTAAATCCTCAACACTACAAACTTCTCCTTTTTGGTAATCTTAAAGCCTTCTCTTTGGAGCTCGCTGTTTCCAACTTTAAAGTACATAACCTTTCACCTAAAACTCTCTCCCTCCCTAAAAAGCGATGCTTAGCTTTAGGTTTAAAATAAATCCCCCCGCCCCCCCTTCAAACCCTTCATCCGCTTCTCTTCTTAATGCTCGTACCAAAATGGCAAGAGAATTCCAACTAAAGTTTTTCTTCAAGAATCATCCAACTCTACCACCCTCTCCTTTCAGAATACCAAATCCCCTTTGGAAGCCGCCCTTGCAAAACCCAGCTCTCAACCAAATCTTACTCACTAACCATAATAACCTTAACCTTATTTTAAACTCTAATTTCTTCCCACCCTCTAAACCTCCCCGGTCTGTCATTCAAGCCTTAAATAGCCTCAAATTGGATCCTTCCATTGTCATAAAACCTGCCGACAAAAACCTAGGCTTGGCCATACTACCTTTGGATTGGTACGAAAGTAACGCCCTCACTCACCTCAATGATACCTCCACTTACGATCCTTGCCTCTCCATCCCCTTTCCCTTTATTGCTTCCCTCCTCTCCTCCATTACCATCCAATTTTTGACGTTACCTACTTTAGATCTTAACTTCACCCTCTCACCCCTTGACAAGCAACTTAAACCCTACCCCATTTATTTCATCCCTAAGCTACACAAACCCTCCCTTGTCTCACGGCCTATTTGCTCCTATAAAGGCTATATCTTTGAAAAAGCTTCCATTTGGCTTCACGTCCAACTCTTTGCTATCCTCCTCACCTTTAAAAAAAATCTTAAAAACTCTCTCACCCTCCTCCAGGACCTTAATAAACTCCCCCTCCCAACCAATACCCTACTCTTCACCTTTGATGTAGAGGCCCTCTACCCTAGTATCCCAATCAACCATGGCCTCGTGGCTCTCAAAGCCTCCCTTTCTACCCATTTTGACCCTCTCAAAACCCACTTTATCCTCTCTCTTGCGGCGCTCATCTTGTCGCACCACTACATTACCTTCAAAGGAAAGTTTTGGAACAAGTCAAAGGCACCGCTATGGGCTCCAATTTTGCCGTAGTATATGCATGCCTCTTCTTATACCATTTGGAAGCCTCTTCTTCCCTTTTGAATAGTCCTAACCTTCTCTACTTCAAGCGGTATGTAGATGATGCATTTGGGCTATGGATTGGCTCTAAGGCATCCCTCACCTCTTGTCTAAATGATTATGGAAAACCACTTCAAGATCACATTAGAATCTCTAGCCACATCTCTCCCAACCATGTGACTATCCTTGACATAGGATTTTTTAAAGGAGCAAAGTTTGCCTCCTCAAGCCTTTTAGACTCTCACTGCCATCAAAAACCCTTAAATGCCTATAACTACATCCCATGTATCTCGTGGCACCCTACACACTTAAAAGTAGCTTTCATTATTGCGGAACTCAAAAGATTTATCATTTGAGAAATCTCCTTGGAAGGTTTCATTGCTATCTGCAATCTCTTCTATCAACGCCTTAGGGCAAAAGGATATCCACAAGGTTATTTTCTTTATGTGTTCAAAAAAGTCACCTATCAGAATCGCACCTCCCTCATGGAGCCCACTCTTCGACTTAAAAAACCACCCCCCATAACCTTCAAGTTACCTTTCACTCCCTCCACCATAAGGCTATCACCCTCCCTTTGTATCAGCAACCCTATCGCTTCAGCTTGCCAATACAACCCCTCACTCTTGGTTTTTCCTAGACCCACCATCTGTTAGACCTCTGGGCCCAACCTCCATAGCATGCTTGTACATACCTTGCACCACCCTGGAAGACTCACATAAATCTTTGAATCCCCCTTTGGCTTGCCACACACCTTTGACAAAAATATATATTTGGAAATCTCCATTTTTTTTGGATACCCCTATCCTTTAAAATAGTGGACTTTTTTGGTTGGGCCCCTCCCTTCTACTTTATCCCTTATCTTGGGGGCTCACCTCAGCTAATTAAACCCCACCAATCCCTTACCTACCTCTTTCTACACCCCTTGTTAAATCATAAGCCAACTCCACCTACCAATACACCTTTGGTCTACTAGCCCCATAAAAAAATTTTAATTGCTCTACTAGCTCCATGAAAAATATAAAATGGATATTAAAAAATCCTCTTATGTTCCCCTAAATCTAAACCTTTTCTCTTCACCCTCTATCTCCCCACTAACTTGGTTATCAAATTACCATCATCTTCAAAAAATATAACTCTATTGGGTACAACATGTCTACCCTAACTCTTTCACTTTGTACTTTTGTACACTACCATTAACTCACTTATCCCTAACTCTTTCCTATGTACACTTGTACACTATCATTAACTCCCTTTTTTTTCCCCAAAAAAATCCACCTCAAGCTGCCCCTATATAAATCACCATTCACCTCCTTCACCTGTATATGAAAACTCACACCATTGATGAGCTCAGTATGAGCGAAACGCGTTTGGTGTCCCACCCTTTTTACCTAAATCACCCCTTAATCTCCCTATGTATCCCTATCTACTTTAAAGATATTCAACGTCACACCGTTTTTTTGTCTCTCTATACTTGGAGTCGTTTCGCACGCTTTCTAACATTTTTGTCTTACAAGTTGTTTTTTGAATACATAAGCGATGCACACTCCGCATATATATCTCCCGCTCTCACTCACCCTTCCTTGCTAAGGTGCCATACACTTGAATCATGTTTAAGCTCTTCTCATTCCACCCGCCAACTTTTTCTTTTTCTTGTCCTCCCCCCATGCTCCATACATCCTTTTTTCTACCATAAAGACTTGACACTCTGTGCAATTTTTTACACGATGTCCCTCCTTTTTGAAGCCTTGTGATTATGGTACTTCATTTTATTAAAAAACCCCGGTCAAATCCTTACACCTAGCCTTTACTGCATTCTGGCCTCTCGGTAACTGCAGCAGTAGCAGCGTTCCCCGCCATGGCTCGTCTTGTGCTCTCAGCCCTCCCTAATATTGCTTAATCCAACTTCTTCCTAGTGCCATCTGCTCAACACCACCTCCACCCTGTCTTCACCCTGCTCAATGCTCGTAGGCGGGGTCCTCCTCACGCCCTCAGCCCCCTTCGCTTCTGCCTACCTTCGGCTCTGCTTATTTTCAGCCTTTCTTGGTTCATGTTCACCTTGTAAGGCCTTTTCAAAACTAGATGAGCCCTGTTCAGCTCGCTTTCTCCTCTTGGTTCCACCACATTTACCTCGCACTCCTTCTTTGACAGCCCTCCCCGCTTGCCTTGCGTTCTTTTGCCCCGCAGGCTTGCCACCTTGCATCAAGCACCCTTGACTGGGTTCTCCACTCCCGACACTCAGCCCTTTACTCGTATGCCTACCCTCGGCACCCTACTGAGGACATCTCCCCACTTTCTTTCCTGTGTATACCCCACCGCCCACCTTGGAAGCCCTGTCTACATTAAATCCCACACACTCGATTCAACCAGTTTACCAGGGGCTGGCCACGGGCAGCTGTTGGAGCGCATCCTAGCTTAATTTAGCAGCATTGTAGCACCACCTAACTCCACCTGTTGAAGTTCACCAGCAATGCTTACACACTAAAGACGGAGGACCGCTAACAACGTCACAACCCTCTTCGTCAAATCTTGGCAGAACTCTTGGCTCCGGGGTCGACGTCCTTTTGCAACACACTTCGGAAAGCCCTTCGACATAGCTCTCCTTTCCACCACTTACTTCGGGAATCCATTCAACAATGTTCTCCCTCGGCTATGGAAAACCTTCCACTTTACATGGCTAATCTTTCACCTTAACTCAAATGGATCTATTCCCCTCTCACCTAAAATCACCCTACTCCAGTAGAGCTTCAATTCCTCTACCTTCGCGGGAGGACTTAGCTTGATTTTGGGTAAGCTTGCATTGTATAGTTTGGTCTGCTGCACACAACACTTTACACCCTTTTCCACTTTGGCCCACATATCTTAACCTAACCCACCTCATCAACAACACACTTTATCACTTACCCTGCCATGGATAACCTTAATACTCCACAAATACCACCGACAACCCTCACTTTGGATTCAGCTTCAACCGGCTTGGCGGCACCCCCCACACCCTCCCTCCCCGGTTTTGTCTCGGCCACCACGGTTCTTTTGGCGGAAACCTCATCTACCCTTGTGCCTCCAATGCATGCACCCACCGATAACATCGTCGCAGTACCAGACAACCCGCATGCTTTGAATCATTACGAGCATATCACGGAGGAATTGGAAAAACTCCCTGAAGATTCTTTTGACTTCTCCTCGGTGCTTGCCAAAAATGACCTAACCCACAACCGTTAATGTAGCTTCATCCTCCACCATCGACACACCTCTTGTTTTTGAAAAGCCAAAGGTTTCCTCTTCAATTTACCCCTCCACCAATTTGGCATCGCTACCACAACTCAAGAAGCCGGCCGATTTTGAGGTGATTCTCTCCAATTCTATTTTAGAATTCAAGAAGCTACACGGTAAATTAAAAAGAGCTAAAAGTTTCTTGGCACATCTCAATGAGTTACTCCATAACCAAAAAGCTCCCAATAGCCTTTGTATCAAACCTCCCAAGCTTACCATTGATGATTCACAAGCCCAAGCTCTTCTCAATGCCAAGCTCACTTCACTCACTATACGTTTCCAACTTGATTCCACACAAGCTCTCATCCAAGCACAAACTTTACTCATAAAAAACCTTCAATCTTATCTTGATGTCTTACATGCACTTGTTGAAGAACACCTCAATGATGTTAACAATAGGCTTCTCTTGATTTCCATTCTACTACTGTCAAAACATGATTGGAGTCTTAAGCTTAAAGAATGAAAAACCTCCTCTCTCAACCTCTTCCACTTTGAAATCCAAACCTACATCTTGAATACCCATCTAACCTCTACCAACGAAGAAGACACCATACTTGCACGCAAAAGATCTATCAATGCATTGGAAGAGGAGGTCTTTTCCCTTCCCAAAGAACAAACTATAAAAGAACTCGTGGAGCAAGTGGTGGCGGATCACTTGGGTTCAAGTAACCCCAAGGGATGCTTAAATACAAATCACACTAAACCGCATTTCCCCCCCTCCTCTTCCCCAAGTAAACCCTATCCCCCTCCCAAAAAACCCTTCCATTCCACACAAAGAACCTTCAACCCCCTTTCAAAAAACCCTTCCAATCCACTAGACGCTCTACCTACCCTCAACCTTCTCCATTGGACCCTCCATCTATAGCTCCTAAACCATCTCAAGGCCCAACCAATAAACAAACTTTAGAACCTCCCCACCAAGCATATCCTCCCTATGTAAAAAAACCCCACTACACCTATCACCGCAATTTACCTTCTAATCCAGTCTACCCTCTTAAACCCATTAGCCCCCCGCACCCTACCATTTCCCACTCCAATATTTCTCCTCTTGCTTCTTCTTCCCACAAGAAAACTTTCTTTCAAAAGAGCACCTCCCACTACAATGCAAAGCACTCGGGAAAAGCAAGAGGGAGGAGGGATTAGGGCGTAAGCACCCCACTACGTGGGTCCATCTTTCCTTCTCCAAGCCCCCCTCCTCCCGCATCTTTGGATCACCAATACCGCCGTTGCATCACCACTTGATAAAGATTACCTCGAGCTCCCAACCCGCAAAGGACGTTTCAGAAGGAAGTATTGGCTACCCCTTGTAAATCCTTAACACTACAAACTTCTCCTTCTTGGTAAGCTTAAAGCCTTCTCTTTGGAGCTCGGTGTTTCCAACTTTAAAGTACATAACCTTTCACCTAAAACTCTCTCCCTCCCTGAAAAGCAATGCTTAGCTTTAGTTTAAAATACACCCCCCCCCCTCCTTCAAACCCTTCATCCGCTTCTCTTCTTAACGCTCCTACCAAAATGGCAAGAGAATTCAAACAACTCTACCACCCTCTCCTTTCAAAATACCAAATCCTCTTTGGAAGCTGCCATTGCAAAACCCAGCTCTCAACCAAATCTTACTCACTAACCATAATAACCTTAACCTTATTTTAAACTCTAATTTCTTCCCACCCTCTAAACCTCCCCGGTTTGTCATTCAAGCCTCAAATTGGATCCTTCCATTGTCATAAAACCTGCTGACAAAAACCTAGGCTTGGCCATACTACCTTTGGATTGGTACGAAAGTAACGCCCTCACTCACCTCAATGATACCTCCACTTACGATCCTTACCTCTCCATCCCCTTTCCCTTTATTGCTTCCCTCCTCTCCTCCATTACCATCCAATTTTTGACGTTACCTACTTTAGATCGTAACTTCATCCTCTCGCCCCTTGACAAGCAACTTAAACCCTGCCCCATGTATTTCATCCCTAAATTGCACAAACCCTCCCTTGTCTCACAGCCTATTTGCTCCTATAAAGGCTATATCTTTGAAAAAGCTTCCATTTGGCTTCACTCCAACTCTTTCCTATCCTCCTCATCTTTAAACAAAATCTTAAAAACTCTCTCACCCTCATCCAGGACCTTAACAAACTCCCCCTCCCACCCAATACCCTACTCTTCACCTTTGATGTAGAGCCCTCTACCCTAGTATCCCAATCAACCATGGATTTGCGGCTCTCAAAGCCTCCCTTTCTACCCATTTTGACCCTCTCAAAACCCACTTTATTCTCTCTCTTGCGACGCTCATCTTGTCGCACCACTACATTACCTTCAAAGGAAAGTTTTGGAAACAAGTCAAAGGCACCGCTATCAGCTCCAATTTTGCCGTAGTATATGCATGTCTCTTCTTATGCCATTTGGAAACCTCTTCTTCTCTTTTGAATAGTCCTAAACTTCTCTACTTCAAGCGGTATGTAGATGATGCCTTTGGGCTATAGATTGGCTCTAAGGCATCCCTCACCTCTTGTCTAAATAATTATGGAAAAACACTTCAAGATCACATTAAAATCTCTAGCCACATCTCTCCCAACCATGCCACTATCCTTGACATAGGATCTTTTAAAGGAACAAAGTTTGCCTCGTGTAGCCTTTTAGACTCTCACTGCCATCAAAAACCCTTAAATGCCTATAACTACATCCCATGGATCTCGTGGCACCCTACACACTTAAAAGTAGCTTTCATTATTGCTGAACTCAAAAGATTTATCATTAGAGAAAGCTCCTCGGAAGGTTTCATTGCTATCCGCAATCTCTTCTATCAACGCCTTAGGCCAAAAAGATATCCACAAGGTTTTCTTCTTTATGTGTTCAAAAAAGTCACCTATCAAGATCGCACCTCCCTCATGGAGCCCACTCTTCGACTTAAAAAACCACCCCCCATAACCTTCAAGTTACCTTTCACTCCCTCTACCAGAAGGCTATCACCCTCCCTTTGTTTCAACAACCCTATCGCTTCAGCTTGCCAATACAACCCCTCACTCTTGGTTCTACCTAAACCCACCATCTGGTGGACATGTGGGCCTAACCTCCATAGCATGCTTGTACATACCTTGCACCACCCTGGAAGACTCACATAAATCTTTGAATCCCCCTTTGGCTTGCCACACACCTTCGACAAAAATATATATTTGGAAATCTCCGTTTTTTCTGCTTACCCCTACCCTGTAAAATAGTGGACTTTTTTGGTTGGGCTCCTCCCTTCTACTTTGTCCCTTATCTTGTTCACACCTACCCGTTTCCCTCCCTCGGGCGCTCTTTACTTCCGTTTAATTCCCTTCTCCCTTTCCCCCGCCCCCCCCCCCCCCCCCCCCCAACACCACTCCTTTCTCCCTTATCTTGGGGGCTCACCTCAGCTAATTAAGCCCCACCAATCCCTTACCTACCTCTTTCTACACCCCTTGTTAAATCATAAGCCAACTCCACCTACCAATACACCTTTGGTCTACTAGCCCCATAAAAAAAAATTAATTGCTCTACTAGCTCCATGAAAAATATAAAATGGATATTAAAAAATCCTCTTATGTTCCCCTAAATCTGGACCTTTCTCTTCACTCTCTATCTCCCCACTAACTTGGTTATCAAATCACCATCATCTTCAAAAAACATAACTCTATTGGGTACAACATGTCTACCCTAACTCTTTCACTTTGTACTTTTGTACACTACCATTAACTCACTTGTCCCTAACTCTTCCACCCCAACTCTTTCCTATGTACACTTGTACACTACTATTAACTCCCGTTTTTTCCCCCAAAAAATCCACCTCAAGCTGCCCCTATATAAATCACCATTCACTTCCTTCACCTGTATATGAAAACTCACACCACTGATGAGCTCGGTATGAGCGAAACGCGTTTGGTGTCCCACCCTTTTTACCTAAATCACGCCTTAACCTCCCTGTGTATCCCTATCTACTTTAAAGATATTCAACGTTCCACCGTTTTTTTCTCTCTCTATATTTGGAGTCGTTTCACACGCTTTCTGACGTTTTTATCTTACGATTGGGGGCAAGGGACCACCCGATTGGAGGCAGGGGACGGTGGTCCCCTATCCCCAATCGTACCTAGCTAAGTATGCGGTGCCTCCCCATAGAAGCTCATGATGTTCAGGTAAGTCACAATTTGGGAATTATTGTGAGAATTTGTCCTAAACTTCTTGTGAGAGGAGTAACAACCTTCTTGTTGACGTTCCATGCGGGCCTTTCAGAATCACACTTATTTTTTGTTAGGGGCATGGTTTTCATTGCATTTTAGGCACTAAGTACAGACCCACTACCTAATTAGGTTCATAGGCTTCTCAAAGGAATTATAATGGTTTTGAACATTCTGGTTTCTACCTCTTAACTCTGATGATTTAAGCAAGTTAATGCTGTTGTTTTATGCTTGCTAAAACAATGTGTGTGTGTGTGTGTGCGTGCGTGTGTGTGTGTGTGTGTGTGTGTGTGTGTGTGAGAGAGAGAGAGAGAGAGGACTATAATTGGTTGTGTATACTCATCTTCTTCTTTAACTTTCAGGAGGATGTGGTGATTTTCTAGAGGAAACTCATAATCAATAATCTTTGCAAAAAACTTTATTCACAATGTATGTTACAACTTTTGGAGTACTTGACACACCTCTCTCTCTCTCTCTCTCTCTCTCTCTCTCTCTCTCTCTCTCTACCAAGTCAAAGGTCGGAAAGCGCTCTCTCTGACATGGAAAGGGGGGAATAGTCGAAACGCACTTTCTCTCTCTGTCGGGGGGGGGGGGGGGGGCAAGAAAATGGATTTCTTGAAATACCGCAACGCACTACACTTAAATCTTTAGAAACAAGATTGTTGAGAGCATAGAAAATTGCAAGTCTCTAAATTATGAATATTAGCCTTGGCATACCAATCTAACTACACTTGGCCTTCGATAGAACCGAAGTAAAGATATTATCAGTTGCAAATAGAGTTTTCTGAAGCAAAATTTTGTCTATGTAGAGCACAAAATTGTTGATGAACATTTGGAGGACCCCCACGCATATAATTTGCATGATAGATCAAGCACCACAATGTCTCATTGTCATCATGCTATCAATGTACATGCATACATCGCCTCTTAGCCTCGACCGAAACAACGGAAAAAACCGTGAACCCTATCTGACAGCTGTACAACAAAACAAACCGCCAACAAATGCAGCAGCCAAATAACTTAGCCAAGACACACATCAACTCAAGGACACTTTGCAATAGTAAAGGCAATCGAAGAGATCGGAAAGATTGAAAGCACTTTCTTTTTGTCTGTTCAAAACTGGATGTAAGGAACAATTCATATGGCACATCCACGACTCATCAGAATCGCAAGAGGCCTTTCTCATTTTGCTTTCCTTCCTATCAAACAGTTACAAGCACCTATAACAATGCAAGAGCTCAAATTGCAAAACCTAGAATCTGAAGATATGTGGCAATGCTCTGATCCGTAATACACTCGCCAAAATTTTCACTTGGTTATGTCTGCCACCAGAGGGGCAGGTTGCACCCCAAAGTGGACGGTGCAAATCATTTGTAAATGCGGCTAAAGACTGGCGTGCAGCTCGATAAGCATCTTTTCACAAAACCTAGCTCAAAAAAGGCATGGCACAGGCTTGCACCTTCGTGGGACACTTGCATTGAAGACTTGAGATCAACTACAGTCCAAATCTCTTGTATTGGGACGTCTAGCAGGTTTAAAAATGAGCCTTCATGTCTCCCTCGAAATCCCGAACAACTCATTCTGATTTCTGCTCTTTCAGTGTTGCCATTCGAGCTCTGTGTCTCAACTCTGCTCTTTTCCACTTTATAATTAGAGAAGACAGAGAAAGCAACCCATTCACCTACAAACCAAAAACTTTCTCATGATATTCAGAAGCATTATTTCACTCCAATCAATGCGACTCTACGATGCACTTACCAGAATAATACAGGCCAGCAGTAAAAGAGGGCCCGACCACACTGATGACATGAACACACCATGATGATCAAAATATGGTTGGCGTGCAAAAGAAGTCCACCTGTGCGACAGCCACCTATTCAACCTTTCAGCCATATAAACGCAAAACACTGCAATACAAAAAGCCAATTCAACACTTTAACCCATGTAAAAGAGATATAAGGAAAAATCTCAAGCTAAAAGATAATTTTGAATCCTCTTACTATTAAAGTTTTCAACAATCTTCTTAACACTTCAGACTAGTTGCATTATTCAAAAGAGCAAATTCACAAGTCTTACACGCTGCAAAGAAAATTCCAGTCTGGATGTTGTTATTCTTTCTTGTTTTGATGGTAATAAAGAGAACAACCAAATGAAAGCACAGAAGTGATATCAACCATGGTTCCTGCATTCAAATAAAGGTGTTTTCATTTACGAATCAAAAAAGTTGGTCATGTCAAAGCAATATGCTAAATAGAAAAACAAGCACCCAGAAACAAACGTTGGGTAAAAATGAGATTGAATTTGAACTCAGCGGCATAAGTCTGGCACACTTGCAAATATCCTAATTAATCAGGGAACAAAACAAAGGTGGTTGTAAAATAGTGGCAGAAGATATGGGGACGAAGGCACAAAACGGCATCCCCCGCATGGTGAAACATCATTCTGATTAAGGCTTTCATTCAGAAACAAGCTCAAATGACCAAACAAAATGCGACGTTAGTCTAATTTAGAACCATGGAGTAAGGCAATTGTCGCATGCGCATGACTATGTGCCACGTGGACATGCTACTACTACGTCTTCATAGCCAGGATTCGTCTCTGGAGTAAGGAATTTAGTACCGGCAATTTTGTCAGCCTGTTCACAAGACCTGCATGACTGGACAAGTCCATTACATAGGTTTTCCAATTTCAATATCTACTGGTTACTTGGAAAGCCCAAGGCTCTTTTTGCAGTATCTCAACGCACAAGCCACCACGTGGCATTAAATTTAAAAAATTTTTTAAACATCGCTGCCATGAACAGCTCGAAAAAAAATCCGCCGTGAAAAGCTACCAAAAAAGCACTCTGTGTTGCTCAATTGCTCTCAGAAGCGGTCTGTTCTGCTACTGAAACAGAAGTTATCAGATTTCAATCAATGATCAGTTGGCCTAATCTGGAGTCAAATCACCAAAACTCATTGCCTTCGCAGGCCTGTTCAGCACATTTTTCTGCTGATGTTATCAGGCTGTTGGCGATACAGACGGCAAAGGCCAAAGAAATGGAAAGAGTAAACATCAAAGTGGACATGAAGGCAGAAAAGCTTAGCAGGATCGATCACACCGAATTAAGCTTATGATGGTTATCTTCAAGTAATTAAGCCAGCGGCTTCAGTGCTAGCTGCTTGAGCTTTTAGCAGAGAGTGAGGGGATTAGTGGCAGATAGCTGATCAATGTCGAGGGAAAGGCATTGGGGTATATTGCCACTTATAGTGCAAGTCATGGTCTGATGAGCCGTTGGCTTTAGTCACACTCCTCGTCCAGCTCTGTTGATAGCCAATTTGATGAGGCAAGCATTTCGGAACGATCTGCAGACAAACAGAAACATCTCTCTTGACCAATTCAACGCAGAATATGGTGTCCGGGGGAGTTGGTTTATGTGTAGCTCCAAGGAGATGCAGCAATATTGCAGCGGAAGTCAAGTACTCAATCAGGTGCCTACGCTACCGACCACGATCAAAAGAATAGTCAAAGAGCACAAGTGGTAGCTAATTCTTTTTTCCACACAAAGAGATTTGATGCTGAAGAAGCCGAAGAACACAGACTGCGGAGTAATGGCATTTCTGGAGACAGGCATACCAATATGTCAGCACCTATTAGCCACCAGAAGCGGTTCACTTCTGCCCATTCAACAACTGGTTGGGATAGCATAAACTTTACAGACAATATGGCCAATATTGTGGCATGTCTTTAAAGAGCTTCTCTTGCTAATAACCACGATTCGGTGGCAGATCCTATGAGCAAAGGTCCATGCATGCAGCAGCTATCGGATCAAGTTCAGATGGCTGCAAATGGCAGACATTAGTTTGGTATTGTAGCCAACACAAACCCTCATTTTCCCTTGGAGGCTAGAAAAGCTACTCCAGGGCGGGCAGTGAAAATCTATTCACATCTTCTCAAAGGTCCTTTGTGCAGCAGACGGTCGAGGTAGAAACTCCATATAGCAGCTATAGTATGCCGAACAGGCCGAGTGCAATTATCGCCAACAGCGACTTAACATTCCATAGCACAGGACATACTGTGAAACCGGCCCGTAGGGCGGTAGGCGTTGGCTTTCACCCGAAATTCTTTACTTTATACACACACACAGAGCACTTTGCAAAGGAGACCTGTAACGGGAGTTAACACTTAAACACACACACGGCTCGGAAGCTAGAATGCTCCGAGCAGACGCCGACAACCTGTAGGCCCCTAAATTGGCACCCCTTTCGGTATTTCTTTATTCTTTAGGAGGGTAAATTACAAGGTAAGGTCCTGGGAATCCTTCACGTGTATCCACCTAGATACCATTTGATTTGGCCAAATTTCGGCAGCATAACAACCCCAAAACTTGCGCGAAACCAATTCCCCTGCTGGAACTCGCTTGCACTGTCGTATACCCTCTGATTCCTGTCCAAAAACAGTAAATTCAGCACGCTGTATTTACTGGTTTTTGGACAGGAATTCAGCCCCAAACAGTCCCCTAACTGTCCTTTGCCAGTGGGGCACGATTCCCAATGATCCTGGCGTCCGTATGGCTGAAAAACAGTAAATATACAGCGCATACACAGCGCTGATTTTGCACCTGTATGGTGAGGTTATGACCCTCACCAGTGCCTGCTTTCGAGCAGCAGCTAGCTACCCCTGTTCCTGCTCAAGGAGGCTCTTGCCTCAGCACAAAAGCATGAACCCACACTACTGTACATCAGTCAAATGAGTAGCCCTCTTGTGGGGCATCACATAACTGCACGTAGGGGGGAGAGAGAGCAGTGTGTAGTGTGCAGGGCATCACTCCTAGCACCACACTATACATGAGAGGGAAAGGAAGCACTCCATAGCTCTTAACCTGTGACAAAAGCTGAAATGAGGCCTCTCCCAGCATAAAATTCAGCGCCACTTCTTCTGCAAGAGGAAAGTGCATGAAAATTCGACACTTGGCGCATTTACAAGCATTTGCCCGTTTCGGGTTCGCCGCTTAAAAATATCCTGACCGGTTGCCCAGTTGACTTCACGGCAGAGTTATAAAATGTTCCCCTAGTCATACCGGAGGTAATGACGCGAACACATTTCACGGCCCAAAATAGCAGTTCCCTAAATTTTAGGAGATGCTTCCGTTGGGCTCCCACTGGTCTTCTGACCATCTATCCTCATTGGGACCGCATCCAAAAGTGCAATGTGGCCCAACTGTCGGATACTTTTTGTTGGTAGTCCCACCTTGACTTTACGCCTTAATTGAGTTCACTTCCTAGTATCCACCAACTTGCTAAGTGCGACGGGGGGACCTATATGATCTTGCTCTGAGCCTAGGCATCCTCTTACCATACGAATTCCAGTGCCGACCACTTCCCGTCTGCGGGTGAATCTACCGTTCACATTGGCCATACAATGTCCGACCGTTTGCTACTTCAAAAAGAGGGTCTTAAACAAATAAAATAAACCCCATTGGAAAGAAACCAACAACCAAGGTTAGCAGTTGCCACATCTCTGTGACATGGTTAATAACTGCCACGTCCTCGTGACATAATGTTGTTAATATATTGTCCGAATGCGGAACCAATTTCAGCGTCAAGAGGATTGTACAGAGTTTGTCTATTGTTGAATGCAATACATTCCTCATGATGCTCGATCTTATCTCGGTTTTCTTGTAAGGATGAGTCAGCTTTCTTTCAATCTCTTACTCGCTTAGCATATAAGATCCATTACACCGGTAAAAATTCGAGGAGGGTTGTCTGGACAGAGGGGTTGGTTGGGGTGTTGCGGATTGGATGGCCGCCAGGCCTTGAGAAGGAGAGTTGGCTGCATGGGGTAGTGGCGGCGACATCAATTGGACTGAACATATAGAATCTGGTTGAATGCAAAAAAGGGCTAGATTTCTCACAGGCTTCATGCCGCCACCTCAATTGTATAATTAACAGAACTACTAGTACCTCTGTCGTAAGCATTGGCTTCTGCATCTTTTGGAGGGAGCGCACCTTGACAGCCTTCAAGTTGCATCTTTTGACTAGAGATATTAGTTTCTAATGGATGGATGTTGCGTCCCCTGCCCACGGAAAGTGGTTATTGGAGGCCCAAAATCAATGAATCTTTAGAGTTGTTTTTTGCTCATTACTGCTCAAAGCACGGGACTCACGGAAGTTCAAAAGCAGAAGCTCAATGCAGAAAACAAATCTATTGCTCTTGAAAGTGTGTCACGTGACTGTCACGTGACACATCCAGCCCTATGTGTCCGTGGACAAGCTACAGCATAACAAGGTTCAGTCAGTCCAGTCAGTCTAAATTAGAAGTGATCTCGCACTTTTGTGAGTCTATTCATAGACCATGCATACCCAGTCACTTAGTGTAGATGCATATCCTCTGGTTGCACACAGCACGATCATAAGTATTCCCATCAGAATCCATCAAAATCAGTCAGGGGAATTTTCCAGTGATTTTAGCCTATTTTTCCTATTTTTGACATTTTTCACTTATTAATTTAAGTGACTTCCCAACAAAAGTAGGTAGGGCAATTTTGCTAAGTTAATATATAAGCAAACCCAAGTTAGCACTAAATGGCAGAAGAGGCAGCAGGAGCTTCCCGCTCAACAGACACCTTCTCAGTAAGAACCCTGCAAACCTTCAAGCCTTGCCATTTCCCAAGCAAAGATCTCAGGCTAGCGTTTTGCTTCAGCTTGACCTAGCGTTTTCAAGAACCCGCAACCTCTTCACAGAAGCCAGCCCCTTAACGTTTGCATCAGCATTCACTAATGCCAGCAGATTTCCAGACAGCCTAGCGTTTTTGCTAGCGATACCAGATCAGCCTAGCGTTTCCTATTTTCAGCCATTCTGCCAGCGTTTTTCATTTCCAACCATTGTTGCTGCAGATGTTCAGCGTTTTCAGCATTCCACACAGCAGCAGATTCAGCCCTAGTTGGTAGCAGAAGATAGCCATTTTCAGCCCTCGAAAACGCAGCCAAAACAGTCATTTTCAGCCACCCAAAACAGCCCAAAGATTTGCAGATTTACAGCAGATAGAAGACCACAGATTTCAGCCCTAAGGTCGTCATCGTCATCCCCGTCGTCGTCACCGGCATAGTCCCAAGTTGCATCAGTCCATTGCATCGTCATTGTACCACTTTGTGCAATCAATAAGTAGACCACTCTCGCTGACGAGAGTGGGGCCTTCGGAGGAGGGTTTTACGTCTCTAGTGTCGTATCTCTCTTCTCTCTCTATCTCTCAGTCTCATACACTTACACACAGTGTCCATTTACTTTATTTGTGATCATAGCACTTTTCATTAAGAATGGAAGGCTCTCCAAAAGGAACCTTGAGCACAGTTCGGAGCACTCATCTTGAGCAAAGCGCAAACATTCATTCCGCTGCACCTAACAGTGACACATCCAACCCTATGTGTCTGTGGACAAGCTACAACATGACCAAGGTTCAGTTCAATCAAGTCAATCTAGAATAGGAAGTATTCTAGCACTTTTGTGAGTCTGTTCGCAGACCGTGCATGCCCAGGCACTTAGTGTAGATACATATCCTCTGGTTGCACACAACATGATCATAAGCATTCCCATCAGAATCCTTCAGGGGAATTTTCCAGTGCATTTAACCTATTTTCCCTATTTTTGACATTTTTCACTTATTATTTTTAAGTTACTTTTGTTGGAAAGTAGGTAGGGCAAATTGAGTAAGTTTGTATATAAGCAAACCTAGACTAGCACTAATTGGCAGAAGAGGCAACAGGAGCACCTTGCTCAACAGGCAACTTTTCAGCAAGACCAACCCCCGCGACTACTCTGGCGTTTTTCTCCACAGAAGACCTAGTGTTTTTGCATCAGATCAGTCTTGGCGATTTGTGCACAGCAGATCGGCCCCGGCGTCGTCAAGACACAGCAGATCAACCCAGCGTTTTGCCTAGCAGGACATCTGGCGACAACAGAAGACAATTTCAGCCCTACCGTTTTTGGTTTGCAGCACAACCCCAACGTTTTGCAAATTTAACGCGACGGAACATCAAGGAACATCAGCGTTTTCAGTTGTTAGCACCCGCAGTAGAAGTCCCGAACCTCGCAGATCTCACCTTCCCGCAGCAGATCCTCGCCGCATGGTCAGATTCCGCAAGGTTTACAGATTCAGCCAGGAACACGCAGATTTCAGCACCTGCGTTATCAGCGTGTCGTCATCGCATCGTCGTCATCGACATCATCATCGACATAGAGTCAAAATTCAGTAGATAAAGATTTGCAGATTTCAGCCCTTAGCGTTTTCAGATTTCAGCCGTCTCGTCATCATCCTCATCGTCATCGACATCGTCGCCAAGTCCAAGCATTGTAGAGATTTGTGCAATCATAAGTAGAGCGGTCTCGCCATAGAGAGTGGGGCCTTCAAAGGAGGGTTTTACAACGTCTCTGGTGTCGTATTCTCTTCTCTATCTCTCAATCTCATGCACTTCCATTCACTGTGTCCATTCACTTTGTTTGTGTCCATTGCACTCTCTCACTAAAGGAACGGAAGGCTCTCCCTTCCGTAAGTAAAAGGAACCCTTGAGCACAGTTCGGAGCACTCATCTTGAGCAAAGTTCAAACATTCATTCCGTTGCACCTAACATTGGTATCAGAGCTTTGGCAGTGTTCTATATCACTCAAGGAAAGAACCACAAGAATCACAAGAATTGTTTTTGCTTGTTGCAGTCGCACGAACCCAAGTTCGCTTGGGCGTGTCGATTTATAATCGTGTTTTTGAGGAGTGACATGAATCCCAGGAAAGAAGGGCTTGTCCAACCTCCCCTTGTGCCTCTTTTCACTCGTTAAGAGCGGACCGTGTATTTAGCGGCCGGCCAATCAACGTGAGGTGGGAAAAAGCAACCTTGGTGTGAGCGCAAGGCCGCAAAGGGGTGCGCCAGCGGAGAAGAGCAGAACTCGGGTGAAGAGAAGATCCTTCTCGAACACAGATTGCAAGCAAAAGAAGACCCTCAAGAACCTCAAGAACTCAAGACTCCCAAGAACCCAAGACCCACAAGAACCCAAGTTCCTCGTGAACTTAAGAACGCAAGACCACAAGAACCCACGACTTCAATGGATGGTCATCACGCGAAGCGGAATGGATACTTCGCTTGGAGGTGATGAGCATGAGAGAGGCGAAGAAGAATTTTCCCCACCAGGAGGTTTTTCCGACCCTCCCCCTTCTCCATCTACGCCAAGGATTGCACTAACTCCTATGGAGGAGTTGGAGCGGATGTTTATGGACAGGAAGTTAGAACGCGAAGCAAGAGGAGCAGAAAGAAAAGCAGAAATGGAGCGCGAACACCAAGAAAGAATGGCAGCCATAGCGCGTGAGAGCGAGCAAGCACGCTTGGAAGCCAAAGAAAGACAAGGCGAATTTGATCGCGAGAAGAAAGCAAGAAAGGCAATGAACGACCGACAGATGGAAGAGATGTTGCGACTTTTTTCTCAAGTGCAGGCGTACTTTGCACAGAATCACGCAAAGGAGACTCTCTCAGTCTCTTCTTCTCCAAAGCAAGACACACATGATTTGCATGACAATGATTTGCATGATGATTTGAATGATGAGGATGAGCATGATGATTTGGATGACACTGACAAGCATGATGATCTGCATGATCAAGATGTGATTTCTCACAAGCATGATGAGTTGCATGGCAAGAAGACATAATTGCTAATCGAAGCAGCTTACAAAACACACACACACACACACACACAAGGTAATATTGATCAAAAGACATAGAACATAGAGTTACATATGTGTTTTGTGTATGGCAGGGAGGACATATATTCACAACACTGCACGTTCCAATTGCACAAGCGCGACTCCAGCTCGACAACACTGCAAGGTTCGTTATCTCCATCCAATTTCCCATGCACATGCGTTTGCTTGGTGCAACACATAAATACTACGGGGCACGACACGGCTTCCGTTTCTTATAATTTGGAAAGACCACAATGCCAGCTCTCCACCATACTTTTGTATGGCACCTCTGTATGACGTGCACTGTATACCTTGCACTTTCAGTCTGTGACGTTTCATTGCAAGACGATATGTTTAACTATTCACATTGCTTTTTGTAGCTTGACTCAAATATCGGCCTGTAGATTGGACAATCAAAAAGCAACAGTACAATATTGCAGGTCAGTAAAGCACCTCATTTATTGTTGCAGCTCATTCATACTTTATCTATTTGCTTGTTTTAGAATTTTCCGCATTACCTCCTTTGCTTCGGTTTATTTGGATCTTGTTTTCAAAAATATATACTCAATGTCGATCAACATCTGCACACGTTGGTTATACACACGAAACTCTTTGCATACGGTTGCTAGCCAATGCATGTGATGTATTACAGTACTAAATACACAAGTAGTGAATGCATGTGGTGTATCATAGTAGTAAATTAACCTTGTGCATCTTTACTTTAGCTCTGAATAATTGATACCATACTAGGTGTCTAAATAATTGATGCCATACTATATATGTCCTCGTTTCTCTCGTACTAGGTGTCAGTATGAAGTTCTTAAGACCTAGAAGATTGCAGTCCAAGCATCAATAAGCTAGGGAGCAAATTGGAGCCAACTTGAAACTAGCTTACCATCCAGATGCTAGGACATGGTTTAAAATTACTGCATCGTATAAAGATTGGAGCATGCAATGTGACATCTTTGCTCACAATCTAGAAATATGTCCATCCTGCGTAGCGACATACCTCACATATATAGCGATAAACAGGGTCGACATACAAATAAAATAGACACTCCTGCTGTCCTCACTTTTGTATTATTGTTGGGCGCAACAAGGCTTAGCACATTGCATATATAGTCCATTACCAGTTCAAGATACCAACCACAAATCAACAGTATCCCCTCTCTATTCATGAGATCGATGAGCAATATTTGGACATAAAAGAGGCAGATATTATAATTATAGACGAGCTGTCCATGTTAACCCAAACGACTTTTTACCTTATTGTAAGACAAAATGTCAGCATAACAAGCAATACATTGGCAGATCCCTTCAATAACAAATGTGTTCTCTTGCTTGGTGATCTTGCCCAACTACCCCCAATTTGTAGTTATACAAGAGAGCTTTGTAACACATGCCATATCACAAGCTCAGTCCATTTTCTACATGCAACTTTCTACACAATGTCATGCTCTGTAAGACATGCAACGGACCTTGAATTGCTTCAGTTCTTGACCATTATTTGTGAAAGAAAATCGGCTGTAGATGAGATCTATTGTACCTTGGATGCATGTATTATAGATGAATACTCCAATAATCTGTACTCACAGATCAGACGTCCAATACTATAACAACCTTGCCTTGTGCAATCAAATTGACATTACAAAAGTTAAAATGAAGACAAACAGGGGCAACATAATTGTCCTTCAGTAGTGGCTTCTAGACCCTAAGTTCAACAAGCTAGATTCGGTCGGAATTGGCGTGCGGTCCATGATCATTGAAAACATTGATTTGACAATTGGTGCGGCAAACGGTGCTTCTTAAAATACTTTCCGTTTGCAAGAATTTACAGGTAGCACATATACTAGAAAAAACATTCATCAGTAGACAACCTCACTTGGATATAATCTCAATTGTAACTATCCCTATAATCTCTAATAATTGATACAATTAACTTTGTCCCTCCCATAGACATTACAGCATTTTCAAATGTATATCCCTTTCACGCAGTGCCGCCCTTGCCAAATTAGTCATGATCTTGTTCCCTTCAATGCTAAATACTAAATGTCAATTTGCATGTCTTGTTATATTCTATAGATGTTATATAGCAAGGCCCACCAAGCAAGACTAGTTGTAACTCGGCCGACAAAAACTTCACAAGTGTTAAAGTTTGCATGTCCGTTATACGACTAAAAATATACCTAGATGAGTCCGGGATCAGCCCAAATTCACCTTTGAAGGGAAGTGCAAGGTATAGACTTATTGTAGTCATCCACAAGACACTATAACCATCAGCTCCATCATGCATAGTATTGACTAAATAC
The DNA here is from genome assembly GCF_014529385.1 of Adiantum capillus-veneris. Taxonomy (NCBI): domain Eukaryota; kingdom Viridiplantae; phylum Streptophyta; class Polypodiopsida; order Polypodiales; family Pteridaceae; genus Adiantum; species Adiantum capillus-veneris. Next base: position 147,022,851 of record NC_140939.1, read on the forward strand.
TACAATGTCCCCACTAACATCGTCAATGCCCAATAGTGGGTGTAGAACTAGGTACTAATATAAGCTCCCACACACACACACACACACACACAAGCATACATCAATACAAAGATCTGCGTACTCAGTTTCTGTCATAACTCTAGAGATGCAAAGCAAGACTGCCATAATCATGCCTAGCACTAAAAGAGAATTAAATAATTTGTACACATGTTTAACGGACGTTGTACCATTTCCGTGAGCTTCCGGCAGCACGAGAATGAATGTTAGAATAAATACAAGTTTCGGTCTAGTTCCCCGATCAAATTCATCACAAAGTCGTGAGATATGGGCCTCACAATACCCTAAAACTACCTGTGGGCACATGTGCGACTTGGAAGGCAAAATCAACTGACACGCAAAGAATTATGGTCACAGAATTTGCAAATTTGCTCCCGCTGAAAGGGGGGCCATAAATGATGTTGATGATGACGAGTCGGAGTCGTGAAAACATAAGGCCCTGACAACTGAGAATCAGCCGGCCAGAGGGGGCAAAGAACACCCACTATCTCTCATGAGAAGGCAAGGTTGTTTGTCCTCTAATCGTGGCATACCAACAATCAACATGAATAGCAGCATCAATCTCTAGCACACGGGTAGCAACCCCACATCGGATGCATATCGCACTGACAATGAGATCCACATCAAGCAAAGAGACCTCAAACCCGCTATGTAGAGATGTTGCCAAGCCACGGCCTAGGTAAACCAAGCACCTCTTATTAGTAGTTCATCAACTTATTCGGGTGATGGCACTTTGGACAGGAAGTTTGGGCACTCAGGGCACCCCTGCTAGCAGAGTGGCCACTGGACTTGTTGAGCTTAGTCGCTTCTTCCTTCAGGAGTCTGCAACTCGCTTGGCTGCAGCCAAGGAGGAGGAGAAGCGGCTCAAATGAGGCATTGCTTCCTTGCAGCGGATGTTGCTAATTTGACTATTTTCTTATTTTTAATGATTAATCTCTTTTTTAGGATATTTTATTGTGTGCACTAAGAACTGTTAAAAGATTGTAGCTACAGGAACTGCCATCAAGAACGGACAACTCTGATGTGTCATTTGATGGGTGACGGTAAACATCGCGAAGGAGTTTCCGTAAGTTTGGTGGAAAGGGCCGGGTTACGAGTGCCCCTGATGCGTCACATGATGGGTGACGAGTGCATCAGTAAGGGGGCATCCCGTAGGCTAAGGAGGAAATCCGAACTGAGTAAGAAAATACGCGTAAGAACGCAAGCACAAGAATAAATATGGGTTCAATGAAGCTTTTTACGAAAAGTAGGAACATTCGCGGAAGGGCACATGCTTTCCCGCGAGAAGTCTGTGTCTGCATTGCATCTGTGCCGTGTCCTGCACCCGGGGACGCCTGGAATGTGTTTGTGTAGCATTGTTTTCACTAACTAAGTGAGTTTTTAAAGTTTGAACAGGTTCACACTTTATTTTATTAAGTGGCCGGTCACTTTTAAGTGACCAACCCTTTTATTAATAAAAAAAGCAAGGCTCTCAAAAAAAAACCAGCGCTAAAAACCTACGCATGGGCTGAATCTGTGATCTCTCTCTCTCCTCTCTCTAAAAAGCGCCAGCACCAACGATCTTTCTCTCTCTCCTCTCTCTAGGGCACCAAGGTTCTGCTTTTTTTGGCTCTATTCCCGCCGGGTGCCAGGCCCTATAAAAGGGCAGCCAGCATTCCAGTTTGGGACATGTCGGAAGCAGCAGAAGAAGCTAGCGCCAGGATTCTGGAGCAGAGGCTGGCGACGAAAACTGCAAGTGTTCGAGTGACGACTGAGTACGGAGGTCGCTTTTCCGAGCAAGGAGCGACAGATATAAGGTGTTGATACGCATTGAGAATTATTGCTTTGTGTGGTTTGTTTTGCAGGAATCTCCCGTCTTACGGAAAAGCCCCTCACGGGAAAGTACGGCTTCGCGCCTAAGTCCCTTACGGGAAAGTACGGCTTCGCGCCCAAGTCCCTTACGGGAAGGAACGGCCTTGTGCCCAAGCCCTTTACGGGAAAGCACGACCTTCGGGTCTAAGATTACAGAACGGAGGGGTTTCCTCGAGTTCTCGTGCTTGTATAAGAATTCTCCCTGAATAAAGAATACTCTTAACGGGGGGGGGGGGACCAGCCCATCTTCTGGTCCCCAATACTGTGTCGATCTTCTCCCTTCTCTCATGTTTGCAAAGTATTATATTTTTCAGATTTCTAAGTGCTCGTGTACGCTCCCGTTTTGTGACAGTGGTATCAGAGCTCGGATTCCTCTCTTTCTCTGCAAAGAAGGACGATTCCGGGAAGAACGGGAACAACCATGTCGGGCCAAGGGAGAAGCGTTGAAGAGGAGCTTCGACAAGTGCAAGCTCAACTTGCGCGGATTTGCAACAAATCTTGCTATTGCCAGATGTCCAAAAGCTCTTGGGCGGAATGAAGAAAACGAATGGAACCGATGCAACCAAGCATCAAGACAACACTGTTGGCGTGAGACCACAGGAGGAAAGAGAAGAAGAACGTGCCGAGGTGCACAAAGGATCTTCGGATCGGAATGAACAGCCTACTCCAAGGAAAGGCCAGGAAAAAGTGCTCTCTTTGCTAGACGAGAGCAAGGACATTTCCATCTCATCTCCATCTTACTCTCCTGATTATACTTCTACTTCTCGATCATCTCGTCAGAAGAAGGAAGCCGCTACTACTACTACCTTACAACAACCTAAAGATAAGCCTCGATTCAAGAAGCATGGTCGCAAGTCTCAACATCGCATGAGAGTCTTCAAATCGGGCGACAAGGACATCAAGTTCGAAACCTACAACGGACGGAGAGACATCTCCAAAGCACTGTCCTTCATCAGACAGTTTGAAGTCGCCTTTACCAATGGGCACTTCACAGAAAGATCCAAATTACGCCATGTGGGGATGCACCTCAAGGAAACGGCAAGTAATTGGTGGTTAGCCAAGATTCTGGAAGGTTCTCAGGCTAGAACTTGGGAGAGCTTCAAATCTGAATTTTATGAACAATTTCTTCCACCTGACTTCGAGCAGAACATACGGAAGGAATGGGACTCGCTTGCCCAGAAGGAACATGAAAGAGTAACGACCTATGTGGACAAGTATTGGTCGGTTCTTCTGAAAGTCACTCCCTTCATGAAGATTGCCGACGAGGAAAAGAAACGAAAGTTCGAAGCGGGTCTTCAACCGCAGCTTCGAAAGAGTATGAAAGTGTATCCGCATGATACTCTTCAGCGGATGATGGAGTCAGCAATCATTGCTGAGGATTTGCTCTCAACTGGGACGCCCAGAAAAATGGAGCATAGCACTTACCGTGCAAGACAAAGAGGGGTCTATGATGACCAAGGAGACCAAGGAAGAAAACATCCTCCATCTAGGGACGATGATCACTCTAAGAAGCCAGAGGGCAATGGCAAGCGAACTAAGTATCTTTCTCCTACTCAACTTCAAACTTTCAGAGAGGAAGGAAGATGCTTCTACTGTGGCGAGAAAGGACATATGAAACCGGATTGCCCGCTAAAGCAGCAACATAGACCCGAAGGTCGTGCTTTCCCGTAAAGGGCTTGGGCACAAGGCCGTTCCTTCCCGTAAGGGACTTAGGCGCGAAGCCGTACTTTCCCGTGAGGGGCTTTCCTGTAAGACGGGAGATTCCTGCAAAACAAACCACACAAAGCAATAATTCTCAATGCGTATCAACACCTTATACCTGTCGCTCCTTGCTCGGAAAAGCGACCTCCGTACTCAGTCGTCACACGAACACTTGCAATTTTCGTCGCCAGCCTCTGCTCCAAAATCCCAGCGCTAGCTTCTTCTGCTGCTTCCGGCATGTCCCAAACTGGAACATTGGCTGCCCTTTTATAGGGCCTGGCACCCGGCAAGAACAAGCCTCTACGAGGCAAGAGAAAGCAAGGAAGGAACCCGCACCGCCAAGCTCGAACTCAATCCCAGATGTTCAAGGAAACATAGAAACGGAGAAAGGGAAGCGTCAACTTCCGAAGGGCTGGGGGTCTTTGAACAACCAGCGAGTACTGATTCTTTATGATCCAGGATCCATGGATAACTTCATCTCCCTGGATACTGCGGAACGTTTGTGCCTCACGCCGGCTCAACTTGGCACACCGGTTACATCCGGATCGGCATTCGAGGGGTTGACAACCAATGCAACTCCCGTGCAAGGACGGCTCAATCTTCGGATTGGCGAGTACAAGGACCGCGAATCATTTTTGATGGCACCCATCGAGGGATGTGATATCATCTTGGGTATGCCATGGCACTTCCACATGACACCTATTCCCGATTATGTGGAAAAGACCCTCACTTTTGATCATGGGGGTAAGAAAATAAAGATTCATGCTGATGTAGGAGATTGGCAGTTCCCAATTGTAAGCCATATCTCCATTAAGAAAGAAATGAAGAAGTGTGTTTCTGCTTACTTGATTTTTGCACGTGAGAAGGATAAAACTAGTAGGGACTCTCTCTCTAGTCTGGAAACTAAGCGTCTTCAATTTATTGAAAAGTACAAAGATTGTTTCACGGAAACAATTCCTGATGAACTTCCTCCGGTACGCCCTGAAGATCACCGCATAGATCTCATACCGGGTAGCTCGCCTCCCAATCAACCCCCTTATTGGGTGAGTCTTGCTCAGCAAGAGGAAATTTTGAAGCAAGTCAACGAGCTTCTAGAGAAAGGGTTAGTACGGCCAAGTGCTTCACCCTACTGCTCTCCAGTTCTACTGGTGTGCAGAAGAAAGATGGCACGTTTCGAATGTGCATAGACTACAGGTCTTTAAACAAGATCACGATCAAGAATCGCTTTCCGATCCCTCGGATTGATGATATACTTCATAAGTTGCAGGGTGCAAGTGTCTTTAGTCGCATAGACTTTAAGAGTGGGTATCATCAGATACGGATCGCCCCTGAGGATGTCCATAAGACTGCTTTCCGCACAACTTTTGAACTATATGAATTCTTGGTAAGCCTTTCGGCTTGACCAATGCTCCAGCGACGTTCAATCGCATGATGGACCGCCTTTTCAGCCCGTATCGAGCTTTTACGGGAGTGTTCTTTGACGACATACTCATCTTCTCTAAGTCAGAAGAGGAACATCGGAAGCACTTGGACTTAGTGTTTCAAGAATTGCGAAAGCATGAGTTGCATGTGAATGCAAAGAAGAGCGAGTTCTTTCTCTCAGAGATACACTATCTCGGCCATATAGTTTCTCACAATCAAGTGAGTATGGATCCTACCAAGATCCGAGTGGTAGAAGATTGGCCTATTCCCACTACGGTACATGATGTACGTAGTTTCCTAGGATTATGTTCGTATTATCGAAGGTTTGTCCGAGGATTTGCTCATGTAGCAAGACCACTTCATGATTTGACAAAGAAGAAGATTCCTTTCAGATGGGGATCGAGACAAGAAGGAGCTTTTGATCGGCTCAAGTACTTGCTAAGCCATGGACCTATTTTGATAGTGTCTGACTTAAGAAAACCATTTGAGGTTCACTGCGATGCTTCAGGCGATTGCATCGGAGCAGTGTTAAACCAAGAAGGCCATGCAGTGGCCTACGAAAGCAGACGGCTTAAGGATGCAGAGTTGCATGCATCAATCTACGAAAAGGAACTCACGACTGTGATTCACGCCTTATCCAACTGGAAGCACTATCTTCTAGGAGCGGATTTTGTGATCAAGACTGATCACTAGAGTTTGCGGTATTTTCTTACGCAAAGGAAACTATCTGAGAAGCAGATGAGATGGGCAAACTTTTTGTCTATGTTTCACTTCCAGATCCTTCACACGGCTGGGAGTAAGAATGTGGTCGCGGACGGATTGTCTAGGCGGCCAAGGGTGAACGCTATCACTTCGGTGTATCACCAAGAATTAGAAGCACTACCGGATTTGTATCCGAATGATCCAGATTTCTCCACCATTTGGGGAAAGCTACATCGTGGAGAGAATGAGTTTCCCTATTCCATTCGGGACGGTTTTCTCTATCACCATCAGGCCATAAGTGTGGCGGAACCATTAAGAAAGAAGATCATGGATGAAGCACACGCTTCGCCTTATGCGGGTCATCGGGGGATTCTCCCTACGACCTTAGCAATGGAAAGATATTTCTTTTGGCCTAGCCTTAAAGCTGACATTGATAAGTATGTCAGGGAATGTTTGGTTTGCCAAAAAGTGAAGTATGATCGGCATAAGACGCCTCGGTTGCTACAACCTTTGCCTGTGCCTAATGAACCTTGGGAAAGTATTGCCATGGACTTCATCATGGACCTCCCTAGAACTCAGACTGGAAATGACGCGATCTTGACCATTGTGGACAGGTTTAGCAAGCAAGCACACTTTATACCAGTCAAGAAAACGATAAAAGCAGATCATATGGCTAGGGTCTTTCTGGCACAGATCTTTAAGCATCATGGAATGCCAAAGTCTATTGTGAGTGATCAAGATCCTCGCATGACAGGAAATTTTTGGCGTGCCTTGATGGATAATCTTGGTACGAAGCTGAATTTTTCATCTGCCTACCATCCTCAAACGGAGGGGCAAAGTGAGATAGCCAATTCCACAATATTGGATATGTTAAAAGCTTATGTGTCAGACCGGCAATCTGACTGGGAGAAATATTTGCCTCTTGTCGAGTATGCGTATAACAATACCATACATTCATTGACGGGGAAAGCACCTTTTGAGATTCTCTATGGTAAGCCTTTGCTTCCACCGATCCTTTTAACTAAGGATAAGATCTTTGCAGCAGATGAATTTGTCCGGGATTTGGACACAGCCTACGGGCAAGTTAGGAGAGCTATTCTACGCTCTCAGGAAAAGCATAAGAAAGCTGCAGACAAGCACAAGAGGAATCTCGACTTAACAGTCGGAAAGTTAGTCTTACTCAAGTTTGAGAAGGCAAGACTTAAGAAACAAGCATCTCATAAGGGGAAGGTGGTAAAACTTTCTACCCGTTATTATGGGCCGTTTAAGATCACTGAGCGAGTAAATGATGTCACCTTCCGATTAGAGCTACCGCCTAATTGGAAGATCCATAATGCTTCCCATGTCAGTTTACTCCGGCCGTATGTGGGACCTCCTCCAAACCAGCCTAGTGCTGAGGAACCTCCTGAGGTTGAGGAAACAGAAGAAATACTCCAACCGGAGCAGATAGTAAGTCATCAGGAGCGGCCTCTCAAATGCGGAAAGATAACACGGAAGTATTTGGTTAAGTTTAAGCACTATTCGAATCTAGATGCTCAGTGGATGACGCAGGAGGAATTAGCAGCTTATCCCGAGATACTGGAGGTATATGTCCAAGCACTACAGTTGAGGTCAACTGTTTAGAAGCCAGAGGGATGTTGCTAATTGGACTATTTTCTTATTTTTAATGATTAATCTCTTTTTTAGGATATTTTATTGTCTGCACTAAGAACTGTTAAAAGATTGTAGCTACAGGAACTGCCATCAAGAACGGACAACTCTGATGTGTCATTTGATGGGTGACGGTAAACATCGCGAAGGAGTTTCCGTAAGTTAGGTGGAAAGGGCCGGGTTACGAGTGCCCCTGATGCGTCACATGATGGGTGACGGGTGCATCAGTAAGGGGGCATCCCGTAGGCTAAGGAGGAAATCCGAACTGAGTAAGAAAATACGCGTAAGAACGCAAGCACAAGAATAAAGATGGGTTCAATGAAGCTTTTTACGAAAAGCAGGAACATTCGCGGGAGGACAGATGCTTTCCCACAAGCAGTCTGTGTCTACATTGCATCTGTGCCGTGTCCTGCACCCGAGGACGCCTGGAATGTGTTTGTGTAGCATTGTTTTCACTAACTAAGTGAGTTTTTAAAGTTTGAACAGGTTCACACTTTATTTTATTAAGTAAAAGTGACCGGCCCTTTTATTAATAAAAAAAGCAAGGCTCTCAAAAAAAAACCAGCGCTAAAAACCTACGCATGGGCTGAATCTGCGATCTCTCTCTCTCCTCTCTCTAAAAAGCGCCAACACCAGCGATCTTTCTCTCTCCTCTCTCTAGGGCACCAAGGTTCTACTTTTTTCGGCTCTATTCCCGCCAAGTGCCAGGCCCTATAAAAGGGCAGTCATCGTTCCAGTTTGGGACATGCCGGAAGCAGCAGACGAAGCTAGCGCTGGGATTCTGGAGCAGAGGCTGGCGACGAAAACTGCGAGTGTTCGTGTGACGACTGAGTACGGAGGTCGCTTTTCCCAACAAGGAGCGACAGGTATAAGGTGTTGATACGCATTGAGAATTATTGCTTTGTGTGGTTTGTTTTGCAGGAATCTCCCGTCTTACGGGAAAGTACGGCTTCGCGCCTAAGTCCCTTACGGGAAGGAACGGCCTTGTGCTCAAGCCCTTTACGAGAAAGCACGACCTTCGGGTCTAAGATTACAGAACGGAGGGGTTTCCTCGGGTTCTCGTGCTTGTATAAGAATTCTCCCTGAATAAAGAATACTCTTAACGGGGGGGGGGGGGATCAGCCCATCTTCTGGTCCCCAATACTGTGTCGATCTTCTCCCTTCTCTCATGTTTGCAAAGTATTATATTTTTCAGATTTCTAAGTGCTCGTGTACGCTCCCGTTTTGTGACAGCGGATGCAGAGCAGGAGCGCCACCCTGACAGTCCTTGGTTAGAGGAGCAAATGTAGCAGGCTCGACAAGAGTTGACCACCATTGAGGAGCGGCGTCACGAGTTTGCCTTTCATCGACACGCATCTCAATGGACCCATGAGGGCGACAAAGTTACTGGCGAGTTCTTTGAGACTGTGGGGACTTGCCATGCGGGGCACCAATGTTAGCCAGTTGAGGCGACCCGATAAGTCAGTTGGCTTCAAAGCATAAGGATATGTGTGCAGTTGCTACTGACTTTTACCGTGAGTTACTTTCAGTTGAGCCACAGTCGGAGTGCCAAGGTGCTTGCAGAGAGCAGGTTTGGGCACAAATGCCTTGCGTCGTCAGCTAGAGCAGCCTCTCTCGGTACCCTACCTCCACATATATAACCCAAGGCAAGCTGGCCGGCACGACCTCAAAAATGGAGGAAGAAATGGGAGAGGGTAGCAGGTGCCTGTCATACTTGTTCAATCACTCAGAATGCCTCTTGTGCATTATTTGATGAAGACAAAATTTAGCAAACTAGTTGGCTAGAATGCAATCTAAGTATGATTCTATTGTGAAGAATGGCACATGGCCTTTAAGTGACTTACCTCTTGGTAAAAAGGCCATTGGTAGGAAGTGGGTTTTCAAGTTACAATGTAAGGCTCATGGCTGTGTTGATGCTATAAAGCTAGACTCGTGGCAAAAGGGTATGCTCAAGAGAAGGGCATAAATTTTGTTGAGACTTTTCTCCTACTTGTTATGTGACTACTGTTGAGTTTATTGAGGATAAAAGAGAGTTGCATTAATAGTAATGACATGCTAATCACAACACTAATTGCTCAATGGAAATTGACTAGAGTGTAGGCACATAAACTAGATTACTTGGTTGAAATGAATACAAAAGAGGTACTTATATAGCACTAGAAAGGTATCTCCTATTTACCTCATGCATGACAACATGGAACAAGCTACACTAAGAGCCAAACTCTAATTTGCATATTTAGGGTGTTTTATTCATGCCTACACGACTCCTACATGTGATATTATGCTTTAGAAATGCTCCACATGGGATAGCCTATGACCAAGGCTTCTTTTGGCAATGCTACACATGCTATATGCCACCTAGGATACCCACTAGACTAGGAATATGCTCTATGGTGACTCTAGCACGAAGCCCACGAACCTTACAACCCTCCCCTTTAAGTTTGAATTTACTTTGGATTTGGACTAATGGATTTGGACTAAACTCATATACTAAAGACATAACTCAATATCCAGATAGAATGGCAAACACAAGATGACTTTCTTCTGCAAACCCCGATTTGTATATTACAGTGAGGGAGGATTGATGACTCTCATTACCCTCTATGGGACAATTGTGATTACAGGTAGCCATGTTGAGCATATCCACAAATATATGGAGACCTTGGCTAAGGAGTTTGAGATGACAAATCTCAGCTTGCTTCATTACTTTCTTGGATTGCGGATATCGCATACAGAGGGGGGCATCTTTCCCTCTCAATGTCACGTGCACATCTAACCCTATGTGTACGTGGACAAGCTACTTCATGGCAAGGGTTCAATTCAGTTCAGTCAACCTAGATTAGGAAGTGTTCTGGCACTTTTGTGAGTCTGTTCGCAGACCGTGCATGTCCAGGCACTTAGAGTAGATGCATATCCTCTGGTTGCACACAGCATGACCATCAAATTACAGTCAGAATCCATCAGGTGCTTTACATTGCATAGACCTATTTTCCATATTTTTGACATTTTTCACTTATTATTTTTAAGTGACATTTGTTGGGAACTGGGTAGGGCAAATTAGCAGTTCAAGTATATAAGAAACCTAGCGCTAGCACAATCTGGCAGAAGAGGCAGCAGGAACCAAGGTTCAACAGGCACCTTCTCAGCAAGATCCACCCCCAACAGCAAACCTAGCGTTTTGCAACTTGCAGGCCTAGCGTTTTCAGCCATCCCAAGCCAACGTTTTTGCATTGCAGCAGCCTGGCGACAGCAGGACCAACAGATCCCCTAGCCTCTTTCCATCAAGACGAAATTCAGCCTAGCGTTTTGGATTAGCAGGACAATTCAACGTTTTGCAAATTCACCGCGCAGAACCAAGAATAGCACCAACGTTTTCAGTTTTCAGCAGTCAGACACCACAGTAGAAGTTCCGAACCTCGAAGATCTCACCTTCCCGCAACAGATCCTCGCTGCACGGTCAGGTCTAGCGTAGTTTGCAAATTCAGCCCAGAAAACGCAGATTTCAGCATCTGCGTTTTCAGTACGTCATCGTCGCCGACATAGAGTCAGAATTCAGCAGATAAAGATTTGCAGATTTCAGCCATTAGAGTTTTCAGATTTCAGCCCGTCTCGTCGTCGTCGACATCGTCGACAAGTCCCAATCATTGTAGAGATTTGTGCAATCAATAGTAGACCGCTCTCGCCATAGAGAGTGGGGCCTTTGGAGGAGGGTTTTGACAACACTCTGGTGTCGTATTCTTCTCTCTATCTCCGTAACAAACTGCTAACGTGTCAAAGCCCTGAAGAATGGAGCCACTTGCAGATGCCGGCCGAGGGGCCTAAACCCTAAGAAGAACAAGTAACAAAAGAAGAAGTCCTACCAACTTATGGGGACCCCGTCCAGTGGGGCCCCAGTGACATAAAGGAACTAAAATAAAGCAGGACCCACGCAAAAGTTGATGACATGGCAGCTGTATGGAGATTTTCAAAAATTGCACTGACATGATGACGTGGCAAGCTGTACGGAATTCTGCATTTTGCGCTGGCTAATGACGTGGCAAGCTGTACAGATTTTCGTAAATTCCGCTGGCAGCTTTTTGGCTTTGCTTTTGAAGCAGGAGCTTTTGAGTTTGAAGGCTTTTTACTATAACTGCTTTTCAGGCCAAGGGCCTTTAAATATGAGGTTAGGGCTCATTCTCTGGCATGCTTCCTGGCGAAGGTGCAGAGTCTGGAGTACCGGCTTGTACTGTGTTGATGCAATATAAAGAAATACCCAAAGGAGCGCCAAGGTTTGGGCCCAATACTCTCTCGGGTGCAATTCCGCCACACCGTGTCGCCTCTCTCTCTCTCTCTCTCTCTCTCTCTCTCTCTCTCTCTCTCTCTCTCTCTCTCTCTCTCAATTCAGTTGCTATTGAAGTGCTAAAAGTTTGTTCAATCTGTTCTTTTCTATTGGCACGTGGTGCCCATCTTGTGACAATCTCTCAGTCTCAGCACCTTCATTCACAATGTTCACCACTTTGTTTGTGTCCATTGCACTCTCTCACTAAAGGAACGAAAGGCTCTCCCTTCCGTAAGTAAAAGGATCCCTTGAGCACAGTTCGGAGCACTCATCTTGAGCAAAGTTCAACATTCACTTCCGCTGCACCTTACACTCAGCAGCGCTAAGTCCAAAAGTTATTAGAAGCATTTGGTATGACTTGAGTGCAAACCTATCTCATCTCCTATGGATCCCAATTAGAAGTTGTCAGAGTATGCCTTTCAAATGCTACAGAGTATTGGAAGCTGGTCGGTTCTCTTATTTGGGTACTCAATACCAGGTTTGATGTCAATTTCTTTATGGGACTTCTCATCTCTTTCATGTAGAGACCCGCTAAGTCACATATGAAGCAAGCTCTTAAGACTGTGATATTTAAAGGCAACCAAGTCATTAGGCATTCAATATGCAGCTAGAGGTACAAACTCCAAGATCATACTTCGAGGATGAAGTGATTCGGATTGGGGTGGAGATCCACATGGACGACCGTCAACTATAGGTTACACCTTTTCTTTTGGCTCACGAGCAGTAACAAGCAACCAGTTGCCTTATCGCCACAGAGGCAGAGTATAGGACTGTTTGAAGTGCTACATGTGGGTCAATGTGATTATGGAGGCTATTTTAAGAGATTGACTTGCCGCAGCACACAACCAAGATCTACTCTAACAATCAAAGTTGTACAGCCATTGCGCGGAACCCAGTGTTTCATGCCCGAACTAAGCATATAGAGATACAGTATCATTTTGTTTGTGAGTCTGACAATCAGAGTTGTATAGCCATTGTGAGGAACCCTGTGTTTCATGCCCGGACTAAGCGTATAGAGATACAGTATCGTTTTGTTCGTAAGAAGACAAAGGATGGCTCTATTCAACTAGAATATCTTCCGACGTCAAATAACCTTTGATATCTTCACCGAACCTCTTCCACAGGCAACATTATCCTCTCATGCTAGCTCCCTTCGTCGATCAGGAGCTGAGAGGGGGTATTAGAGCTCAAATTTCTATCACTTGGTGGCTCCAAAATCTCCCAGGAATAGATCAATGAGATGAGGACTATTTTAGGGTTGTGTCCGGTCATATTTGAGGTAGATGTACCTTTTCGGCGGTGCATTCCACAATGGTGCCCACCCAGAGTGCTAGCACGAGGCAAGACTCGCATTCCTACAATTCACGAGGTCAGAGTCTCCAATTTCTGCAGTTGTGCTATTAAATGTGTGTTGTAGGTCAATTACAATGAGTTTTCACATTTATTAGCAGTTTTTTGGTCATTTTCCAAAGTCATGGGATTTTTAGGCCGGTTATGGAAAATCCCAAACTTTCCTATGTAGGCAATCCCACCCTTGTATTGTTTGGTATGTTGTCATCAGTGACAAGAGCTTCCAACATTTGGGCTACATTCTCTCTAGAGTTTTCTCTCTCTAGAGCGCTCTGTAGCGTTTTCTCTCCTCTCTCTACCTCTTTGCTAGCAATCTCATTCCCTCTCTCTAACGTTGTGACCCTACTTGTAGGTTTACCACTTGCAGACTACACTCGTGCTGGTTCAGAAGGCGGTATGCGGTAGGAGGTCGTCTACGAGGAGATCTCTCGTGGTGATAGATTCGAGATCTCTTGACTGCCCAGTCCTAAGAGAAGGTTTTCTCATGATTGCAAATGAGATCATCACCCGAATTACCCTTTTCCGCTACACCTTTGACAAGTATCAAATTTCACCAACAATGTTTCCAACATTCAGCAAGTACCCTCAACATCAGTACCCACAGCATCAATCAACCTTAGCGTTTTTGCATCAGATCAACATCAGCATGATATACTCAGCATTCAGCATTTAGCCATTGTATCACAAGTAGTTAAAGCAACTACTTGCTCTGGCAATAGAGCAAGGGAGCCCTTGAGGGTGGTTGGGACCCAACATGCGGTGTCATCTCTCTCTCTCTCTCTCTCTCTCTCTCTCTCTCTCTCTCTCTCTCTCTCTCTCTCTCTCACACACACACACATTGTGTTAAGTTTCTTTAAAGTGAAGTAAAGTAACCTTGTGTTTGGGCGGACCCTCCCCCTACACCTGATAGTTATGTTTGAAATAGCTCTAGCATAGAAAGAAGAACCGTTTATGTTGCAAGATGGTCATCTTCTTTATGGAATGGTCATGTATTCCTGGGCGTCATTAGGGTTTCGGTGAAGAAATTGGCGAGCATGTTGCAA
>NC_140939.1:147641944-147906944 GCF_014529385.1 Adiantum capillus-veneris
GTTAAAGTTTTAGTGGTTTGTAGATTCTTGCCGGATAGGGTAGCTGGGTACAGGTCATCTAAGTGAAACTTGGGGTATAGATGTGTAGAGCTCAATTCATGGAGCCTACCCGTCTTTTCGGATTGCTGATCGGAACCCTGGTTTGCAAGATATGGTCAGTTGAAGTTTTTCCGGGGGCCGAGTCTGAGCCCACTTGGCCGCATTGGAGAATGTGCCATATGGCATCTTTTGAGCACCGACAAAGTTCTATAGCAGGATGTGCATCATACGGAGCTAGCCGGAAGTGACTGCATGCCAAACGGAATCCGGAGCAAGAAGTTAAGACAGTCGGAAGATTGGGTGTCTTTGTCTGGAGTTGATGGCAGATGATTTGATCGTGTTTTTGCGGCCTTGGATCTTGGGCCTGGAAAAGTCGAGTAGAGATGCGGATTATGGAGAAGCAAGCTGGAAATGCAAGATTCCCTCCGGGCTTTGCGGCTCAGCAATATGACATTGGAGCAGTGGGAGAGAGCCAGGCAAAGGCAGGCTAAAAAGGTTTTTTGTTAAAACAATAATAATGGAGTTTTTGAAGCCTTAAAAGGCCGGAGTCGTAAGGGGACGCCACGTGGCGATTGATTAATCCCACATGCACAGGGAGTAGTCCGAGGGCCGGAGTATATAGCCCAGAGCGTGGGCTCTCCATTGGACATAAGAAGGGAGAGAGAGAGGGGAGCTCTCCTCTCGTAGCTATGGTGCTGCGCAGTGGGTATGGCGGAGGTTTTGGCAGGAGTCCGCGGTGCAAGGAAATGGCACACCCGCGGGCGCGTGGGTGGCAGTTCAGTAATGACGTGGTAGGCGGTAAGGGGCGGTGCCCGCGCCTGCGCCCGCAAGGGGCCAAAGTTTTTTGAGGGAAAGGGTTGTACCACCCCCCCCCCCCCCCCCCCCCCCCCCCCCCCCCCCCCCCCCCTCAATAGCGACATTGCTATTGCCTTGACAGGGGAGGGGTCTAGTTTCTAAGGAGATGAGCCGGTAAGGGCAGTTAAAGAGCAAGGCTAAGGGCACTCAAAGGCCAAGAGAAGGGAAATCCGGCCGGCCAAAGTGGAAGGTGCAAAGGACAAATGTGCACACCACGGGATGCTTTCCAAAAATAAAATATGCCAAGTGGTGGCAATGCAAACCAATTCTAAATAGAGCTCCAAATGAAGTGCACGACATGGAATCTCACCCCATTTTTCTTTTTTGGGATTCCTAGGCACACCCCCTATAAAAGGTTGTAAATGCAAAAATTTGAGGGTCTTTGGACCAATGTTGGCTTTTTTGCCTGTGTGTGTGAGTGGAAGCTTGAAGTTTGTGTGTTGTTAAGCTTGCCATTGAAGCTGCATACTTGGTTGTACTACTTCCTATGCAATAATACCACTCATTTGCCCCAATCTATTGTGTTGCTTCTCCCCACTCCCCTCCTCTTCTCTCGCTCTTCGTGTATTGGCCATTGCTTGCAGAGGGTTTGCCTGCAGCTCGAAAGGTGCTACCGAGAGGGTAGATTAGGAGTGTTTTGTGAGTCGAAAAGGGTGAGTTGAGCAGTGTGGGTGCATTTGTGTTGTGGGTGTTTTTTACAAGGTGCAAGGTAGGTGTTTTGTATGCTAAAGCCGAGTTGTTAGTGCAAATTAGCCAATTTTAAGGTGTTATTTGAGAGGTTAGGGGTGCTGTGGAATATCTGGGCTATAGAGAGGCAAATATTTTGTGTGCTGGGTGTGTTCCCTATTCCCTCTCTCCACCGTCACAAGTGCATGGAACCTCTTGTAGTGTAAACCTAACCACATTTTGAGCTGAAGTAGCCTGACATTGGCAAACTAGAATCTTAGACTATCTTCAATGTAAATAAAGAACTGATGGAAGGGTTCTTGGTTACAAGTAAGGTAATTACGGTCAAAACTCTTCCAACAAGTTGTGTTTCCTGGCATGGCAAAGACTTTGGTCCTGATTTTTAAGTAAAAGAGTTCCCTTGCATCCCTTAATAACCGTGTTGCCATATTGTTGAACACTATGGCCAAAACCTCATTCCCTTGGCTAAAGCATTTAGAGGTTAGATTGGGAGCCATTTGTTACTACAAAACAAACATTCAAAGAAATATCAATACCTCTGTCGAACACTTTAACCACTTCACCATAAATCAAACCACATACTTCCATTCAAGAAGACAAGTCAAGTAGGTACCACCAATCAATGTTACTTATAGATGCATCATGAATACAATATCCTTTTCCAAATAGCATGCATGAATGCATGTATGATACGTAAATAACTCGACTAGTATCAGGCTTTAGGCTATCCCCATAACCTTAAGCATAGGCTCTGATACCAGCTGAGAGATACTCCTCCCCAAGGGTCTATGCACAAAATATACATTTACACCTTTATACAATTCTCAATATACATCAGAGTTGTGGAAGCATTTCATAGGGGAGGAGTTCTCAACACCGGACCAAGCATGGAGTTTAGGCCATGAGCCGGACTGCATCCAAAGGCATCTAGCGACTAGTTCTACCCTTGAATGGGTGTGATGAATGAAAGCATACTCAAGAACAAACTAGCATTGTGGAGGGTGAATATATGTATACACCGCATTGTGGGAAGAGAGAGAGAGAGAGAGAGAGAGAGAGAGAGCGAGAGAGAGGGAGAGAATATAGTGGAGGTTGAAATAGAGTGCACATAGACATGAGAGATTGACAACAGAGAATCTTTAAATGCCCCATCTAAATGAAACAGGCAACCATGTATCAATGCAATAACAAAAATTTGGATATACCATAACACAAAAAAATAAGTATAACAAAATAACTAGTAGAGCACCGGAGCGTGTGTGGGGATCAACCGATCCACCCATCCACTTTCGCTCTACTATGGGAAAAGATAGTTTCACTTCGCCGGGAACGAGCCAGAACACCTCCAACCTACCTGAGCCAGACAGAAGATGAGGCCGCTTTGCCTCCCTCCATGAACCCAAGCTCTAAAAGGATCCCAAATACCAGTAGGTGGTAGGGTATCAACACCAACCATATTAGTTTAGGCACCACGCCTCTTTGATGCCCAACATCGGGTCTTTAAGCAAAGCCAAGGTAAAATCCTTGACGCGTTAGCCGTGTAGGTCGTTCAAATCCCCGATGCACTAACCATGTAGATGAGTATTACAAAAAAGAAGAAGACGTAGAAAATACCCCCAATCCAACAAAGCCCCATGTCAACAACCCTTTTTTCTAAGGCTAAGCAATGTAGGTGATCCTTATCTTGTAGAGATGCTACCATAAGAAACATAACACATGAGTCCAGTCACATTAGCATCTTCTATATTCCAAAACAATTTTTTCCAAGAACCTAGATTGCACAAGGTCTCTACCCTTACACGTCTACCATAAATCATCCAAATCACTTCATGATTCAATTCCAGAACCATAAACCATAATCCAATTGCATCACATGGGTGAGCACTCCACCCAACTCGGGTGAGGCACAACCAATTCTGCATAACCACTTTAGAACATAACATGGTTGCAAAAAATTTGGCAACATAACCATATCCAAAAAACAAAACCAAGAGCCACACCGACTTCCACCATAAAAATTACAACCATAATCTAGGAGGAATCTCAGCCCTTAAGCACAAATCATATTCACACTAAACCACCTCCCACACTTGGAGTTTAAACTATCCACTGCAGTAAATCTGAGCCCACATACATGGCCCTTAAGACATGAACCTTTCATGCATAAAATAAGTTTGACCAATACATAAACATGATATAAAAATCAAATTTTGACAACATCCAATCATGGAAAGTTGATGCATCATATCTGCACTTCACCCCTCTAGCACATATAGCTAGTTTTGACCTAGAAAGGTGGAAAGCAATCATTCCCATGCACATGAGGTATCCTTATTTATTCGTGAGGTTCCATACATCATGTGATATCATTTCATCACCATAAACCATAACTTCACACATATGCAAAAAACAACTTTTTGCCATTGTTGGGAGCATACATAACATGTAGATGAATGTGTTTGACCTCAAACCAATGCATCAAGCTCAGATCCACAATACAAAATAACACCATCACATCACTTTTACTCATATGATACTCATACAACAAACGGTAACACAAAAAGGAAGCCACTTAATTTATATCTACACGTGCGGTTTAGGTTGACTAACCATATACCCTCACATAAGTTTATGGACATGTAATACTTGAAATTAGATCACCAAAATAAACCATAAATCATATATAAATAGCCTGGTTAACTCATGACGTCATATGGTACTCCCCCATGGTAGCACCCCTACACGCCTAGGTAAACCCGCTTATGGAATGATTAATAACTCCCATACCCAAGGTGATAACGGAGACCTAATTTCATTTATCATCAAGTTTAATCAATATTTTCAATTTTCTATGTGAGTTTTACCATATGGTGATTCTATATAGTGGTTCTCCAAGGAGCCTCGCTCTAAAAATTTGACAGTGCAGTGGGTAAAGCTGTTTTTAAAGCATACCTCTTAGCTCGTGCATGATTTTCACATGACATCCAAGAGAGAAAATATTCTTAATGATGTGTTTTATCATGAGGGTTTGAGCTGATTTATAATGGTTTGTGAGTTATGACTAAAATAGTGTTCCTATCGCTTCAATGACGTGAAACAAAAAGCGTTTTTATGCACACACGTGATCATAAACACATCATATGCATAAATCAGCGTGTTAAACATGATGAAATAATCATGGGGAAAATTCATATGTACTCCGCAAATCCTTACATGCACTTACATATGAATAAACAATCACAGAGAGGGTATCGACTCAGAAAAACAATAGAGAGAGAGAGAGAGAGAGAGAGAGAGAGAGAGAGAGAGAGAGAGAGAGAGAGAGAGAGAGAGAGAGAGAGAGAGAGAGACATGATGCCCATGGAGCTTAAAGATTCTCATAGTGCTTTAAAATTGATTAGGGGATGTCAAAAGGATTCTTGCTTTGCTACAAGAGAGCGGTGATGAGAGCTATGTAGAGGTTTTCATCACAAGGCTTTCGAAGAGCGCGTACACCATGAAACGAGAGAGGAGATAGTAAGCAAATAGAGAGGAATTGTTCTTCTTCTTCTGCTTCTTCTTCCCATAAATGAGAGAGAAGAGCTTATGGAGATGGTGATGAAGAACTTGACCCACTCCATATAATAGGTACGTATTGCTTTGCAGTAGTAGACGTTGATGGAGCAAAAGACACCGTGCACACACTCACACACCCAAACAACTCAACACCACACAAGGAATTTAGTTAAATTCCAACCCACACACACCACCACTCAAGAGATATATAAAAATACTACCCACAAGCTCAATTCAAACTCCAAATGCCTCAACCTACAAGCCCTTGCCTGCTGGAAGGCACTACAAGGTGAGTCGAGTTGATCAACACTGGAAATCACACTTGATGGTGACCAAAATATACAAGAAAAACCATAAAAAACTCAAAAAATCCATCCACAAAAGGCCTCTCTCAAACCATTGCAAATCCTTCACCAAACTCCACTCTGTTGGACTCTTTGGAGTAGCGCCAACCCTAATGGCACCGATACAGGGTCACATAGTCTTGCAGAAAGCCGCACCTTCTTCCCTTAATTCCTCGCACACACATCCATGGAAACCTCAGAGCATCCATAGACTCTCCCAAGTGCAAAATTGAAGAGAGAAAGCTGTCATTCACTCCTCCACACACTCGAAAACAAGACACGAACGTGACGGGACTTCAGTAGACCACCTGTAGAAACCCTGCTTTCTCCCACACATAGAGAGGTAAAAGTGCCAGGAATTGGCTTCAAAAATTCTCCCTCAGTTGGAACAACCACAACACCATGAGTGATGTGGAAATTTGAAGAATTTTCACACCATTTTTTGATCGTTTTTAATCCAATTTTGGCCAGTTTTGACTCCTGGTGGGCATTTTTTGCGAAAAAAACCCCAAACAGACTCCAAAATTCACCAAATTTTGTACACTTGATCCTTGATACCCAAATCACTTTTTCACATCCCCACATACCATTTTGGACCACTTCTAGGGTGGTGCACGCATCACCATAGATCAAACACCGTAAATAGATTGTTACTGCATGTCCCAAACTTCTCGAGTGGGATGAGAGTGCCCACACTTGTCGCTTGCAATATTTACATTCTAAAAAGCTCAAACAAATTCTCTAGAGCCAAAAGAGGCCACCAAGAACCATATACAAGACCCCGATACCCTATCCAGGCATGTACAAACTTCTCGAGTGGGATGAGAGTGCCCACACTTGTCGCTTGCATTAATTACATTCTAAAAAGCTCAAACACATTCTCTAGAGCCAAAAGAGGCCACCAATAACCATATCCAAGGCCCCGATACCCTATCCAGGAATGTACATGTGCGCGATTGTTAACACGCTAACCTGACTATTCACAATGTGTACATGTTGCTTCTTTTTTAAAACTTGAAACCACTTTTAAACTCCCAAATGCATGTATTTACATCTTTTTGTACATATGACCATGCATATACATGCTATTTTGTACACTCCATTTCCGACCCTCTAGGTAGAGCACTTATGCTCAACCAAGAGACTATTTGTATCTGGAACCACATCCCTCACAAAATATTTCTCAATCTATAACCATTTATTCTATAGCACAAACATTACCATGAGAAATTTTCCAACTCATATGTGCCATTAGGAAATACATGCTTCACTCTGTATGGACCCAACCATTTTTCCCTCAACTTCTTTTGAAAAGTAAAATCCAAGCGAGAATCATACTTCATCACTTGACTTTGATAGCATCTTTACAATTTGACCATTGCAGTTTTCAACCAGTCCATTGGATTGTGGGTAGTAAGGAGAAGAATGCCAATGCTGAATTTTCAATTTCTCAATCAAAGCAGCAACAAGTTTTCCCCTAAACCCTGGTCCATGATCAGAAATGATAACCATAGGTGCTCCAAACCTTCAACATACCCGTTCATACACAAAAGTGGCCACTCTTCCTGCTGTTACATCTTTTACTGCTCTTGCCTCCACCCATTTTGTCAAATAGTCCACAGCCACACAAGGATAAACCTTTTGCCATTTTTGGCCCTTGGCATTGGACCTATAGCATCCACTCCCCATTTTGCAAATGCATCAAAAGACATTATAGCTTTTTGAGGCTCATCCAAAAGCTTTTGATTTGCAAACACTTGGCATTCATGGCATGACTTCCACCAAAAATAAGCATCTCTCATCTTAGAGGGCCAACAATAACCTGCTCTCAAAATACAAAAGACAACCTGATCCTTGCCTTGATGACTTGTTTCTTCATGGAAATTCTTTTCTTTGTATGGCACTTTTCTCAAAATGGTATCCTTGCCATAAAGCATGATATCCTCACCTACCAATGTGTAGTTTCTTGCTTTTGCAACTATTCTCTTACACCGAACCTTTGATATGCCCTCTGGACATTGTACTTTACCAAGAAATACTTCTACATCTTGCAATGATTCCCTTCCTACATACAAGGCTTCCTTGACCTTTGAAGGAGCTACCAAGGCATCCAACTTTTCCCTAGCCAACTCATCAGCCTCTTTATTCTGTTCACGAGGAACATGCTTGAATTGTATCTTCTCAAACTCATGCAAAAGCTTCTTGATGCCATAGAACCACTTCTTCAAATTGTCTTTCTTAACATTCCACAAACCAAGCAATTGATTCATGACTAGCAGCGCATCCCCTTTTGCAATGACCCTCTTCAATCCAAACTCAACACACTGCTTCAACCCAAGGAAAAGCGTGAGATACTTGGCCTCATTGTTACTTTCACCTTCATCAAGATTGTAAGCTTTAGAAAAGATTACATTTCCTTTTGGGTTCTTAATGACTACCCCACCACTTGCCCTTTGAAGAACTTTCCTGTATGCACCATCAAACATCATTCTATATGCATCTGTTATATCTACTTCCTCTTCATGATCATCCTTGTCAACCCTTGGGTAAGATGGAAGCTCCCTTCCCTTCTGTACCAAGGGCCAAAAATTGCAACCCTTCCTGCCCTTCCTTTGTTGCTAGCCATACACACGCCGAAAAAAATTATTGTAGCCCTTCCTAAGGACGGGTAGTCCGCTCGACTGCCCCTGCCCCAAGGAAGGGCTTACTTTTGCAAAGCCTTCCTAGGGAAGGGCAACTACTAAAAATGCCCTGCAGAGATTGACCTAGAGGGTAGATCATGTGCCACAGAGTTTGAGAGACCCCAACTTCCCAAGGCTCAAGGTTGTTCAAGCATGTAGTGTGCATGGTGCACAATTTTAACTAAGGTCATTTTTAACGAGCTGGAGTCTGGTTGGTAGGGGGAATGCACCCTTCAACTTAAAAGTTTATGATAGCTTGGATATTCCAAGATTTGAGCTTCAAAGTTTTGAACCTGCCTTGAAAGTTCAACTTGAAATTCAAAACTTTCGGGCTGTCTCTGAAGCTATTGTTTTGTGAACAAGCAACTCCAAAAGGGCGAATCCATAGCCGACTGTCAAAGTCGAGACTCTAGACTCTAGGGTTGGTGGATGCTGGCAGGGGTGCATGTGTTGTGGCTCATCATTGTCTACCAGTTTAGCTTGATGTAATTGATGCTGGGTATGATTTTCACCATCTCTCAAGTGTTGTGATCAGTTATGGTGGAGAAAAACTTAATGTAATTTAGCTTGATGTAAAATTGGTACTATTTTGTATAGGGTCTCTTACTTTTATAGACGTAGGTGATGGGTGGTAACTCATTTCAATGATCTATAATTATCAAATTCATTTCTTCAATTTATTTCAATGTTGGTGCAGTACAAAGAGCATGTCATTTCTTTTGAGTCTAATGACAAGGAGGTTATGCCAGCTGCCCTACTGTCGGCATTTGATAACAAATTTTGGACTTTAGTCACAAATATTTTGTTGATGCTCTGTAAAGAAACTGGTTTAGGTTCTTCAAAGTCTTCAACTCATGTACAAGTGCATGGATATTGATCTTTTAGTCACAAGTTGCGACTCACAAATAGTATGAGTTTGGAAGAAAACAATTTTGACTTTTTCTCTATGGCAAGCTTTGTTGAGATTCGACAGGCTATGCTTTTAGTGTTGTGATCACTTCTAGTGGAGTAAAATGGTTGCTCATTTTGGTATGCAACTTTCACAGAGTATTGAGGTAGCAAAGAATTTGTCTTTACATTGAGCCAGGTGTCGTTCTCATTGTGGTCTCTCAATGTATGTGTTTTTATCATCTTATATTGCATGTTGGTTGCTAGTTAGAATGCAATCATTAAAAAACTTGATTTTGGTAAGGATTTGATCAGAAGGGAAGAATTTTTTTTCCCTTCCCTTTGAAGGTTGAAATGCCATACAACCCTTCCCATGGGAAGGGCACTCTAGAAAATTTCCCTTCCCTAGGACGTATAAGGGTGCCTTGCAATTTCTAGGCTTGTACAGTAACAATACCACTATGTTCGCCTTGTGAGATTTAATAGAATGATACACTTTAAACTCAAACTCATACTCTTCCATTAGGAGAAATATGAACCTCGCATGGGCCTTGTAAGGAATCCTAATTTTTAGGGATTAATGCTAATGTTGTGTAGGGTTAAGGGGACAAGGGCATTCAAGAAGCTAGTTTTGAGTAGACTTTTCTAGCCTTTTTTTAGACACATGTAGGATGTGGACCTAAGAGGTCACTTTCTCTCTTTAGCTTTTGGAAAGTGAAGGGAGTAAAGGGGTGTGGCCACATCAGCAAAAACGTGGGTCACCAAGAGCCAAAATTTGACTTTTTTTCAAAAAGTTATTTTTACTTATTTTTGACTTAAAATTCCCTCCCAACATATATACACATCAAAAAATCATTTTTTGACATTTTTTTAAACCTACAAACACTAAAAGTCCACTTTTTCAAAAAAAAAAATCCCCCCCCCAAAAAAAAACCTTTGTTCTCTCCTCCTCCTTCCTCCTCTCCCTCCCTACCCCCTTCTCTCCTCCTCCTCCCCTCTCTCTCCTCTCCCCCCTCTGCCCCCTTCTCTCCTCCCATGTTCCTCTCCTCTCCCTCCCTACCCCCTTCTCTCCTCCTTCTCCTCTCTCTCTCCCTCTCCCCCTCTGCCCCCTTCTCTCCTCCCATGTTCCTCCCTCTCCCTCCCCCCTCTTTCTTTTCATTCTTTGCTTCCTCACGCAACAACTGCCATGGTGCTCACGGACATCACAAATCGTATCCCTCCACCACCATGTACTCCGCACAACAAAAGTGTACATATTGCTTGTCCGGCGGTGTTTGCACCGAAGTCCGCACGTGAGGGTGAGCAGAGGTCATCCCAAAATCGTCATACTATTGGTGAGACGAATGTGTGTGGTTCTTTAATATCTTGGGACGGGAGAAGTAGGCTTGTTAGGCTATTGCAATTGGTTGTGTATGGGTGCAGGTGCTTCTTTGCATTCGTGGATGCACGAATGTCAAGCTCTTCAGCTCAAAACAATGGCATTACAAGAAACAGTGGGTGCAGGTTAGAGAGGTCAAGTGTCACCACTTTTCCTCTAAAACAACCTTCTTTGTTACATCTTGCAGGTAGGTGCTTCAAATCCATCCTTATTAGAGGTGGGTAATCTCATCCTAATGCAAGAATGGCTCAAGGAACTAGCATAACATGAAGCTTTTACGGTGGCACAAAGCTCTCCTCAAGCAATGTGGCTCCCACTACACCAAAAATCACTATGCTAACATGGAGAGATCCCTAGTAGGACAATACAACAACTTTTCATCAGCAGCACACCCTTTCCTAACATGAGGGCACCCCCGCCAGAGATATTTTTATATGATAGGTCACCCCATGAGCATACCATGTCATGGAATGGATGTAAGAACTATGACTGCACTATCCCTTGGAAGTTGTTCACGAATGTATGTTTATCAAAGTTAATGAGAAGATGTTTGGACTTTTTTGTTTGTTGATGTGTAAGAGCACTATTGGTCTACCATATTTTAGATTGTTTGATAAGTTAAATAAGATTTGTAGTCATTTAAAGTATCATTTTTTTTTTGTAAGATTGTACATGAGAAGACATGATAAAGTACAAGAGATCTTGACGGAATAAACCTCGATGAGATTCCCACCATGCACTTGTGACACCATACCTCTCCTTGAACCCTTTGACTTCTATTGTTGTCGGGAGTCCAATGGGAGGCTATTTTCAAAATTTTAGCATAACTTTGTTTTGAAGGAAATTTTGGTTATTCTAAAGTTTATACACAGTCTAGGAGTTCATTCTGATTGTTTTTCTTCAGTTTCAAATTTTGACCGAGTACACTCCTTGGAAGCCACTTTTGAAGGTGTTAGGGCGAGATTTTGGGAAAGTTTTGTATGTAGGAAATACAATCCTTAACACAATAAAAAACAATGGTTCTTTGAGTATTTTCAGATTCCATGGTTTTAATGCTCGTTGGAGCCCGTAGATTAAGAAAAAAGTAAAAAATGTATGTTTTACATCATTTTTAAATAAATTGTCAACTTGCACATTGATTTGTGGAGAATGCGAGCAAGATATTATTTTTTCTCATCACATGATGGTCGAAGAACGCGATGAGATGAACAAATTCATGTGAGACAAGCCAAGACAGATTCGGAGCCGATTGAAATCTAGAAGCTGTTGAAAACAACCGAAAAGTTCAACACTTAAAATAAAATTAAAAAAAAAAACTTAACACTTGAATCATGGCCATGCATCAAAAATATGCTTACACGGTGAAGGAGGTACTTCAAAGCTATGGAAATCAATATAAAATGCAAGCAATAGCGTTGGAGGCTATTCAAGAAGTTGTAGAGGCTCACATCATTTCATATGACTTTGCAATGACAAAATGATTAAGAGTTGTGTCTACTGTCTCCGTAGTGATTTGGCTTTTCGGTTTATCCATGTGTTTTAAGTTAAGTGGTTTTGGCCATGAAGAGTTAAATTTAAATCAAATATTAACATTTTTGCCATCCTAAGGGGCAAACAAAGCTAGAAAATGCAAAAAAAAGGGTGGCCACAAGGGCGCGCAGATGGCCCATCCAACAGTTTTGGATGGCTCATCTGCGCGCCCTTGTGGCCACCCTTTTTTTTGCATTTTCTAGCTTTGTTTGCCCCTTAGGATAGCAGAAATGTTAATAGCTGATGAAACCAGATGTTTATGTAGCATGAGACTAGATTTTTATATTGTCCAATGTGATTTGGCCTTTTGGTGCAGGGAACTAGTAAGTTGAGTTGAAGGAAGACATAATGTGCTTGAAAAGTTAAATTTTACATTCATCTCACCTTTTCCAAGGTCCTGGAGTGCAACAATAGCGTAATTATGCAAAAGAAAGGGTGGCCACAAGGGCGCGCAGATGGCCCATCCAACAGTTTTGGATGGCTCACCTGCGCGCCCTTGTGGCCACCCTTTTTTTTGCATTATATGGCCTTGTCTGCCCCTTATAATAGCAAGAATGTTAATATTTGATGAAACCAGATGTTTATGCATCATGAGACTAGATTTTTATACTGTCCAATGTGATTTTCCCTTTTGGTGCAGGGAACTAGTAAGTTGAGTTGAAGGAAGGCATAATGTGCTTGAAAAGTTCAATTTTAGGTTCATCTCATCTTTTCCAGGGTTCTGGAGTGCAGCAATAGCCTAATTATGCAAAAAAAGGGTGGCCACAAGGACCCACATATGGCCCATCCAACAGTTTTGGATGACTCACTACGCGCGCTTGTGGCCACCCCTTTTTTTGCATTATATGGCCTTGTCTGCACCCCAGGATACCAATTTTTTTTTAGATTAAGTGAAAGCAAATCTTTATGCAACATGACAATACAAATTCCACTTCTTTTCACTCAGATGTAATTAGAGCTCCCCCCCCTCCCCCCCCTTTCTTTGTGTTCAAAGGTCCGGAGCATTCACTGTGTAAAATTTTCCTATATCATGTGCGTTCACTAGAATGGGTTGAAAGTACCCCTTATAGGCCTTATCTACACATGTTTCTGCAACTTTACAAGAATATAAAATCCCTTCTGTTGAACACATGTGCTATGTTACATATACTTTAGTGAACTCCCCATGTCAACGGCCTCACAAATCCTGTGCACTAAACATTAAACACTAGAAATCGACCAAACAAGGAGCCAATTTTTACTTCCTTGTGTCCACCTAGTGTTCTTGTGAAACATTGCTAATGATATATATTCAACATCCCCAAATGAGGACATCTTGACAAAGTTTATGATCCACTTTAATAAGAATAACCATTAATGATTAAACTGAAATCAAAATATTGCTTGAATTTCTTCAAGGTGGAGTGATTAAGACTTGCGACTTGAATCATCGTACAAGCAAATCAAAATATCCATAAAAGTAAAAAATATTTCTCAGATCTGTATGAAACTTCAGTAATCTAAATTAAATACTCTCACTCAATGCGACACCATTTAACAAAAAAACATATTTATATTGCATTTATAGAGGAATCCAACCTCATGAAAAATAATTACAAATGGAGACAATGTTGTTGCTGTTAGGCTTATCTTACAAGTATTTGTCTTCCCCATCTAGAGATTCATATACACTTGAGTATTTGTGTTTCTATGACACTAGGGAAGATAGTAGTACTATATGGATGGCTTCTATGAGAGCTCCTAGAGAGTCCCTATTGGTTCAAGATTCTAAAAAACACCTACTATTCTTATCAAAATCTTTTAACATGGTAGTGAAAGGTTCCTCAAGGAACAAAAATAGAGTGATTTCCATCTCTGCACATGGTTGAATCTGTAAGTAAACAAAAGATTATGTGAGCACAAAGTTATAAAGTACAAAATGATATCATTCCAATTATCTAATGACAATTATACGAAGAATAAATTGCAAGAAAAATCTTTGACGACTCTCCATAGATAACACAACTTACTTACATTGTGAGACTCAAATCACATGCTACACTACTATAGATGGCGCACAAAAGTCATCAACAAAATAGCACCACCCAGTGTTATGAGGTGTGAAGCCTAAACACTGAAATCCATAAAGCGGTTAATTCTCTCCAGCATGATAAACTTAAAGATGGAGATGATGTTAAGATCTGAATGTAAGCTACAAGGGTAGTTTTCTTACCATTCTATCTTTATGTTGGAGATGAACCCTTGCAATGCCCACCCGATATTCACACCTCCTATTGTTGTGGTATGCAACTCATGTGAGCTCATACTTTTGCCACCTTCGGGAGTAGAGGTTTCCATGTAGTGTGAGTGAATGAAAGTAGAAGGAGTAGAATCTTGTTTCATGTTGTAATGGAGATGAGAGAAGGGAGAGGAGCTAGCTTGGTGTGAAACTATGTGGTGGGTAAGGGGAAGAGATGGAGGAGGAGCTTGCTTGGTGCTACAATGGAGGTGGGAGAAAGCTAGCAGAGAGATAATGATGGACTATAGGGGGTGCATGTGGTTGTTGCAGCAATGGAGAGATTGGAAAAAGGTTTGTAGAGAGAGAAAAACACTTTTTATCTATAGAATAGGTTTGGAAAGACTTTGGAGGGTGAAAATGATGTTTTGATTTGTTTTTTTAAAAAATCAATTTTTTGGATTTTTTAGTGCACGTTTTTAACTTTTGAAGGTCAAAAATACTTTCTGACCATGAAATAGGTTTGGGGACCTTTTAAGGAGGGAAAACTTGAAATTTGAAATTTTTTGAAAATTTAAATTTTTTAGTGTATTTTTAAATCCGGGCCAAAAAGTGGGGGAAAAGAGGTCAAAGTGGTCCCCCCCCCTCCCTCTTTCCCCTAGCCACCTCCCTTACCTTCTCACTAGGTAAGAGACAATTAAGAGGTGTAAGGCTACCTTGTCCCCCTACCTTTTTGAGGTTATAGAGTGTGTCCACCACCCTCTTCCTATTGGCTGACCTCTAATTAACCTTAGTCCAAAGGGCCCCTAGAGGGTTCATATTTTTCCTAATGGAAGCTCCAAAGTCCACTTTGAGATGCACTTGCTAGGCTTCAAATATTGTACTACATCCGGCAACAGGTTTGATGTGTTGAGCACATAGAACTTTTGGGGCAACATATAGGTTTTGAACCTACAACAAGCAAGAACCAAGACAAATACCCATTGTTCCATTTCTGTGTAGGAGGACTCGCTTACATTATTCATCTTACTTTCAAAATAGACTGGCTTGAAGTTCCTTCCCTGCTTTTGTAAGAGCACCGACCCAAAAGATACTGACCCCACACTAATAGGTACATAGAAAATCGATTGCAAGTTGGAAGGACTCACTGTTGGTAAAGCACACAATACCTCCTTGATACCATCAAAAGCCTGTTGCATATCTTCATTCCACTCAAACCCTTTAACTCTTTGACTCAATTTCTAGAGAGGATACATAGATTGACATAGGATCCAGAAAAATGTGACAGGTACATAAGCTTATGCACAAATTATGCCAAATCATTTGTGTTGCTGGGAGGATCCATAAGCAATAAAGCCTTGGATCGGCTTCTATTCCATTTTGGGAAACCACATGTCCTAGAAAATGGACTTTGTCATGAACAAACTTACATTTCTTTGGGTTGAGTTGCCCACCCTCTTGTTGAAGCCTTTCAAAACTCAACCTTAGCTTCTCCAAATGTGTGACCCTAGAGCTATAACATCCAATGTCATCCATGAACACTCGAATGAACTTACCCAAGTAGGGACCAAACACTCTATTCATCCACCCTTGAAAGCTAGCATATTCATTAACCAGCCCAAAAGGCATTCTTTTCTAGGAAAAACAACCCCAAGGAGTAATGAAGGTCATCTTCAATCGCTATCAAGATCTGAAAGTAGCCAAAAAAAACCATCCATGATTGAGCAACATTCATGACGTGCAACGTGATTGAGGATTTCATCTAGGAAGGGTAACGGATAATGATTTCTTTTTGTGGAAGCATTTAAAGATTTCAAATCCACACATATCCCAAATCTCCCATTCTTCTTGGGCACAATAACTATGGGAGAGACCCATTCAGACTCCTCCACTCGAAAGATGAAATCTGCTTCCAAAATCTTCGTCACCTCTTCATGAAGTGCCCTCTCATGAATGACCCCCAACCTCCTAAGCTTTTGAACCTTTGGCTTGGCACTTTCTTTCAGATTGATTCTATGCTCGACCCCATTAGCTCCTTGCAACTCTATATATTCAAGGGCAAATAGCTTTGGAAACTCTGTAAACATGTCTTCATACTCCTTCTTTTCTTTTTTGTCAAGTCTTGTTAACTGAGTCAATGTCAGCTAAGAGAAGCTGCCAAAGACCAAAGATGTACGAATGCACATCGAAGATCAAAGTGAAGAAGCAGTAAAGATTGGAGTTACACATTTTCCACGTTTTGGTCACGTATTGTAAATTCTCGATTTATTTCAAG
Organism: Adiantum capillus-veneris; assembly: GCF_014529385.1. Taxonomy (NCBI): domain Eukaryota; kingdom Viridiplantae; phylum Streptophyta; class Polypodiopsida; order Polypodiales; family Pteridaceae; genus Adiantum; species Adiantum capillus-veneris. The sequence goes on from NC_140939.1 coordinate 147,658,392, forward strand.
CCATTGTAATGTTTTAATGTGTTACGGGCTCAATGAGAGTTCCAAGTTGTAAAGAATAGGTCAGTTACTGTGCCTAGGTTACAGATTCAGTAAGTGGTGGAGCCCTAAAGGCCTTGGGCGCCCGGACATTGCATATTTTTACCCTAGGTATATAAGGCAGTGTGTAAAAGAAATTAGGTTTCTAAAGCTCATTTGTAGAGAGCACTCTTTAGTGAGATCTCTTGAGGTGTGTGGCTATGGAGTCCTCGAGATTCTCCTTGCTCATGAGACTTGATTAACATTAATCAATGATTCATTTTCTCTCACTACGCCTCTCTCTTACCTCTTAGGATTGTCTGTGATGCTTAGATTAACTAGATCTTAACTAATTAGTGGTTAATCCCTCTCTAATTTTGTGTGATTGCTCTCTTTTGCTTGTGTGTGCATGTAGGTTTGATTGGAGTGTGGTGCTCGATAGATCTATGTGTGTGTGCTTGTGCTTAGTGTGCTGCATGATAGAATCAATGTTGTGTGCATCTTGCAATCGTAGTGTGTGTGTTTGGGTTGATTAGAGGTGAAGAGAAGTGGATATGGAGATTGCTCTTCATTGCGGCTTAGCTCCTCCATAGGCCAAGAAGCTCACCTCTTAGAGTTGACCAGTTGTGTTGCCACGATTAGCCGACTAAACGTGTGAGTGTTTCCATGCCCTATCCGGGTAGCTCATCCCTTCGGATTGATAATTTTGTTGGTCATTGGAGCTATTGCAATGATGGGACCTCCAACATTTGGGGCCATTTCCGAGAACGATGGCCTACACTAGTGTAATTGTGGCATAATCAAATGTGTTCCTTCACTAATTTCACTTGTGTGTTTATGTTTTTGTGGATTTTGGATGTGTGTGCATGAAGCAATTTATTTATAATTCTCTAATGTGTCACCGTATCTTGCGAGTTGTGTGTTTACACACTCTAATTTGACACTAACCCCTAGCTAATTTCACACTATGAAGGATTGGAGTATTCGACCATTCAATTGATCTTCAATGGAAAGGTAATTAAGGTGGTATTTTCAACCTCCCTAAAATCTAAGGATATGTAGAAATCCCATCATGATGCAATGTAATGTTGATGCAATGTAATGCTATGCTATGTTGATGCAATGCAATGTGATGTTATGGATTGAAAATTTTACGATTATTCATTTTCACACCGTCGTAATACCGAAATTTTTAAGATTTGGTGGCGCATGATTTGGCCAAGTTTCAATTGCTATTTGGTGATTGTAGGTTGCTAATTGGGTGCCTGATTGAGTTTACTGCATGCTTGAATGGTCGATCTCAAGTGTGTGCACTAAAATCAAGTGTGTGTGCATCTTAATTGAGTGTGTGTATGCCTAATTTTAGGTGTGTGCACTATTTTGCCCATGTTTGTGCACCTAAAAATTAATGTGTGCTTACTGATTTTTCAATTGTGATGATTGATTTATGTTGTGCTCATGCCCAACTAATGATTTGTGAAGTCACACTGCAATTCCGACAAAAATTGCCCTTTTGTGTGCTCACCTAAAGATTGGTAAAAACTACCAATTTTTTAGTGTGTGTGTGTGTCTAAAAAGTGTTAAATTTTCATGACTGATTCAATGTTTTGATTGCATATTTGATGTGTGTAATGATTGATTTCTGAGTGTTTGTGCTCAAAACAATGATTTACACATTTCTGTTGCGTCAAATTTTGCATTAATATTCTCTTAATTCCATAAAAATTTGATATTTTGCAATCTTTACTGCTGTTTTAAGTGCGTGTTAACGGCTTATTTTGAAGCGCATTTGGACTTTCGTTTACCAAATTTTGAGTATTTTGCTATTTTCGAGGGCCGGGTTGGCGATTTTGTCAAATTTGGCATTTTCGATAAAATCTGCTGTTTTTGGTGTTCTTGTGCGTGTTGAAATTGTTCGATTTTGATTGTCGATGATTTTTTGAGATTCTTAGAATTTTTAAAGATTTTTTTGGACTTTTCTGGTGTTGTTTTGGATTTTTGGAGGAATTTTAGCGATTTCGGCCTATTTTTGGCATTTATGGACGTTTGGAAATAATAAAACGGATGGTTCGAGTCGCGACGGTCGGGCCTTTTGGCGCATAAAAATTCTCCACGGTGGATAGATCTTTACAGTCTGCTGGGATAATTCCCGCCTATGTTAAAATTCTCTTCTTCTTCTTTCCTTTCCGTGTGAACCCACCCACATCCAAATCTCTCTCTCTAGCCTTTTCTCTCTCTCCTTCCCCTGCCAAAACTCCGATTATTAACCTTCTCTCTCCTCCCCCTCCCACATAGCAATTATTAACACCCCTCTCATTCTCTCTCTAACTCACTTTCTTTCCTCGCTACATGCCAAACCCCGCTCGCATGTCCGGTTGTCAGCATGCACACACGCGCACACACACTCCTTGACGCTCTCTCTCCTCTGCGTGCATAACCGGGCCGCCTTCTCCTTTACCTCCAAAATCAGCACCGACAGATGCAACCCAAATGCAGTCTCTCTTAACTCTCTCTCTTTCCCTGTCTCCCACACATCGACAGATGCAACCCAAATGCAGTCTCTCTTAACTCTCTCTCTTTCCCTGTCTCCCATACACACACAGTTCATTAACCTACAATAAGACACAAAAGAAAATAAAAGGGGACTTCTCTTTTCATGTTGTCTTCTTTCTCTCTTTTTTGAACGGGTGCCTACTGGAGCCTTTTCTCTTTTTCCTTTTTTGTGTCATTGACTTTTGTATTTTATTCATTTCATTTTGTTTCTTTTCTTTTCATTTTAATCTTAGAAAATTCATTAAAAATACCAAAACTTAACAGATAAATCACAAAAAATTGTTAAAAAATCAAAACTTGATTGGAAAAAAACAATAAACCATAAGAATACGTAAAACCTTCAAAAAATTCATAAAAATTAGTAAATTCACAGGTTAATTAGAAAAATATCAAAAAAATTATTAAAAATCAAAACTTTTTCAAAATAAAAAATAAAGAAAATAAATCATAAAAGTTCATAAAAATACGAAAAAATTAGAAAATTCAAAATTTCACAAATAGTTAGGAAAAATAAAAAGGAAGTCGCAAAAAGTACTAGGAAAAGCCAGAACGAGACTGGAAAGCAAAAAAAAAAACGTCTAGAAAAATAGCAACGTCGGGGAAGCCGGGAAGTAGTGTATCGCACACCGAACAAACCGTGGAAAAATTAGAAGAGCTGTAAACCAAGCACACCGTGCAAAGTGAACCAGAGATAAGCCGGAGAAAGCGAGAAAAAAGATCAACTCAAAGCAGTTGAGCGGCAGAAAAATTTTCAAATTTTGCATGCTAGAAATTGTCTAGTGCAAGTAATTGCATTGCAAATTAGTTTCTAATTGGATGAACAGGGGCACAGCTCGCATATGATTGCAGATTAGGCTAGTACGAGAAGCATAAATTTTGCTAATCAATATCGAAATCTGCTTGGAGACAGTTTTTACAAAACAAGCCAACATGGACTCAAATCGAGCTGTGAGTTCAAGTACAACATAGAAAACTAGTAGCAATGGCAACACATGCACAACTGCAACAAAGCAAATCTTGCAGCTATATGGCTACAATGGAGATAAATTTTTTGTACACAGATATTGAAGGTCATAGGTATCTTATAAGCAGCAAAAACAGCACAGGAGCCAAGATCCTATTGATCAGAGTAAAGCCAAATTCAGAAAACTCCCAGATGTTCACAGACTTCAGTGGAGCCAGGTATTCCAAGCTTAAAGATGAAGTGCAGATAGAAATTCAAAAAGTCAACCCAAGTGGTTATCTAGAAACCTGCACAAGCCAACAGAAGATACAGTTGGTGCATATGCAATCAGGGTCACTGTACATGGATTACAATGGTCAGTTTTATAGTCGAGAGCTAGTTATGGAAGATCCAACATATCAACCAATTGAAGCGAGTCTAATGGGAGAACCGAGCCAAAGACGGTACAAAGGTCAAGATGAAGCAGTCTATAGCTTGATGCTTAGTGTTCTGAAAGAAGATGCCGACAACTTAGCAATCACAAAAACAAAAACTTCTCAGCTAGAGCTTGACATAACAAAACCAAATGAAATAACACCAATCATGGCATATTTCTGAGATTGTGGATAAAAAGGTGGACATTTTTTTGAAGATTGTCCAAGAAATCCTGACAACAGGGATACATCAACTACCAATCAAGGCACACAGAAAATTGGAAATAAGAATCTCGATGTAAGTGCATCTAACTCATCACTTTGAATGTAATCAAATGATTCTGCATTACCATTAGAAGTACCAGTAAAATCACTGCAAGTTCAAAATGAGCATAAAGATGCACAATCACTTGAAAAGCTTAAAATTGATTCTTTGAACAATAAATTCTTGCATGAATTTAGTCAAGGTGTCGAGATATCACCGAAAGTTGAAAAGACTGTTAGGATTGCAAATGATTCTACATCCACTACCACAAGTGTGCAATCATTCATGAGTCTAAGAGACACATCAAAGAAAATGATGTTAGCTTTGTATGGTACACATCATCACTATGTAGACCAAAAAGGAAAACTATACAAAAAGGATTAACCAGTGTTTGAACGGCCCACATACCAGCTCATAGAAGTGCGTCCAATGATACATAAGAAAGGATGGTTCATTTCAGAGGAAATAACATATTATAGCCCATCCTCTCTAGAGGTAAATGATATTACTCGAGTGAACCTAGAATCTGTTCAAAGCCAAATTCTCCTCCATTAGAAATCAAGCTTCGATGTTGTGACCAAAAGAGCATATACTTTGACCAAAATAGTCGCAGATATAGACGAGAGTCTAACATCTATGATTCCTTTGGGTCTTGAACCACAAAAGCTCATATCATAGGAGACCCATGGGATAGACAATATCATGGCAAAGATAATGCTATCTATAGCTTGACTTGGGGAATATTTTTCATGTTTCACAGAGATACATAGGAATTATGTAGAAGGTTTACAGATGCCAAACATTAACAGTGCTACCCAAAGTCTACCTTCACAATCCCAAAAGGTGAGACTCAACCTGAGCCAAATAGTTTTGAGCTCTCACAATGAAGTAGGCTATAGTGATCACCCTAGGAAGGGGGGAGTTGCAAATTCATCAAGCTCAGCTGTAGTACCAAAAAATGCTACACTAGTTAGAAGCCCAAGAACTTCTAGCCAACAGACCCCTTCAAAGCAGAAACCATTGAAATATCATATGGTTGTTGGAAGTTTCCAATTGACCCAGGTTCCATTAGAATCTGAAGAAAAATTCTTATATAAAGATTATTAGGGACAAAAATTTCAGTTGATCTCCACAAGTCAAAGCCAAAAGCCAACAAATCCAATAGTGTTCAAACAGTTACATGTGATCAAGCACACATATGCATATCAAGATGCACATGGTAACAAATATTAGCAAGATCATGACCTTGTACAAACCCCTATGGATGGTAAGATTGAAGTCAAAGGCTATCTGAAGATGATGCAAAGACTCAAGATGCCAGAACAGGTGACAGAAAAGTCAAAGGCAATGAAATCTAAAGTCCAAAAAGCTACACAAAGGTCACCACCAAAATCTCCTCCGAAGAGACAGATTCTGCCAGAAAGTACAATGGATCTATTAAGATCAAAGTTTACTCAGATGCAGATGGATAATGCTCATCAATTGCAAACAAAAAGTGCTATATCACAGTCATACGAGTCAACATCAATTGAAGCAGATGGTCAAAGCAAAGAAAATGCAGATAAAGTTCAACCGAAGGACATTGCCACAGCAAAAGAAGTCAATTTAGACACAAATCCTGAGAAGATCAAGTGCAACATTGTTGGTGAAAACAAAGAAAAGTTGTCAAGAGAAGTAGATCTAGATTTTCAGCTTGACAAGAACCTCATGTCTTTTTGCACTTGGAAAAGATATGGCCAACCAGAGCTAGAAGATGCTGCTGAATTTGTGTGCATATCAGGAGATAAACAAGAAGAATGACGGGGATTCATCTCCACCACCATTGAAATAAGTTCACAGATCATCATAGCTCAATTTCATGTGATCACAACAAAAGATATTCCAGAAGACATCAGAATGGGAATGCCAATGGCCCAAAAGATGCTAGAGATACATAATTCAAACGTGACGGAGTCATCGCAGACATCAAGAAATGAAGACCAAGACCGGTCACCCACGGACGACAGCACAAGTTCCTCAAGCACAATTTAAATGGAGACTGATGCCAAAGAAAAGCTTATTGAAGATGATTCATCTCCATTGAACAGAACTACAAAAGAGCTTAAAGAAAATCTGGCAATAGCAAGTGAAAATTAAACAGAACAAAGAGCAACCACGATAGCTATTTTGAGCAGCGAATGCCACCAAAGCCAGAAGGAACAAAGAAAAATCTTGCAGACAAAGGTAAGGCCAAAGTGGACTTCCACTGACTAGCAAAGAAGGTGTGATAGAATATGCCTCTACATCAAAGAACCCTCATGGATCAGCTTCCTCGAGTAAGTCAGGCTTTCAAAACTTCAAGCCATTTGCTGACTCAACTGAACCTCTAAGGAGACACCCAAAAAAATAAAGATATTTCAGCCAAAGTACTCAAAAAAGCGAAGGAAAGTCAAGCAAGTGTTTGTTCACAACAGTTTAATCAAAGTCAATGATCCAGTTTGGATTAAGGATAGGAAATCAACACAGAAAGACAAACACATGGGATGGATAACTTCACAATGGAGCTTAAAGGAACTGGAGTACTATGGAGGTAACAGACAGATATGGGTACCAAAACCTCAAGTAAGGGCATATGAATTAACTTCAAGTCCCTCCCAAGAAAGAAGGCCCACAAGGTATCAACTTCGACAATATCCTAGGATACCTAAGAAGGAGGTATGCAACAGAACAACATTGAAAGATGCTAAAGTCTACCACAACTTTCAAGAGGATACAGAACAAAGACGGATCTCAAAGAATGCTCCTCTTGGACAAGGATTCTACACAGGCTATACCAAGATTGGGCTACCAGTCAACCAAAAGCCAGCTGCAACTACACTAGATCTGCATGAAGATCTCAAGAACTCAACAAGACCTAGAATGAAGCAAAGTCAACAATGCAGATACAAAGGTCATGAAGAGATTTGGATTCCTAAGTCTTTCGATGCTCGTAATCAAAAGCCAGATGCCGATAGCCCACAAAGGCCTACAACAACATCTAAGACTCCTATCAACATGCCTAATTGGAGAATCAAACGGATAATGGAGTCTTCACAGTCAAAGAAGGACAACCCAACTAACGAGAATGCAGATTCAAGGATGAAAAAACAGGTATGGCAAAAGAAACCTTCAATGCCAACTTGGTCCTTCACTAATCCTCTTTTTGAGGATTCAAGCTTACTTTTACCTGAAGAAATGTTTGTAATAAGCACAAGATTGTAAAAAGTCAAGTGCCCAGGGTGCAAAAACACTCTTTGGCATAGTCAGAGCCGGCATGCTGCTGAGCCATAAAATGAGCAAAGCATTAGTCCCAAAGCTTCAAGTCATATTAACTCTGTGCTAAGCATCCTAGTTATTAGGCTTACGCTCAAGCTGGAAGTGTTGAGCATATCTAAGTCATGTCGCTCATGCTGGATGAGACGAGCATAAGAGTCCAAGTCTATTAACTTATAATTGGTGGAGTGTCCTAGAGTCCAACACTCACGCACAATGCACAGTAAGATGAGAGCACATATCCTCGACAACGAAAAACATTCTTAAAGGGATGCTAGCTTATAAAGCCATGTCATATGATTTTATAGCTACACCATCTTTTTGAAGAACCCCTCAAAATCTTTCTTGCACAACATATTGTTTTCCATGCATTTCTATGTATGCATAAATAGGATGTCCCATCATTGGACATATGCATTAGACACTCTTTTTGCTTCCACCTATGCACCTTGAGTGGACTACAACAGGCAACAAACGAATGTCATGCTAACCAACAAAGCCATGCAGGGGGTCACTATTGGGCAAATATGAAGCTTGGGGATTGCCCAACGCTCCCTATCGCTTGGTGTTTCCCTTCATGTTAAAGCCGTTACAAGTGCCAACAAAGACCTTGGGACACGACAACTGACAACGGTAAGACAAAATTCAATGGAGTCATTACTGGGTGAATAGTAGGCTTAGGGATTGCCCACCGCTCCCTATCGCTTGGTGTTGACCTTGCTATTAAAGTCCTTACATACGGCAACAAAAACCTTGGGGCGTGTTAACCGACAAAAGAAAGACAAGTCATGCAATAAGTCACTACGGAGCGAATAGTAGGCTTGGGGACTGCCCAACACTCCCTATCGCTTGGTACTGAACTTGGTGTTAAATCCATTACAAGCGCCAGCAAAGACCTTGGGTCATGATAACCGACAATGAAAACACAAAATTCAGTGAAGTCAATACGGAGCGAATAGGATGCTTGGGAACTGCCCAACTGTAAGGTCCCTCCCTAAACCCTAGAGCCATTCAGAACTTTTTCAACCTAGAAAATAATTTAGAAAAAGCAAGCTCAACAAAGAAGTCATAAGGACAATGAGACTTTACTCCAGAATGAAAAGACAAGGATATTCCGGATAAGAATTACGTCATCTCTATATTTTTCAAAAAGATTAAGATTATTTTTACACTTCTTCGTCAAAACAGCTGCGTGGGAACTGATCTAGATCGAGAACTGGGAGAAAAAGGGACTAACTTGATTGAAAGATAAAGTTAAGAGATAAGAATTAAGAAGAAAATTTGGGTCCAATAGAAAATAAGAAGAGAATTGGGGTCCAATAGAATTTGAGAAGAGAATGCGGTCCAATAGGAATCAAGAAGAGAATTGGGGTCCAATAGCATTCGAGAAGAGAAATAGGGTCCAATAGCATTTGAGAAGAGAATTTGGGGTCCAATAGGAATTGAGAAGAGCATTGGGATCCAACAGGAATTGAGAAGAGAATTGGGGTCCAATAGGAATTGAGAAGAGAAATTGGGGTCCAATAGGAATTGAGAAGAGAATTCCACCCACCATTTCCTATATAAGCACCCCCTCTCCTTTGTAATTTGACACACACATATTTCTAAGCTACTTGCATACTTACCATGCTCAAGATTACGCTTAAGTAAATCAAGGTTTCCATTAAACGTTGTTCTTCCTCTCTCCCTCTCTTGAAGGCCAAACCCTTGAGGCTTTTGTGAAGAAGCTTCTCTCTCCTTCCTCTTCATCCTAAATCCCTTTCCTTCCTCGTTGAGCTTCACATCTCTTCAAGAAGGACTGCAACCCACTTCCCTCTTGTTTAGAGGAGGTAATATTCATTTCTAGTAGGATTGATTAATCCATGCATTTTAATACTATGAAGGTTTATGTGCATCATTTTAGGTTTAAGCTTTAATGGTAACCTTGGAATTAGGGTTAAGTATTAATGGTAGTTATGCATCATTAAGTTAAGCTTCAAAGGTATATTTGCACTCATAAGCTAAGATTTAATGATATTTGCACTTAGATGTAAGCTTTAGTGACTACCTTGCCATTTTAGGTTTAAGCTTTAATGGAAACCTCGCAACTAGGGTTAAGTGATAAGAGTATCTATGCATCATTAAGTTAAACTTCAAAAATATATTTGCACTCATAAGCTAAACTTTAATGGTAACTTTGCACTTAGATGTAAGATTTATTTACTACCTTGCATTTTTAGGTTTAAGCTTTAATGGAAACCTCAGAATTAGGGTTAAGTGATAAGAGTATCTATGCATCATTGAGTTAAGCTTGAAGGGTAGATTTGCTCTTGTAAGCTAAGATTTAATGGTAGCTTTGCACTTAGATGTACGATTTAGTAACTACCTTGCATTTTTAGGTTTAAGCTTTCATGGAAACCTCCCAAGTATGTGTACCCAATCTTTGCAAGCACGTGAATTAAATCGAATCTGAGAAGATGCTCGGTTTTTTTGTGAAGGATAAGGCCCAAAAAGGGTGAGCGTGGCGCGTGTAGAGAGAGAGACGGAGAGAGACGACGTGTGGCAGGTCGTCGGGCAGTGGATTTTTTGCCTTCGGATACTGTTCTATTTATTCCTGAGTGCAGGTGGGAGGGGGGACAGGAGGCGCGTGCCGAGCAGAGGCGGACAAGGGGAGAGAGGAAGAGAGACAGGGCGCAGCTGCAGGGATCCACACGATAGGAGGCACGTAGGGTATGCAAGGGTAGGAGTGCGCATGGAGTGTGAGAGTGTGTCTGTTACAGGTACGTGGAGTTGGTTCTGAGGTACGCAGATCGAGCACAGGCCAGCGAAGGAACAAAAAGATAGAGGAGGTAGGGGCAAGAGCATCAAGACAGGGCGCAGCGAGGAGATGTTGTAGGAGCCTGAGCTCCTTGTGAAGACAGTCATGTGTAGAAATGCGAGACGAGGTGCATGCAGGAGATGATGCCGGAGCTGCTTGGAGAGAGCACCGCGTCCAGGAGGCGGAGACCAGCTCGCTTGCAGGCAACTTGGCGCATGCACCGCATGCAACGAAGACCTTGGATTTAATTGTTAAACTACAGGCGAATCTTGCCAACTAATTAATTAACTAAAGCATCGTAGAGCCAGTATGTCCATGAGCTAAGTGATAAGAGTATCTATGCATCATAAAGTTAAGCTTAAAAGATAGATTTTCTCTCATAAGCTAAGCTTTAATGGTAACTTTGCACTTAGATGTAAGCTTTAGTGACTACCTTGAATTTTTAGGTTTAAGCTTTAATGGAAACGTCGCAATTAGGGTTAAGTGCTAAGAGTATCTATGCATCATTAAGTTAAGTTTCAAAGGTAGATTTGCACTCTTAAGCTAAGCATTAATGGTAACTTTGCACTTAGGTGTAAGCTTTAGTGACTACCTTGTATTTTAGGTTTAAGCTTTAATGGAAACCACCAATTAGGGTAAAGTGCTAAGAGTATCTATGCATCATTAAGTTAAGTTTCAAACGTAGATTTGCACTCTTAAGGTAAGCATTAACGGTGTGAGCAGGATGGAAACACACAGAACGCCTCTATAACGACCCAACACACACTCTTGGAAAGATACACACACACACACACACACTATGGGGCACCACTCGGCTTACACAATCCACCTGGCCGAAACAAGGAACACACCGATGGAGCGAGAGGAGAGAGACTATCCACTTTCCCAGTCCACACAGAGAGACACACACACACACACACAAAACTCAGCTCAAAAGAGGAGAACTTCTAATAATTAGATACAAATGAGCTTGGGCCAACACCAAGGGGCAAATAGCTCACACAAAATGGGTAAAATATACCAGATACAATCACAAACTAGAGCAGAAACTTCGCTCACAGGAGAAACTTACACAAAAAAACAGCAGGAAAAGAGTGAGGAATTTGGCAAAATGGACAGCGCCATCGCGTCCGGAATGGCCCAAAACCCCAGTCTACAATGTGAAAGTGCTCAAATCCGACCTCGGATGAGCAGTTTACGGCCAAAACAGGCTCCAAAATGAGCAAAAACACACTTGCGACTGTTCCTCCTCTCTTCTCCACGTTTTTTCTGGTCTTCTCTTTGTTTTTTCAGTTCCCTCACTTAGCTTTTTTACTTGGGCACCCTTGGCCTTTTAGATGACCTCAAACGGACCCCGAACAGGCCAAAAACTGACCTCGTAGTGCATAGTTGTCACCTTTTTGCATCATTCGCACACCTGGCACTCAGCTTTTTTCCAATAATGCATCTCGCCACTACGTGAAGTGGCCCCAAAAATTGGTCCTAATGATGACCTTTCTGCATAACTCTCACAAGAAAACACCCACGTTGTGTCCTTCCTCATCCGCGTGCAAATATTGACCTCGTTCGCCCTGCTGACGCCACAAGATGCCATCTGACGCACCTGCTGACCTCATGTCGTCGGCCTGCGGATAGCTTCCTCGAGAATTTTTACGCGCTACCAACTCCTCCTTATTGTAGAAAAAGCACACTAGTACTGATAATAGTGAAAATCGATGCACTATGTACACCCTGTCCTACCTGTACACACGTGGGCCCCACGTAACCACCTGGCTATGGAAATTGGGTAATCCTTTAGTCAATGCACCATGCATGTGTATGTACATATGTACAATCCCTTGCTCAAAAAAAACTCCTGACATAATTTGCCCATTCCCTAGCCTGCTAGATCATTCATGATCAGCAGCAGCAAAGAGAGATATGAGACTCGTCGCATCACAGGTCTCCTCATCCTTCACCAACATTGCTTGCTCCATAGACAGCTCATCTTGCTCCACCATCATCAATCTAGCATGATACAATTTAAGACGCAATCCATTTACCCTTGACTTATGTAGAACACCATCCAGGTTAGCCAGCTGATATGTGCCATTTGGAAAACACTCCACTACCTTGAAAGGGCCTTCCCACTTAATTTGAAACTTCTTTTGGAAGGTGTTGTCCAGCTTACTGTTGTAGCGCAAAACCAAGTCATGCTTCTTGATACCCTTACTTTTGAACTTCTCATTTATCTTTGCCAAAACCCTATCTTGCATCTGCCCATAATGTTCCAATGCACTCATCCTATCCAACTGAACCTCTTTGTAGCTATAAGAGCCTCTCTTCGAATGCATCACTAGGCGGCCCAAGCAACTTCTCTAACATGTTGACCACAGGCAACTCTACTTCCACAGGCAATAGTGCTTCTTTTCCATACACCAAATGAAATGGAGTAAACCATATACCTGTCTTCACCGAAGTACGGTAAGCCCATAATGCACTAGGAAATTCCAAATCCCAATTCTTTCCTTGGTGCTCTGTCACTTTCGAAAGAATCTGTACCAACTCACCATTGAATCTTTCATTTAAGCCATTACACTGTGGGTAATAAGGAGTGGTATGCTGGTGCCTAATCTTCATCTTTGCACATAAAAAATCTAGCAGTTTAGCTCGAAAGCCAGGCCCCTTATCTGAAAGTAGCTCCAGTGGCACCCCAAACTTGCAACATATTTCATCATACACAAATTTTGCCACATCCTTTGCAGTGATCTGTTTTACTGCTATAGCCTCTGCCCATCTAGAAAGATAGTTCACTGCCGGCAAAATATAGCTTTTGCCCCTGATTGTGATAGGTAACGGGCCTATTGCATCAATCCCCCACTTTTCAAACACATCAAACGGCATAATGGTTTTTTGTAGCTCTGGCTTCAACACTCTCTTCCCAAATGCTTGACACCTATTGCAAGACCTACACCAATGGTGAATATCCTTGTGCAAACTAGGCCATACATACCCCTCTTGCAAAATCTTATGCAAGGTGATCTTTAGAGAAAAATGGCCACCACATGCGCCTTCATGATTCTCTTCCAACACTCTGTAAAGCTCCTCCCGCCAAGGTACACGTCTCAACACGAGATCAGCCCCTTTCATGTATAAGACATCACCAATCAATTTCTACCTGTATGCTCTACGCACAAAGCCATACTTCTTAGACTTCTGAATCTCCTTTGGAATGATTCCTGTTAGCAAAAACTCCTCTTCTTGAGCCAAAATTTCCCGGCCATGATAAAGAGGTAAAGTCGTCCTCAACACAAATGCCTTGAGCTGCTTCATGTGCCTCTCCATTTAGAGCACGTTCAATGTGTCTGATGCTCCATGCTTCAAACTTTTTTAACAGGACTTTAATTATGAAGCACATTTCCTTCAATGAGGTGTTCTTGATCTTTCACACACCCAGCACTTGCTTCACCACTAACAAGGCATCACCTTTTATGCTCAACCTTCGAACCCCATGCTTCAAACAAATGTGTAATCCGGCTTCCAGAGTAGCATATTCAGCCTCATTGTTACTATGAGCATCCAATTGGAACCCTCTCTTGCATACTAGCTTCCCCTCTGGATCATAAAGTGCTATACCCCCTGAAGCTGCATCGTGGCTCTTTCTGTATGAACCATCAAAGAACAACACATGTGCATTGCTGATCTGTGGCACTTCTTCAACTACCTTTCTCACCACCTCTTCCTTAACAATAAGGGGATTCTCGTTGTAGGCCAACAAATCAGCTAGGGTAGCCCTTGTACTATCTTCCACTAGAAAAGAGAACTCAAACTCTTGCAGCTCAATTACCCATTTCTTCACCACATTTGACATGTTAGTACCATTAATTAACTGTGGCAAAAATGAATAACTCGTCAAGAAAACAAAAGGTCGTGGTAGCAAGTAATGACGAAATCGTTGACAAGAAAATATACACTGGCCACCACTAGCTCTACTTCCGATAACTTTCTCTCCGCTATCAACTTCACTTGGCTTGCACAATACACTGGCCTCATATAATGGTTGCCCTTCCCCTTTTGCAATAGCATGGCTCCAATGGCATCATCCCCTACTAAGGGATTTACATAAAAAACTTTCTCCCAATCAGGAGCCTGCATGGCCGACAAACCCCCTAACACCTCTTTCACCTCTTGAAACACTTCTTCACACTTGTCATCCCATTGCAATGGATCATGCTTTGCCACTTGTTGTAATGGATAAAAAATCTGAGAAGACAATGGAATAAACCTTGCCATGTACTTCACTTTGTGTATAAAGGTTGCCAATTGCTTCGTACTCGTAGGTGATGGAAGAAGAATAATAGACTTAACCTTATCTGGATCAGCCTCAATGCCATTTTCTGACACCATATGGCCCAATAACTTCACCCTTGGCTGTGCTGGATGACATTTCTTTGGATTTAGTTGTCCTCCACATTCATCATATCGAGCCAATACCATCTGCAGCTTCTCATGGTGTTCATGCCTACTGCTATAGACACAGAAGTCATCCATAAAAGCTTTAACACAACTACCAATGAATGGTTCCAACACCCAATTTTCTCTCTTGATAGAAAGATGGTCCATTTGACAACCCAAACGGAAATACTGTGTAACAATAATAGCCCCATGGCGTAATGAAAGTTGTCTTTGTGCGGCCTTTAAGAGCAATCTTCAATTGAAAATAGCCCGAAAAACCATCACACACACTGTACCTCTCATAACCTGCCACTGAATCCAAGATCTGATCGATGAATGGAAGAGGATATGGGTTCTTCTTAGTGGCTGCGTTTAAGGGTTTAAAATCTACACAAATTCTCCACTTCCCATCCTTCTTTGGACTGACTACAACTGGACTCAACCATTCTGTGGTCTCCACAGGGACTATGAACCCTGCCTTCAATAACTTGTCCACCTCTTCCCGCAAGGCTTCCATTTGCTCTTGACCCATCCTTCTTAGCCTTTTCTGCACTGGCTTAGCACCTTCTTTCAGCTCTATATGCATCTCTTTGCCCTTGAACCCTCTGATCTCTTCATATGAAGTAATGAACAAATCAGGAAAACTAGCCAGCATGTGCAAATATTTGTGTCATCAATTCCTGCTTCTTTGACAACTCAACCTTGGTTTGCATCAGCCCTTCAATCACTTCATAAGGCCCTTCACTTTCATTTTTTATCCTCATTCGCAAATGCAACTAAACTAAACTCCTGGATTTCTTTGTCCATCAAAAGAAATGCAACATCAACATCCTCATCACTGCTGGTAGTGCTATCACTGTCCTCATTTGTCACCGTGGAAGAGTCTTCATCACTAGACTCATCCTCATCTTCATAAAGCTCCTCTAATCGTTTCCTTGTGTCCATATTGTATAGCTTCTTGGCACCTGTCTTTCCATAGAGGCTAATCGTACCATGTCGCCAATCTTGAACAGCTCCCACTGCACGTAACCATGGTCTACCCAGTATAATAGGATATGCTCCCAACCCTGCTGGCATCACATGAAAATCAACCACTGCCTTTGCATCATATGCCTCCACCTCTAAGCTCTTTACAACACCCAAGCATTTTACTTTTTGATGGTTTGACAATCTGATCCGAAAACCTGACACCCCAGCCACTGTGAGACTCATCTTCTCAACGCATGAGTGTGTTATGACGCATATTTGGGCTCCGCCATCCACATAACCTTGTCCCAAATTTTTCCTTTTATGCCACACATCTACTATTGGACAAATGTCTGGTAGCTCATCAATTGCCAACACCTTTACTGAACCTCTCTCTAGCTCTTTCTCCATTGGGTTAACCATCCTCTTCCACTGTCGTTTTAGCTTAGGCACCATCTCTATAAGCTGCCCAAAAGTAACATCTGCCTTCCTGCTCGTCAGATCCTCCTTCAAGTCATAGCTTAATTGCCCATCCCCTAGTGGAAAATTTGAAACATGAAACTTTCGACGAGCTCTCCTTTTCCTCTTGGCCTTGACATCCTCACCTTCATGGCTCTTTCCTTTCTTCTTACTAGGACCTGGGTCACTTCTTTCTTTCTTATCCTCTGTGGTCCTCTTGTCAATAGGCATCACTAATGTATCCTCTAGCTTTGATGCCTTCTCCAAGGTGACTACACTTAGCACTTTTGTCTTTCCCTTTTCCTCCTGGGTCAGTCCACTGGTTCCTTCGTCTCCCTTAATTTTGATGCCATAATCATTTGACCTGGTTGGCACCTGTCTTGGAAATGGATACATGTCTCCCCCCATCATTGGTGGCTTATCACATTGCGAGCTGATGTGACCCAACTCTCCACAATTATAACATGTGGGCGTCTGCCTCCAAAACCTACCATTGCTTTGTCCAACACCATTCCTAGGCCTTTCTTCACCTCCTAGCTGATTTGAAAACCTCCCTCGACCTTGATTATTTCCCACTTGACCTAGCATGTTTAGGCTGAGATTCTTCATCAAATGTACCATTTGCCTCATGTCTTGCCTTAGCCCATCATCTTGCACGTTGTAGTGACCACTGATGGCATAACCTGAGTAGTAACAGGAACCACTGGTTCGTGATGAATCCCTGACATGGGACCTTGTAAAGACTCTATAGGCTGAAATTCAGACCTCATGGGCAAAGACTCCACCCCTAACTGGCTCATTTTCCTCAACATCCACTCTTTGTTCCTTGCTACCTCTAGTGCATCTTCATATGTCCTAGGCTTCTTTAGCTCCACTCTCCAACGTATATTCTCCCAAAGACCATCCAAGAACCTGTCCTTCTTCATCATGTCAGGCGGGGGTACCTGTGGTGCTAAGGCCTTGCACATCCGCTGCCATGCCAATGAGAACTTACGTATGTACGCATCCTGGCTCACCTTCCTTTTGCACCAAACCTCGTACTTCTTGCTACACTTTGTTAGGATCTTCTATCTTCACAAACTCCACTTCCAACCCATGCCTTAGATTGTCCCAAATCAATCTTACAGGTGGATCCGATGCACGCAACTCCTCTTCAAATGTTTTGGACCAGACTCGTGCATCACTCTTCAAACAAATTTGGAGAATACATAACATCTGTGCAGGGTCATGAATCTGGTTGCTAATGCAGATAACCTCCATCTTTTCCAAAAATTCTTCCACATCTTCATCACTTCTTCCATGAAACTCCGGATAAGAGAAAGCCATGGCTACCCAAGTTACAATGCTTTGAGAACCCCTTTGAACACACGTGCAAGAACCCAAAACTTTTGACTACCCAATCCCCAGAAACTTCAATGGAGCTCAACTTTAGATAAGGAAAACACATGCACATCAAATGAGTTTTCATAGTTGATCATCGGAATTACAACAGGCAAAGGACATTTCAAGACCTCTCGTAATCTTCTTGGCCCGAACATAAAGACTATGTGCTGCTGGAAAAAAATCTTCCTGGACACATGAACATTTATTTGGATTCTTTGAATTAAATGAAATGGAGTGAATTGAGGGCCATTTTGATCATCCATTAAAGCCAACCATGAAACTCCCAAGAAGGCACACCTGACTTAACCTCTAATTTTGCCAAAATTTCAGCAGCATAACAGCATAAATGGCTCAAAAGACCAAAAAACCAACCATCATAACTTTGGAAATTTTTGACAGAGTTTCCCCAGAAGTAGAGCAGTAAGAACCCAAAATATAGACTGTATGTGTAAGCATAGACTGCCAACAATAGAACTCAAGCATCAAGTAGGAATCACTAGGTTATAGCCTATGGCGAGGTCACGAAAAGGGTGCTCCAGCTACCTGTATCACTGAAAGGATCTCCACATTTGAGAATCCCCCAGCTCAATAAAAACCTCACGCTATCGACTCTCACACGAAGGCTAATGCAAATTGCGTATAGTCAAGTCTCAGAAATGACTATCTTTTAGACCAAGTCTCAGAAATGGTTGGGACTGCCAAATACAACCAAGTATGGCTCCACAAATCCGATGATCAACTATGAAAACTCATTTGATGTGCATGTGTTTGTCCTTATCTAAAGTTGAGCTCCATTGAAGTTTCTAGGGATTGGGAAGTGAAAAGTTTTGGGTTCTTGCACGTGTGTTCGAAGGGGTTCTCAAAGCATCATAATTTGGGTGGCCATGGCTTTCTCTTATCCCGAGTTTCATGGAAGAAGTGATGAAGATGTGGAAGAATTTTTGGAAAAGATGGAGGTTGCCTGCATTAGCAACCAGATTCATGACCCTACGCAAATGTTACGCCTTCTCCAAATTTGTTTGAAGAGTGATGCACGAGCTTGGTCCAAAGCATTTGAAGAGGAGTTGCGTATGGCTGATCCACCTATAAGATTGAGTTGGGACAATCTAAGGCATGGATTGGAAGTGGAGTTTGTGAAGATAGAAGACCCTGACAAAGTGTGGCAAGAAGTACAGGCTTTGGTGCAAAAGGAAGGTGAGCCAGTAGATGCGTACATACGTAAGTTTTCATTGGCATGGGAGTGAATGTGCAAGGCTTTAGCACCACAGGTACCCCCGCCTGACATGATGAAGAAGGACAGGTTCTTGGCTGGTCTTTGGGAGAATATACGTTGGAGAGTAGAGCTAAAGAAGCCTAGGACATATGAAGATGCACTAGAGGTAGCAAGGAACAAAGAGTGGAAGCTGAGGAAAATGAGCCAGTTAGGGGTGGAGTCTTTGCCAATGAGGTCTGAATTTCAGCCTATAGAGTCTTTACAAGGGCGCATGTCAGGGGTTCATCATGAACCAGTGGTTCCTGTTACTACTCAGGTTATGCCAGCAGTGGTCACTACAGCAGTGCAAGATGATGGCCTAAGGCAAGACATGAGGCAAGTGGTTGATCTGATGAAGAATCTCAGCCTAAACATGCTAGGTCAAGTGGGAAATAATCGAGGTCGAGGGCGGTTTGCAAATCAGCCAGGAGGTGAAGAAAGACCTAGGAATGGTGCTGGACAAAGTAATAGTAGGTTTTGGAGGCAGACGCCCACATGTTATAATTGTGGAGAGTTGGGTCACATCAGCCCGCAATGTGATAAGCCACCAAGGATGGGGGGAGACATGTATCCATTGCCAAGACAGGTGCTAACTAGATCAAATGATTATGGCATCGAAATTAAGGGAGACGAAGGAACCAGTGGACTGACCCAGGAGGAAAAGGGAAAGACAAAAGTGCTAAGTGTAGTCACCTTGGAGAAGGCATCAAAGCTAGAGGATACATTAGTGATGCCTATTGGGAAGAGGACCACAGAGGATAAGGAAGGAAGAAGTGCCCCAGGTCCTAGTAAGAAGAAAGGAAAGAGCCATGAAGGCGAGGATGTCAAGGCCAAGAGGAAAAGGAGAGCTCGTCGAAAGTTTCATGTTTCAGATTTTCCACTAGGGGATGGGCAATTAAGCTATGACTTGAAGGAGGATCTGACGAGCAGGAAGGCAGATGTTACTTTTGGGCAGCTTATAGAGATGGTGCCTAAGCTAAAGCGACAGTGGAAGAGGATGGTTAACCCAATGGAGAAAGAGCCAGAGAGAGGTTCAGTGAAGGTGTTGGCAATGGACGAGCTACCAGACATTTGTCCAATAGTAGATGTGTGGCATAAAAGGAAAAATTTGGGACAAGGTTATGTGGATGGCGGAGCCCAAATATGCGTCATAACACACTCATGCGTTGAGAAGATGGGTCTCACAGTGGCTGGGGTGTCAGGTTTTCGGATCAGATTGGCAAACCATCAAAAAGTAAAATGCTTGGGTGTTGTAAAGAGCTTAGAAGTGGAGGCATATGATGCAAAGTCAGTGGTTGATTTTCATGTGATGCCAGCAAGGTTGGGAGCATATCCTATTATACTGGGCAGACCATGGTTACGTGCAGTGGGAGCTGTTCAAGATTGGCGACATGGTACGATTAGCCTCTATGGAAAGACAGGTACCAAGAAGCTTTATAATATGGACACAAGGAAACGATTAGAGGAGCTTTATGAAGATGAGGATGAGTCTAGTGATGAAGACTCTTCCACGGTGACAGATGAGGATAGTGATAGCACTACCAGCAGTGATGAGGATGCTGATGTTGCATTTCTTTTGATGGACAAAGAAATCCAGGAGATTGGTTTAGTCGCATTTGCGAAGGAAGTTGAAGATGAAAGTGAAGGGCCTTATGAAGTGATTGAAGGGCTGATGCAAACCAAGGTTGAGTTGTCAAAGAAGTAGGAATTGATGACACAAATGATCAGTGGAGACCTCTCAGCTATGGAGAAGGATATATATTTGCATATGCTGGCTAGTTTTCCTGATTTGTTTATTACTTCATATGAAGAGATCAGAGGGTTCAAGGGTGAAGAGATGCATATAGAGCTGAAAGAAGGTGCTAAGCCAGTGCGGCAAAGGCTAAGAAGGATGGGTCAAGAGCAAATAGAAGCCTTGCGGGTAGAGGTGGACAAGTTATTGAAGGCAGGGTTCATAGTTCCAGTGGAGACCACAGAATGGGTGAGTCCAGTTGTAGTCAGTCCAAAGAAGGATGGGAAGTGGAGAATTTGTGTGGATTTTAAACCCTTAAACGCAGCCACTAAGAAGAACCCATATCCTCTTCCATTCATCGATCAGATCTTGGATTCAGTGGCAGGTTATGAGAGGTACAGTGTGTGTGATGGTTTTTCAGGCTATTTTCAATTGAAGATTGCTCTTAAAGACCGCACAAAGACAACTTTTATTACGCCATGGGGCTGCTATTGCTACACAGTGTTGCCGTTTGGGTTGTCAAATGGACCATCTTTCTATCAAGAAAGAGCAAATTGGGTGCTGGAACCATTCATTGGTAGTTGTGTTAAGGCTTTTATGGACGACTTCTGTGTCTATAGCAGTAGGGCTGAGCATCATGAGAAGTTGCAGATGGTATTGGCTCGATATGATGAATGTGGAGGACAATTAAATCCAAAGAAATGTCATATAGCACAGCCAAGGGTGAAGTTATTGGGCCATATGGTGTCAGAAAATGGCATTGAGGATGATCCAAATAAGGTGAAGTCTATTATTCTTCTTCCATCACCTATGAGTACGAAGCAATTGGCAACCTTTATACACAAAGTGAAGTACATGGCACGGTTTATTCCATTGTCTTCGCAGCTTCTTTATCCATTACAACAAGTGGCAAAGCATGATCCATTGCAATGGGATGACAAGTGTGAAGAAGTGTTTCAAGAGGTGAAAGAGGTGTTAGGGGGGTTGTCATCCATGCAGGCTCCTGATTGGGAGAAAGTTTTTTATGTAAATCCATCAGTAGGGGATGATGCCATTGGAGCCATGCTATTGCAAAAGGGGAAGGGCAGCCATTATATGAGGCCAGTGTATTGTGCAAGCCGAGTGAAGTTGGTAGCGGAGAGAAAGTTATTGGAAGTAGAGCTAGTGATGGCTAGTGTAATATTTGCTTGTCGACGATTTCGTCATTACTTGCTACCACGGCCTTTTGTTTTCTTGACGAGTTATGCCTTTTTGCCACAGTTAATTAATGGTATTAACATGTCAAATGTGGTGAAGAAATGGGTAATTGAGCTGCAAGAGTTTGAGTTCTCTTTTCTACTGGAAGATAGTACAAGGGCTACCCTAGCTGATTTGTTGACCTACAAGGAGAATCCCCTTATTGTTAAAGAAGAGGTGGTGAGAAAGGTAGTTGAAGAAGTGCCACAGATCAGCAATGCACATGTGTTGTTCTTTGATGGTTCATACAGAAAGAGCCATGATGCAGCTTCAGGGGGTATAGCACTTTATGATCCAGAGGGGAAGCTAGTATGCAAGAGAGGGTTCAAATTGGATGCTCATAGTAACAATGAGGCTGAATATGCTACATTGGAAGCCGGATTACACATTTGTTTGAAGCATGGGGTTCGAAGGTTGAGCATAAAAGGTGATGCCTTGTTAGTGGTGAAGCAAGTGTTAGGTGTGTGGAAGAGCAAGAACACCTCATTGAAGGAAATGTGCTTCAGAATTAAAGGCCTGTTAAAAAAGTTTGAAGCATGGAGTATCAGACACATTGAACGTGCTCTAAATGGAGAGGCACATGAAGCAGCTCAAGGCATGATTGGGGAGCTATTTGTGTTGAGGAACACTTTACCTCTTTATCATGGCCGGGAAAGTTTGGCTCAAGAAGAGGAGTTTTTGCTAACAGGAATCATTCCAAAGGAGATTCAGAAGTCTAAAAAGTATGGCTTTGTGCGTAGAGCATACAGGTACAAATTGATTGGTGATGTCTTATACATGAAAGGTGCTGATCTCGTGTTGAGACGTGTACCTTGGCGGGAGGAGCTTTACAGAGTGTTGGAAGAGAATCACGACGGCGCATGTGGTGGCCATTTTGCTCTAAAGATCACCTTGCATAAGATTTTGCAAGAGGGGTATGTATGGCCTAGTTTGCACAAGGATGTTCACCATTGGTGTAGGTCTTGCAATAGGTTTCAAGCATTTGGGAAGAGAGTGTTGAAGCCAGAGCTACGAAAAACCATTATGGCGTTTGATGTGTTTGAAAAGTGGGGGATTGATGCAATAGGCCCGTTACCTATCACAAGCAGGGGCAAAAGCTATATTTTGACGGCAGTGGACTATCTTTCTAGATGGGCAGAGGCTACAGCAGTAAAACAGATCACTGCAAAGGATGTGGCAAAATTTGTGTATGATGAAATATGTTGCAAGTTTGGGGTGCCATTAGAGCTACTTTCAGATAAGGGGCCAGGATTTAGAGCTAAACTGCTATACTTCTTATACACAAAGATGAAGATTAGGCACCAGCATACCACTCCTTATTACCCGCAGTGTAATGGCTTAAATGAAAGGTTCAATGGTGAGTTGGTACAAATTCTTTCTAAAGTGACAGAGCACCAAGGAAAGAATTGGGATTTGGAATTGCCTAGTGCATTATGGGCTTACCGTACTTTGGTGAAGACAGGTACAGGGTTTACTCCATTTCATTTGGTGTATGGAAAGGAAGCACTATTGCCTGTGGAGGTAGAGTTGCCTGCGGTCAAGATGTTAGAGAAGTTGCTTGGGCCGCCTAGTGATGCATTCAAAGAAAGGCTTTTGCAGCTACAAGAGGTCCAGTTGGATAGGATGAGCGCATTGGAACATTATGGGCAGATGCAGGATAAGGCTTTGGCAAAGATAAATGAAAAGGTTAAAAGTAAGGGTATCAAGAAACATGACTTGGTTTTGCGCTACAATAGTAAGCTGGACAACACCTTCCAAAAGAAGTTTCAGATTAAGTGGGAAGGCCCTTTCAAGGTAGTGGAGTGTTTTCCAAATGGCACATATCAGCTGGCTAACCTGGATGGTGTTCTACATACGTCAAGGGTAAATGGATTGCGTCTTAAGTTGTATCATGCCAGGTTGATGATGGTGGAGCAAGATGAGCTGTCTGTGGATCAAGCTGTGTTGGTGAGGGATGAGGAGACCTGTGATGCGGCGAGTCTCATATCTCTCTTTGCTGCTGCTGATCATGAATGATCTAGCAGGCTAGGGGATGGGCAAATTATGTCAGGAGGTTTTTGGAGCAAGGGATTGCGCATATGTACATATACATGCATGGTGCATCAAATAAAGGATTGCCCATTTTCCTTAGCCAGGTGGTTATGTGGGGCCCACATGTGTACAGGTAGGACAACATGTACATAGTGCAGCGATTTTCACTATTACCAGTACCAGTGTGTTTTTTATACAATAATGAGGAGTTGGTAGCGCGTAAAACTTCTCGAGGAAGCTCTCCGCTGGCCGACGACGTGAGGTCAGCAGGTGCGTCAGATGGCATCTAGTGGCGTCAGGAGGCCGAACGGGGTCAATACTTGCACGTGGATGAGTACGGACACAGCTTGGGTGTTTTCTTGTGATAATTATGCAGAAAGGTCGTCATTAGGACCACTTTTTGGGGCCACTTCACGTGGTGGCGAGATGCATTATTGGAAAAAAGCTGAGTGCCAGGTGTGCGAATGATGCAAAAAGGTGACAACTATGCACTGCGAGGTCAGTTTTTGGCCTGTTCGGGGTCCGTTTGAGGTCATCTAAAAGGCCAAGGGTGCCCAAGTAAAAAAGCTAAGTGTGGGAACTGAAAAAATAGAGAGAAGACCAGAAAAAAACGTGGAGAAGAGAGGAGGAACAGCCGCAGGTGTGTTTTTGCCCATTTTGGAGATTGTTTTGGCCGTAAACTGCTCATCCGAGGTCGGATTTGAGCACTTTGACATTGTAGACTGGGGTTTTGGGCCGTTCCGGACGCGATGGCGCTGTCCATTTTGCCAAATTCCTCACTCTTTTCCTGCTGTTTTTCTGTGTAAGTTCCTCCTATGAGCGAAGTTTCTGCTCCAGTTTGTGATTGTATCTGGCTTCTTTCACCCATAGTGTGTGAGCTATTTGCCCCATTGGTGTTGGCCCAAGCTCAATTGTATCTAAACATCAGAAATTCTCCTCTTTTGAGCTGAGTTTTTTGGGTGTGTGTGTGTGTGTGTGTGTGTCTGTGTGGAGTGGGCAAGTGGATAGTCTCTCTCCTCTCACTCCAGAGGTGTGTTCCCTGTCTCGGCCAGGTGTGTTGTCTAAGCCGAGTGGTGCCCCATAGTGTGTGTGTGTATCTTCCCAAGAGTGTGTGACGGGTCGTTATAGAGGCGCTGTGTGTGTTTTCATCCCGCTCACAGCGCGAAGACTCATAAATTATAGGACGACCTTCTAGCTTCCTAAAATGGAAAGCTAGGCACCATAAGAAAAGAGTAGTTGTGTAAACTCGATAGAAGTAGTTCAATTTTTGGTATTGATGAGTATTTCTAAAGTTGTCAATTTCAAGTTTGGATGCAAATACGGGATGGGGGAGATAGGGACAACTTCGCGGAATTGACCTCCGTGTTGTTTTGAACCGAAAACTCTACAAGCTTTCATGGAGATGTCCCATGGATGGCAAAAGATTGCAAAAACCTGGGAATCGGCAGAACGGGGATTGAACTTAAAAAGTTGGCATTTCCGAAGAGACATTAACCATCAAATGTCTATGGCAAAAACTCGCTTGTATTTTCTAAATAAACTTGGCTGGTAGATAATTAATGAAAGTAGGAATTAAGGTTGATAAATGAATGAACTTGGAAATTACCAACTAGGAGTTAAAAAGGAATCTCGAGAGGTGATAGGGATAGCCCATTGCAAAACATAGATTTAACTAGGAGTTTTGAAGATTGTCTGGAAATGACCGGAACCAAGATCGATCTTCTTGGGGTCAATTTGATTGAAAGGCCGGCCCATTGAGAGGATTCTCTTGGGGAACTTGACGGAGATTGGCCCTTTTTGGCTAGGGAAACATAACCGGCAAGTTGTTATACCTAGGTCATTCATGCCCGCGGGATAAGGGATGAATGGGTTTGTTTTATTTTTGCCCGATCGGGTGAAGTACCCACGGTATATTATTTGGAAATCGGCCATAATCCGGGTATGGCCTGATGCCAATAGTTGGATGAGAAGGTCATACTCAGGGAGGATGATGTGAATTTAGTTAAGGAAATTTGTTCGACTTGGTTGCTTAAAAAGGAATGGGAAAGGCTAGGAATATAGGGGCTATCCTGTGCATCTGTCACCAGATGGTGCTATATCTCTCGAACTAAAATACTTAGGAAGGAATGATTAAATTACTTGATGAGCCTTTCCCAAACACTTAATTTTGGGAAATATTCTGAAGGTGTTGTCATTTTGATGGCTTGTAACCGATTCTCATGGCCTGATGGGGAGGCAAGATGAATTGGTTAAAGCTAAATGTGTTGCATGATTAGTTAGTAAACTAGTTACAAGCTAATTATAGCAGATAAAGGAAAGGAAATGAATTAAAAGTTTCTAAATAAGAATCTGGTGGGAACAACCAGATGAATTTCCCTGAATGAGGGTATGCAACAGATTGCATGCTGCTTGTTGTTTGATGATGTCTGATAGACTACTGTCTTCCTAATTTTGTAGTAGTTAAGTACTACCTCGGGAAGGGATTTTCATGAAATGGTTTGGTGGGTGGGAGGATCCGGAGGGTCAGATGGCCGGGTGTTGATTTAAATTTTTTATGTGAAACGCTAGGACTACGTGGGATAAAAATGGGTAACCGGGGACGAGCGAAACGACCAGGTAGGATTGTAAGATCCCTCTTCTTAGGGGAAAGTGATAACTGTCGTGCCTGCTTGTCAGGAAAAAGGGGTTATCGCCATGAACCAAGGGAGAACAAGAAAGCAAGAGCAGATCCTCAAGTTAAAGATAAAGAGAATCAAGACTAAGGACCATGATTTTGGGTGCGGAAAGCTGTCAACGATAGATTGATATGAGAAGTGGATAGAATCGTTGAATGAAGGGATGTACCCCCTTGGGTTGGCATTCGAGATAGACCGGAGTCTTGTCTGAGTGTCGGTCCCAAGTGGGAGGGATATCTGTAGATAAATCTATGTCATTCCCTGGAACGGTCTGGAGGACTGAGGGAGGTGTGTATGGTTGAGTCTAGGTATGTCCCTCACAAGTGGTATCAGAGCCAGGTTTTGAATCTTGGACCTTGGAATTTATAATTTTGGATTTAAGATCAATGCATGAGAGAAAAACAACTTAGTATAGCACCCAAATTTCAATTATATTACAAAATGAAGTCTTGATGTTCCAATAAATTATTTAAAAATTTCAAAATGGCTTGGGATCTGCTAAAAGAAATTTAGCGGCTTATCTATGAGAGGATGAAAACTACTACACTAAAGTGAAGGCTCGCTATGCTGGAACATTTTAGGGAGCTCTCATTTCCAGAAACCTATACTTGTCCCTTGGATTTAAGCAAGTGAGAAGTCTGAGTAAAGCTGGAAATGAACCATATAGAAATTTGTGAAAGATGCACTTGTGCGAAGACACATGGAAGTGACATAAATGAATGAAGAATCATGCGCTTGTGCGAAGACATGGATGAAATTTTTATTGAGCTTTACTTATCATTCTCCCTTAAGCTTAGTAATAAGGAGCAAGATTGGGTAAGGTAGCTACCACATGAAGAATTAATTTTTGGGACATTGATTGGAAGATAATTTTGAGTAATAATGAAGAAATCCAAGAAGTTCTTGTGATTAGCCACAGATAAAGCTATAAGTATATATAACAAGACTCGTTTTGAAATTACTCATGGCTTGGAATATTCAAGAAGAAGAAGTTTATAGGATTATCCTGAAAGAATGAGGATAGACGAACTAGAGAACACGTTAGTTATGTTGAGACACGTTATTGAATTTTTCTCTCCTAAGGAAAGTACCATTTCTACTAAGAAATGGAGAGAACATGTGGGTCGAATGGAGCTACACGGTTAACCCTATGGGGACGCGTACATCTATTGAATAATTTACGGATTGCAATGATGAGAGAAAGCTGGGATTGGGACCAAAGAGATATGGTATGGTCCAATGTTATTTCCAGATTTTGAAAGTAAACTTCTACTTATAGCATCTCAAGACAAATAGAAAAGACAGTAAATGAGACATGCTTAAAAACTCACAAGGAATCAAGATGGGAAAGTGCAATAGATAAGCTCATAAATATTGCAGACATTTAAACTCCAAATAAGAATAAGAAAACAAACTTATGAGTTAATCAAGAATTCAAAGTTGGAATCTTTACTCAAGACTATCATAGATAGAATACCCTTTGCTGAGATGTCCTTAAGAATTTAATTAAAGAGGATAGACTAACATTTCAAGACAAGGAAGTACGGACAATACTCAAATTTTTCAAAAAAGAGTTATTTCTTCAATTAAAGAAAAAAACATTACAATGGAAGCAGGAAGTAATTATAGAGAGAGGCAAGAAAGTTTACAACTCATGAAGATCCTCCAATATATGGTCACATAACCAAGTATCGCAAGCACCACACATATTAGGACACTCCCCCTCTAGAATGCTTCTACGAGAAACAGCTTGAGCAATTTCTTGGGTATGAGCTGAGAAAAGAAAAGGACCTCTAAGAGGAAGACTCCAGATGGTATCGAGGCAAATCTTGGAATGGGGGATAAACTGCACAAGCAAGAACAACCTTTTGGAGAACCCACTATCTTCTGTCCTTTTGACGCAGTAGTATCGAGGGCCAAGTCCCAGAGCCTCTGTAACCATAGCAAGTCGGGTATTCTTGCGGAAATGGTCTCTACCCCAGAGATGTTAGGAAATAAGACATAGCTAAATAGACTTTTGAGTAGATTACTTAATGGAGAGAGATAGATTTCACACACAAGAGATTATAGATTAGAGAGAGAGAGAGAGAGTACACACGATATACATGGTTCACCCAATGTGGGCTACGTCCACGGGAAAGCAGCCACTCAATGGCTTTAGCACTTCAAAAGAAGAAGTAGTTTACAAAGGGATTAAACCCTTAATAGAGCTCCCGCCTTGCTTCACTCTCACCACCTCACACTCACCTTGTTGCATCAACTTCACACTACGAAATGTGTGTAGAAATGTCCTCCTTTTATAGGCCAAAAGGGTTGCCCTCTCTTATGAGAGGTAGCCATGTGTAGCCGCTCTTGTGTGAATAAGTCCAAATCGGACCCTCCAATCCGCCCATGTGTGGCCGCCCTTGAGAAGACAAGTCTGCTTTTGAATTCGGCCACCGGCCACCAGCCATTGACTTCCGACCATCGGCCACCGGCCATTGACTACCGGCCACCAGCCAACTCACGGTTGTTTTCCGAACACTTTCCGGCTGCCGTCCGGCCATAATATTCCGACAAGGGAAAAAAAAAGTCTCGGGGGACTCCGCTCCCGAGGCCCCTAAAGTTGCCCCTGATTCTTGTTCGTGAAAATTTTGGTTTCCGGTGAGTGATTTTCCTTCACGCACGATGGCTTCTCCTCATAATGGGGGACTTACAAATGTGTGCATTTACCACATAAAATTATAAGGGTAAATCAGGCTCCATACTTAACAATCTTCCACTTGGAGACTGATCTCCATACCAAACCTGTGAAACTGCTTTCCATCCTGGCTTCTTATCCTTGACTGTCGATTGAAGATGAGCAAAAGCTCAACTTCTCCTTGTTGACCACCTTTGTAAACATGTCTGCAGGATTTTCACTTGTATGCACCTTTCCTGGCTTTAGTTGTCCCTCTTCCAAAAGAGTGCGTATGAAGTGATATCTTACCTCAATGTGCTTTGTCCTTGAATGAAAGGCTGAGTTCTTCACAAGATGAATAGCGCTTTGGCTATCACTGTACAAGACACAATTGTCTTGTTTGAATCCAAGCTCTTCTAAGAATTTGTGAAGCCACATAATTTCTTTGCTTGCCTCCGTCATTGCTACATACTCTGCTTCCGTGGTAGAAAGTGAAACCACTTTCTGTAGGTTTGAAGCCCAGCTTACTGCTGTGTCTCCAACCATGAACACATAGCCAGTAGTGCTCCTTCGAGTATCTTTGTCACCTGCCATATCTGCATCAGCATACCCTTCTAGAAAAATATCCGTTCCTCCAAAATACAAAGCATTTGTTGTTGTCCCTTTTAGATACCTAAGTATCCACTTCACAGCTTGCCAATGCTCTTTACGTGGGTTGTCCAATAACCTACTCACAACTCCCACTGCATGTGCAATGTCTGGTCTTGTCCAGACCATAGCATACATTAGAGAACCTACCGCTGTAGCATATGGAACTTTAGACATATAGGCTATCTCCTCTCAAGTGTCTTTGGACATATATCCTTCGTTAGTTTAAGATGACCAGCCAAAGGTGTAGAAACTGGTTTTGCATTTTGCATTGCAAACCTTTCTAGTACCTTCTTGATGTAATCTTCTTGAGATAGATTTATTGTCTTCTTCGTCATGTCCCTTGATATTTTCATACCAAGTATCCTCTTTGAAGCACCTAAATCTTTCATTGAGAAAGATTTAGACAGCTCTTCTTTTAGGTCTTTGATGTCCTGCATGTTAGCACTTGCAATCAGCATGTCATCAACATACAACATTAGGATCATGAACTTCCCATCTCCCAAATTCTTCGTGTAGAAGCAGTGATCCGAGTTGCATCTTGTGAATCCATGATCCAACATCCATCGATCAAACTTCAAGTACCATTGTCTTGATGCTTGCTTTAAACTATACAAGCTCTTCTTTAATCTGCAAACCATTTTCTCCTTACCTTTTACTTCATACCCCTTTGGTTGAAGCATGTAGATTTCCTCCTCTAAGTCACCGTGAGGGAATGCCGTATTTACATCCATTTGCTCGAGATTTAAATCATGAGCAGCCATAAGGCTTAAGACGAGCCTAATTGAGTTCATTTTTACAACAGGAGAAAATATTTCATTGAAGTCAATACCTTTCTTTTGAGAAAACCCTTTTACCACAAGCGTAGACTTGTACCTTTTCTTCCCACCTTCTTCTTCCTTCAGCTTGTACACCCATTTGTTTTGAAGTGCCCGCTTACCTTTAGGCAACTCAACCAACCCCCATGTTTGGTTGCGATGTAGTGAGTCCATCTCCACTTGCATGCTCTTCGTCCATTCTTCTTTGGATTCATGTTGCATAGCTTCTTCGTATGATTTCGGCTCTCCAGAATCTGAGATCAAGAGATGGTTGAAGGAAGGAACAAACCTTTCTGGAGGTCTACTTGCTCTTGTAGATCTTCAGGGAATAGGTTGAGGCTCCTCATTTGGTTGACGTTGCACATTGTCACCGTTTGCAGTCCTTGAGTCTTCATCGTCCTCAAGCTCCATGTACTCATCACCTGTTTCTTTTGTTTTTTTTCTTTCCAAGTAATCTTTGTACATATCTTTTTCGTTAAAAATTACATCCCTACTCCTTAAGATTTTACCATCTTCAGGATTCCATAGGCAATACCCAAAGTCACCTTCTCCATAGCCAATGAAGAAACACTTTTTGGACTACCTGTCCATGCCTCTTTTGGAACTCCCCCATCCAATGCCGTTGAGGGTGACCGGTTGATTAAGTACATAGACATACTTACAGCTTCCGCCCAAAGCTCAAGCCGTAGGCTTGCATGTAGTCGCATGCTTTGTGCTCGCTCCATGATTGTCCTGTTCATCCTTTCCGAAATCCCATTTTGTTGAGGTGTCCTTGGGGTTGTCCTTTGCCTCCGAATGCCATTGCTAGCACAAAAGATTTCAAAAGCTTGGTTGCAATATTCACCTCCATTGTCGGATCTGAGGCATTTAACCTTGGTACCTGTTTCATTCTCCACAAAGGCTTTCCACCTTTGAAATATGGAAAATACATCGGATTTATTCTTCATGACATAAACCCATGTTTTTCTAGTCGCATCGTCTATGAATGTTACATAGTACAATGAGCCACCAAGTGATGGTGTAGTTGTAGGACCCCAAACATCAGAATGAACCAACTCAAGTTTTTTATTTTTTCTTTCATTTTTTGATTTTTGAAATTTTACCCTCTTTTGTTTACCATAAACAAAATCTTCACAGAACTCTAAGTCCACTTCTTTCAAACCTGGGTGAAGCTTCTTTGTTTGAAGGATTTGCATTCCTTTGGCACTCATATGCCCAAGTCGATAGTGCCACACCGCACTATCAACTTCTGTAGTTGTTGTACAAGCTGAAGGTTGCGTGCTAACAGTACACAAGTAAAGTATACCGACCTTTTCTCCCGTGGCAACCACCAAAGATCCCTTTGAGATCTTCCACCGTTTGTTTCCGAATGCAATGTTGTGACCTTCATCGTCCAATTGTCCTGTAGAGATTAAATTTTTGCGAAGAGAAGGAACATGCCTAACATCTTTAAGCTTCCATTCATTTCCGTTAGCAGTTTTGACAGAAACTGTACCTTTGCCGACAATCTCACAAGCTTCATCATCTCCCAAGTATACATACCCAAAATTACCTTTGGTGTAGTCTTGGAAATGTTGCTTGTGTGGTGTCGCATGGAATGAAGCCCCGGAATCTACTATCCAGGAATTAGACACATTGTCTAATGAGAGAATTAGAGCATCTTGCTCTACTTTACCTGCCACATTGGCCTCCGATGTTGGCTTGTTGTCTTGAGACTCTGTCTCCTTCTTCTTCTTGGACCAGAAATCCTTCTTGACGTGGCCCTTCTTGCCGCAGTTCCAACATTCAAGAACTGACTTTGTGCGTGACTTGCTCTGCCTTGAGCGATCACGACCCTTTTGGTTTTTGAACCTCTCCTTAGGCCTTCCTCTTGTTTCCACTGATAGTGCAACACTTGATGATTCTCATGTGCTTCTCCTTCGCATTTCCTCGCTTAGGAGAACACCCACAACATCATCAAACTTAAGAGTATTTGTGCCAGAGATAGAATTACTTACAGCCATCACAAGGCTGTCCCAACTATCCGGTAGAGATGATAGTATAAGAAGAGCTCGCACTTCGTCATCGAAATTGATTTTCACTGATCGAAGTTGACTTGTGTTTGTGTTAAAGTCATTTAGGTGTTCTGCAACTGAACCATTCTCTGCCATCTTTAGATTGAACAAGCGCTTCATAAGAAATACCTTATTGGATGCCGATGGTTTCTCGTAGAAGTTGTCAAGTGACTTCATCAAGTCCTCCGTGGTCTTCATCTCTGAAACATTGAAGGCCACCGTTGACGCCAAGCTTAACCGGATTTTTCCCAGTGCCTTTTGATCAAGGACAATCCATGCTTCATCTGCCATTGTTGCGGGTTTCATCTCAAGACCGCCTAGTGGCAACTAGAGGTCCTTCTGGTAGAGATAGTCTTCACTGCATCTTCCAATGTTGGTAGTTTTTGACGTTGAACTTCTCAATCTTGAGCTTCCCTTCCTCCGCCATAACTTCCACTCAATTCAAGGAATCCTTTCCTTGAGATAATTTAGCTACGAGCAAACCTTGCTCTGATACCAGTTGTTAGGAAATAAGACGTAGCTAAATAGATTTTTGAGTAGATTACTTAATGGAGAGAGTAGATTTCACACACAAGAGATTATAGAGTAGAGAGAGTACACACGATATACGTGGTTCATCCAATGTGGGCTAATTCCACGGGAAAGCAGCCACTCAATGGCTTTAGCACTTCAAAAGAAGAATTAGTTTACAAAGGGATTAAACCCTTAATAGAGCTCCCGCTTTGCTTCACTCTCACCACCTCACACTCACCTTGTTGCATCAACTTCACACTATGAAATGTGTGTAGAAATGGCCTCCTTTTATAGGCCAAAAGGGTTACCCTCTCTTATGAGAGGTAGCCATGTGTAGCCACCCTTGTGTGAATAAGTCCAAATCGGACCCTCCAATCCGCCCATGTGGGGCCGCCCTTGAGAAGACAAGTCCGCTTTTGAATTCGGCCACCGGCCACAGGCCATTGACTTCCGACCATCGGCCACCGGCCATTGACTACCGGCCACCGGCCAGCTCACGGTTGTTTTTCGACCACTTTCTGGCCGCCGTCCGGCCATAATATTCCGGCGAGGGAAAAAAAAAGTCTCGGGGGCCTCCGCTCCCGAGGCCCCTAAAGTTGCCCCTGATTCTTGTTCGTGAAAATTTTGGTTTCCAGTGAGTGATTTTTCTTCACGCACGATGGCTTCTCCTCATAATGGGGGCCTTACAAATGTGCGCTTTTACCATAGAAAATTACAAGGGTAAATCAGGCTCCATACTTAACAAGAGAGTCACTCTTGTGAGATGTCACCATGTCTTCAATATCGTCTGGCCAACACAAGAATTTGGCTGAGGAAAGAGGAGATCTTTGTATCGCTCTAAGAATTGTCTTTTAAGTGCCTCATCTGTACTCTGCAAGTGAGAGATGCATACATGAAGAACCAAGTCTTCGTGCCAAGACGCCATCAGATAAGAAAATGACTAAGTTACAAGAGAGTGAAGATCGCAAAAATAAGAGGATAACAAGTGTTGATAAAGAAGGGATTACTAGTAGCTTATAAAGAGGAAGTAGCGTATCGAAGAAGCCACAAATGCGATGAATTATTCAAGAAGATAGCTTATTAAGAATCATTTCCCATGGCTCCAATATTATATTAGCAGATTTTTTAGAGATAAAGAAGTGTAAGAGAGAAGTTAAGTTGAAAGCGTTAACAAGAAGTTAAGTTGCAAGACATATCCAAGAAGCTTCATCAATTACGTATTTTATTCGAGTTGAGGACAACTCTTTCTTTTTTTTGTTGGGGAGAGATGCTGCCTTCAATAGACTCAAAGACCTCTTCACCAGCAGTCCTGTCCTCATCAACTCTAACTAGTTCACTCCTTAGTTCTTCTTTACCAAGGAAGTTCAACAAGAAATTCACGTAGACCCCAATGAGGGAACACTTAACTGACTATACCTTAGTATATGGTATTTCTTTACTACCTGGAAAGCTTTAGTCCCTAGATATTGCTCAGATGAAGTGGAAATGTCTGAGTATGGACTTTGTCACTAGTCTTTCAAAGACAACTAGAAACTATGATTCTATTTTTTGTCATAGTAGATAAGCTCACTAAGGTGGCTCATCTAATTCTAGTCAAGCAAACAGCCATCATCATCAACATAGCCCAAGTATTTATCAACAAAGTAGTAAGATTACATGGAATCCCTGCAAGAATCATCAGTGGTCGAGATGTTAAATTTACTTCTAAGTTCTGGCAAGCCATGTTTCGATCTCTGGGTACCCAACTGAATCTCAGCTCAGCATAACATCCGAAGACTGATGGTCAAATTGAGCAAGTGAATCAAGTCATTGAAGATATGATTCGAGCATAGTGCAACCAGCAGCCCCAACAATGGATCAAGTTTCTTCTCCTAATTGAGTTTTCTTATCACTCTTCTCACCATCGCAGCCTCGAAATGTCACCCTTTAAAGCCTTATATGGTCAGGAATGTTTAGTCCCTCTTCGATTAGCCGACCCAACTCTTCATGTTCATGCCGCTAAGTCTACCTTGTAAGAGATGGATCATCAACTTCTAGTCATTAAAGACAACCTGAAGAGAGCTAGTGATAGACAAAAGAGCTACGCTAGTCTTCACCGCTTTGCTAGAAGCTTTAGCAAAGAGGAACAAGTTTTCCTCAAAGTCAAACCCAAACATAGCTCCTTAAAGCTAGGGAAATTTTGTAAGCTTGCATTTAGATATTGTGGACCTTTTGGAATCAAATCAATATCTCCTTTTTTATCCAAACCCTTGATCATATTTTTGGTTCTTCGGAACAACTTAAACTTATTCTTCAAGATATCGATGGCACTTTTGATGTAATTTTTCGGCGAATGTAATCAATCATCATATTTATGGGATTCAAGCATCTCTAGTCAGTCAATTCTTTTGAGATTCAAATCGTCTATGGTATTTTACAAGTCTAGTTGTTATGATACGTGAAATATCTGATTACCAAGTGAAAGATGAGACAATAAGTTATAGACAAAAGAGAAATAAGGATGGAGGAAAAAAATTGGGTACACAAGGGAGGAGATATTGCGAGATTAATTGAAAGATCAGTATAAAATCTTGTACCTGTCAAGAACATGGTATTAGTTGGATGATATTAATAGTGAAATGGGTCAACGCTCAAAACGGAAAAAGTTAACGTCTAGGTAAGAATGGTAAGATTTTTACAAAGCATATTGAGAATAGATAGAGAGCGAAGTGAAGAAATGATCTTCAGACCTCACAAGAGAAACACAATCCGGTCACACCAAAGGAAAAATACCTAGTTAACTAAGATCACATTCAGTAATTAAAGTAACCCCGAGTCATTAAAACTTCTTTATGATTAAGACTTTTGAGTAGTGTTAAAAATGGAAGAGAAGTGTATTATTCAAGGTCCATACCAACTTCACTGTCCTTTAAGCTAAAGACTCTAAATTTATTGACCATCTTCAATCATAAGTTGACCAAAGATTGAGTCTGTCTACTCTCTAAACCATGTCCCAAGATTTTTTTTTTTTTGGGGAGTTTGTAAGGTCCCTCCCTAAACCCTAGAGCCATTCAGAACTTTTTCAACCTAGAAAATAATATAGAAAAAGAAAGATCGACAAAGAAGTCATGCGGACAACGAGATTTTTACTCTAGAATGAAAAGACAAGGATATTCTGGATAAGAATTACGTCATCCCTATATTTTCCAAAAAGATTAAGATTATTTTTACACTTCTTCGTCAAAAAGCCGCATGGGAACTGATCTAGACTGACAACTAGGAGAAAAAAGTACTAAGTTGATTGAAAGATAAAGTTAAGAGATAAGAATTAAGAAGAAAATTGGGGTCCAATAGGAATTAAGAAGAGAATTGGGGTCCAATAGCATCTGAGAAGAGAATTGGGATCCAATAGAAATTAAGAAGAGAATTGGGATCCAATAGCATTTGAAAAGAGAATTTGGGGTCTAATAGGAATTGAAAAGATAATTGGGGTCCAATAGGAATTGAGAAGAGAAATTGGGGTCCAATAGAAATTGAGAAGAGAATTCCACCCACCATTTCCTATATAAGCATCCCCTCTCCTTTGTAATTTGAGACACACATAATGCTAAGCTACTTGCATACTTGCCATGCTCAAGATTATGCTTAAGTAAATCAAGGTTTCCATTAAACCTTGCTCTTGCTCTCTCTCTCTCTCTCTTGAAGGCCAAACCCTTGAGGGTTTTGTGAAGCCTGCTTCTCTCTCCTTCCTCTTCATCGTAAATCCCTTTCCTTCCTCCTTGAGCCTCACATCTCTTCAAGAAGGACTTCAACCCCACTTCCCTCTTGTTTAGAGGAGGTAATCTTCATTTCTAGTAGGATTAATCAATCCATGTGTTTTAATACTAGGAAGGTTTATGTGCATCATTTTAGGTTTAAGCTTTAATGGTAACCTTGGAATTAGGGTTAAGTATTAATGGTAGTTATGCATCATTAAGTTAAGCTTCAAAGGTAGATTTGGAATCATAAGCTAAGCTTTAATGGTAACTTTTCACTTAGATGTAAGCTTTAGTGACCACCTTGCATTATTAGGTTTAAGCTTTAATGGAAACCTCACAATTAGGGTTAAGTGATAAGAGTATCTATTCATCATTAAGTTAAGCTTCAAAGATAGATTTGCACTCAAAAGCTAAGATTTAATGGTAACTTTGCACCTAGATGTAAGCTTTAGTGACTACCTTGCATTTTTAGGTTTAAGCTTTAATGGAAACCTTGCAATTAGGGTTAAGTGATAAGAGTATCTATGCATCATAAAGTTAAGCTTCAAAGGTAGATTTGCTCTTGTAAGATAAGCTTTAATGGAAATTTTGCTCTTAGATGTAAGCTTTAGTGACTACCTTGCATTTTTAGGTTTAAGCTTTAATGGAAACCTCGCAATTAGGGTCAAGTGATAAGAGTATCTATGCATCATAAAGTAAAGTTTCAAAGGTATATTTTCTTTAGTAAGCTAAGCTTTAATGGTAACTTTGCACTTAGCTGTAAGCTTTAGTGACTACCTTGCATTTTAGGTTTAAGCTTTAATGAAAACCTCACAATTAGGGTCAAGTGATAAGAGTATCTATACATCATAAAGTTAAGCTTCAAAGGTAGATTTTCTCTCATAAGCTAAGCTTTAATGGTAACTTTGCACTTAGATGTAAGCTTTAGTGTGACTACTTTGCATTTTAAGGTTTAACCTTTAATGGAAACTTCGCAATTAGGGTTAAGTGAATCATTAACTTAAGTTTCAAAGGTAGATTTGCACTCTTAAGCTAAGAATTAATGGTAACTTTGCACTTAAGTGTAAGCTTTAGTGACTACCTTATATTTTAGGTTTAAGCTTTAATGGAAACCTCGAAACTAAGGTTGAGTGCTAAGAATATCTATGCATTATTAAGTTAAGTTTCAAAGGTAGATTTTCACTCTTAAGCTAAGCATTAATGGTAACTTTGCACTTAGGTGTAAGCTTTAGTTACTACCTTGTATTTTAGGTTTAAGCTATAATGGAAAGCTAGAAGACTCATAAATTATACGACGACCTTCTAGCTTCCTAAAATGGAAAGCTAGGCACCATAAGAAAAGAGTAGTTGTCTAAACTCGATAGAAGTAGTTCAATTTTTGGTTTTGAAGATTTTTTCTAAAGTTGTCAATTTCAAGTTTGTTTGAAAATACGGGATGGGGGAGATAGTGGATAACTTCGCGAAATTGACCTCCATGTTGTTTTGAACTGAAAACTTTACAAGCTTTCATGGAGGTGTCCAATGGATGGCAAAGGATTGCAAAAAAAAGGGAATCGGCAGAACGGGGATTGAACTTAAAAAGTTGGCATTTCCGAAGAGACATTAACCATCAAATGTCTATGGAAAAAACTCTCTTGTATTTTCTAAATAAACTTGGCTGGTAGATAATTAATGAAAGTAGGAATTAAGGTTGATAAATGAATGAACTTGGAAATTACCAACTAGGAGTTAAAAAGGAATCTCGAGAGGTGATAGGGATAGCCCATTGCAAAACATAGATTTAACTAGGAGTTTTGAAGATTGTCTGGAAATGACCGGAACCAAGATCGATCTTCTTGGGGTCAATTTGATTGAAAGGCCGGCCCATTGAGAGGATTCTCTTGGGGAACTTGACGGAGATTGGCCCTTTTCGGCTAGGGAAACATAACCGGCAAGTTGTTATACCTAGGTCATTCATGCCCGCGGGATAAGGGATGAATGGGTTTGTTTTATTTTTGCCCGATCGGGTGAAGTACCCGCGGTATATTATTTGGAAATCGGCCATAATCCGGGTATGGCCTGATGCCAATAGTTGGATGAGAAGGTCATACTCAGGGAGGATGATGTGAATTTAGTTAAGGAAATTTGTTCGACTTGGTTGCTTAAAAAGGAATGGGAAAGGCTAGGAATATAGGGGCTATCCTGTGCATCTGTCACCAGATGGTGCTATATCTCTCGAAATAAAATACTTAGGAAGGAATGATTAAATTACTTGATGAGACTTTCCCAAACACTTAATTTTGGGAAATATTCTGAAGGTGTTGTCATTTTGATGGCTTGTAACCGATTCTCATGGCCTGATGGGGAGGCAAGATGAATTGGTTAAAGCTAAATGTGTTGCATGATTAGTTAGTAAACTAGTTACAAGCTAATTATAGCAGATAAAGGAAAGGAAATGAATTAAAAGTTTCTAAATAAGAATTTGATGGGAACAACCAGATGAATTTCCCTGAATGAGGGTATGCAACAGATTGCATTCTGCTTGTTGTTTGATGATGTCTGATAGACTACTGTCTTCCTGATTTTGTAGTAGTTAAGTACTACCTCGGGAAGGGATTTTCATGAAATGGTTTGGTGGGTGGGAGGATCCGGAGGGTCAGATGGCCGGGTGTTGATTTAAATTTTTTATGTGAAACGCTAGGACTACGTGGGATAAAAATGGGTAACCGGGGACGAGCGAAACGACCAGGTAGGATTGTAAGATCCCTCTTCTTAGGGGAAAGTGATAACTGTCGTGCCTGCTTGTCAGGAAAAAGGGGTTATCGCCATGAACCAAGGGAGAACAAGAAAGCAAGAGCAGATCCTCAAGTTAAAGATAAAGAGAATCAAGACTAAGGACCATGATTTTGGGTGCGGAAAGCTGTCTAGGACACATTGATTATGAGAAGCGGATAGAATCGTTGAATGAAGGGATGTACCCCCTTGGGTTGGCATTTAAGATAGACTAGAGTCTTGTCTGAGTGTCGGTCCCAAGTGGGAGGGATATCTGCAGATAAATCTATGTCATTCCCTGGAACGGTCTAGAGGACCGAGGGAGGTGAGTAGGGTTGGGTCTAGGTATGGCCCTCACTCCAACGCTCCCTATCGCTTGGTGATGAGCTTGGTTTAATCGATGATGATGACCATGGTGACGTGATTACAAAAATACAGTTGTGTCACTACTAGACGAATAGGAAGTTGAAAACTGCCCAACGCCCCCTATTGCTTGGTGTTGGCTTTGCTCTTAAAGTCATTACATATGACAATTGAGTCAATACAAGGCAAATAGGATGCTTGGGGGACTACCCAATGCTCCCTATCGCTTGGCGTTAACCTTGAAAAATTAGCATCGGCCCAGTAATCTTCCACAGATGTCACATTTTTTTACTATCAGCAAATAATCCCTAAAGTACTTTATTAATATTTCCCATGATAATAAGTACTCCAATAATGCGCGTATCCCAAAGGTACTTTTTTCCCATTGGGTTTTTTCCCTTTGGTCATCCAAGTATTAGACCCTAAATTAGAACCTCATCATTCTACTTCCCTTGTACATACTTTTCATAAATAAACATTAGTCTCCTCATTATGTTATTACAATGGACAAATGCAACATCATCTCACAACAGACATATTTGGACCAATGAAGATGCTGCAGAAAATTGAACCTCATCAACAAATTCAATGACAAATGAAGACGATCAACCCATCAACAACCAATCAAAAACCTTCCCTTGCCTCCACGGACACTTTCAACAGTGCCCAAGGATGGGCACTAAAATCGGAAGGGGGGAATGTTAACTGAGTCAATGTCAGTTAAAGAAGCTGCTAAAGACCAAAGATGTACGAATGCACATCGAAGATCAAAGTGAAGAAGCAGTAAAGATTTGAGTTATACATTTTCCACGTTTTTCCAAAATGATCACATATTGTAAATTCTCAATTTATTTTAAGCCATTGTAATATTTTAATGTGTTACGGGCTCAATGGGAGTTCCAAGTTGTAAAGAATAGGTCAATTATTGTGACTAGGTTGCAAATTCAGTAAGTGGTGGAGCCAAAAAGGCCTTGGGTGCCTGGACATTGCATATTTTTACCCTACGTATATAAGGAAGTGTGTAAAAGAAATTAGGGTTCTAAAGCTCATTTGTTGAGAGCACTCTTTGGTGACAGCTCTTGAGGTGTGTGGCTGTGGACTCCTTGAGCTTCTTCTTCCTCACGAGACTTGATTAACATTAATCAATGATTCATTCTCTCTCACTATGCCTCTCTCTTACCTCTTAGGATTGCTTATGATGCTTAGATTAACTAGATCTTAACTAACTAGTGGTTAATCCCTCTCTAATCTTGTGTGATTGTCCTCTTTTGCTTGTGTGTGCATGTAGGTTTTGTTGGAGTGTGGTGCTCAATAGATCTATGCGTGTGTGCTTGAAATTAGTGTGTTGCATGATAGGATTAGTGTTGTGTGCATCTTGCAATTGTAGTTTGTGTGTTTGGGTTGATTAGAGGTGAAGAGAAGTGGATATGGAGATTGTCCTTCATTGCAACTTAGCTCCTCCATAGGCCGAGAATCTCACCTCTTAGAGTTAACCATTTGTGTTGCCACAATTAGCTCACTAACTGTGTGAGTGTTTCCATGCCCTAGCAGGGTAGCTCATCCCTCCGGATTGATAATTTTGTTGGTCATTGGAACTATTGCAACAATGGGACCCCCAACATTTGGCGCCGTTAAGTCCTCTCCTAACATGCTCCTTGCATTCACTTTGGCAGGCTCTACAATTGCTTTTGTATTATTTTTATACTCCTTGACCTTCACATCATGCATCAATGCTTCATTTTTGACACTTATCTCAAAAAGATCAAGATATATTGCATCAAGCCTTCCTCTACACTTTCTTTTAATGTCGTAGATGAAGCATCACTATTGTATAACGTAGTTTCTATCCAATCCGTATCTTGCATCTCCAATAGGGGCTGTGGCTTGATCAGGGATGGTGATCAAGCCATGCCCCAATCTTGCTTAGCACCAAGGGTTATAATCCATGGCCTCCCTAAAATGATCTAATAACCATTCTCACCCACTTGCATCACATAGAAATCAACCAAGCACAATCCCAAGACTTTTATCTTCACATCTTCAGCTATCCCAATACACCTTGCCTTTTTGTGGTTGGCCATTCTCATACGGATCGAAGCATTCACTGACATCTTGATGCCTGCTTCCTTTATGAAAGCTCAGTCATGACACATACCTGGGCACCAGCATCAACATATGCTTGCACTACTTTCTTCTTTCCCAACATAGCTTCAACTATTGGCACCATATCCACTAGGTGACAAACCCTCAAGGATGACACCATCCTTTGATGCTTTTCCTTTTTGGAAGGAGCCGCATACTTACACACTTGATCCATTGCCTCCTCAATTTAGTGTTCAAAGCCACCAAATAACCAAAAGATACATTTTACTTTTGATTTCGTATGTCATCGACAATATCATAGTCTTCAACACCTTGGCCAAGGGGGTAGTCCTTTGGACCTATTTTCCTTCTTCGCCACCTCTTGTACTCTCTGGTTTGTCTTATACTTTAGCCTTCCATTTCGTTTCTCTTGTTTCCCTCTCTTCTTATATCTCTTTCTCCCTGTCATGCCTAACTCTCTTATTGGACAAACCATCCACATCTTGATGCTCAAGGGTAATATTGTTGATAGCTCTGCCTTGTCCATTTCTAGGCAACACAACGGTTGTGGTTTTTGTTGCAGCCTCAATGCTTCTAGTGCCCACTCTTGATGATTTTATTCTATTATTCCTCGACCATGTCCATATAATGGGGTATATCCATCCTCTCTTGGTGGTGTAGGACAATTAGGGGTATATCCATCCTCTCTTGGTGGTGTAGGACAATTAGGGACGTAGTGACCCTCTTCATCACAATTGTAGCATTTTCCTTTGTAGCCTTTGTCCCCTACCTCTCCCAACCAGCCACTCTTCTCTTTGGTTCCTATTCATTATATTAATTCTTAATTCTTGCAACTGACCAACGAGATCATGCAAAACCCGGGCTGTAACAGGATCCAGACCTTGAACCACTCGCTCCACTCTATCATCCGCTGCCAAAGGG
The DNA here is from genome assembly GCF_014529385.1 of Adiantum capillus-veneris. Lineage (NCBI taxonomy): Eukaryota > Viridiplantae > Streptophyta > Polypodiopsida > Polypodiales > Pteridaceae > Adiantum > Adiantum capillus-veneris. The sequence goes on from NC_140939.1 coordinate 147,701,425, forward strand.
ACCATTGGTTGCACCAGAGCTAGCTCATCATGTGTCATGCCTTGCTCGCACCTTCTCTTGATCTTCTTGCTCTTCGCCTCAGCAATTTCCACAGCTCTTTCAAATGTAGCAGGCTCCTCTTGATTGCCCTTCTCCCTTACACTTGGATGGAGACAATCCATAACTGATGCACTTTCAAGAAACTTGGGATACCATCTCTAATTGCAGCCAAAGTCCTTTGAAGTGTTTCAAAAACTCTTGAAAGTTAGAATGAACATCTTGCTGCAAACCTCTCAATTTTTTCGTTGCTTCTGTTGCGGTTAGTTTCTTTCCAAACCTGTCAAAAATTGCATGCTTCACCTGCTCCCATGTTTGCTTTTTATCTTCCTCTAAACCTTCAAACCACTCACGAGCTTCTCGTTTGAGTGCAAGAAGAAATACACGAAGCTTTGCTTCATCATTCACAATGTGCATACCAAGCGTATGCCACACAAAGTCCGCAATCCAGTCCTTCACATCCTCCTTCCCTGTGAACACTACCCAACTATATGCCATCCCTTTGAAGTCGCTTCTCCGTTGCGTAAGTAACTCCACAAAAGTTCAAGTCTTGCACCTCAACCAAACCACCACTTTTCTTCAATGATGTTCAAACTTTATAGAAAAACCACTTCACTTGTGTGCACAACTGGAAAATGTTTGCTCCCCAGTGGGATCGCCAAAGGGTGATGGAGCAAAAGACACCATGCACACACTCACACACCCAGAAAACTCAACACCACACAAGGAATTCACCTTCATTCCAACCCAAACACATCACCACTCAAGAGCTAAATAAAAATACTACCCACAAGCTCAATTCAAACTCCAAATGCCTCAACCTACAAGCTTGTCTGGCCACAGACACTACAAGGTGATTCAAGTTGGTCAACATTGAAAATGACACTTGATGGTGACGAAAATATACAAGAAAAACCATCAAAAACTCAAAAAATCCAACCACAAAAGGACTCTCTCAAACCATTGCAAAGCCTTCACCAAACCCACTCTGTTGGACTCTTTGGAGTAGCGCCAACCCTAATGGCACCGATACAGGGTCACATAGTCTTGCAGAAAGCCGCACCTTCTTCCCTCAATTCCTCACACACACATCCATGGAAACCACAGAACTTCCATAGACTATCCCAAGAGAAAAATTGAAGAGAGAAAGCTCATATTCACTCCTCCACACACTCAAAAACAGGACGTGAACATGATGGACTACACTAGACTACCTGTAAGAACCCTGCTTTCTCCCACACATAGACAGGTGTTTCTTAGCTCTTGCTCAAGTCTCCCAGCCTTGTAAGAAAGCCACTATAAGCCGCTAAGTAATTTGTGTGAAAGAAACGTTTCCTTACCAACCTTCAATGGCAATGGCAAACGTTTCCTTCCCAACCTTAACGGGTAAGATGGGGGAAGATGCTTCAGATTTATTGGACAATCTTGAAATATCATGTGTCGTCTCTAGAAGGGATGATGATGCTTCACATCTACGTATTTTTCGTTGCTAATGAAAGTGGTAGCAAGATCATGGTACAACGCCTTGGTGCCAGCCACCAAGGAGAGGTGCCCTTTAAAGGAATGCCCGCCCATTAGGGGTGCCAATCATACGCCGCCCATTTTAAGGGGGCCACCCTAATTTTAATAGGGTGTGAAGCCAATGCAAAAGAAAAAAAAAGATGGCGTGAAGGCAAGCAGCAAGCGAGCAGAGCGCAGGCGAGAGAGGGAGACTCGCGCCAGCCATAGGGGGCGTCGGGCGATGTCGAGCAAGAAGGGAAACAGGTAGAGCTCCCCATCACGCAGATTGCCGGTCCCAATCCCATTGCATTTGGTACTGATCGACCCCGTGGCTTGCCACGTCATCAAGGAGTGTTCCTACGCAATGACAGCGTCGCCACTGCTTAGGTATTAAAACAAAAAAAGGCTATTTTAGGAAAAAAGGAGCATGAGGACAGGTCTCCAAGGGAAGCAAGATTGAGAAGGCGTGACGAAGGAAGGGAAAGAACGAAGGGATTGGGCGTGAAGCAAGAAAGGAAGGTGTTATGAAGCCAAGGAGTAGAGGGGAAGAGAGGTTCAAAGAGTTGCAGGAGGGAGTTAACGAGAAAGAAAAAGGAGAAGCAAGGCGAGGAGGTGGAGGCAATATGTCTCTCTCGTTCTTGTGTCAAAGAATCAAAGCTCTCTCTTCCCCTTTCTCTCTCTGCCTTTGCTAACCAAGGAACAACTCTCTGTCTCTCTCTCTCTCTCTCTCTCTCTCTCTCTCTCTCTCTCTCTCTCTCTCTCTCTCTCGGCTTAAGAAAATATGAAGTCTCTCTCTCTCGAGCTAGTTCTCGAAGCTTCGGAAAGCAACGAGGGCCAAAGGAGAGAGCAACCAAGGCTCGCAAGCAGTCGTAGGAGAAGAAAGGAAAGCTCAAAACCAAGATTCGGCATAACAAGCAGGGAAAGCTTTGAGAGCTCGGAGCAAGCCGAGCATGAAGGGAAAACCGAAAGTCTAGAGCAATCAACGGCAGGAAACTTGAGTCGAGGTCAAGGAGGGAAATCTCTCTTTCTCTCTTTATCTTCTGAGCTTGGGCAAGAGAATCCCTCGGTCTGGAGCTAAAGAAAAGGCAAGAAAGAATTCAAAGACAGTGATTGAAGACAAATCAAACAGATGGAACCGGCACAATAGGATTGTGTTTGTCACCGACAACTTAAATTAGTTATTTCTTTTTGATGAATCACGGAGCCGTTAACGGCCCAAGTAATTGTAATGGGAGCCTAAACTCCTTGATTTCAGTAAACCTAAGTGTCGGTGCTGTTAACAGCCCGACTTGGCTATTGCCAGCAGAATGTACTCAGAGCTTAAATTGATAAATTGAAGGTTACGGTGCTTGACAGAGCCTTTTTCACCTGTTGTTCTTGTTCTCTTGACACCTCCCACAGCCAGAGGCTTGACGCCTGCCCGGCTCACGTAGCGAACACATATCCCCCGACATCTTTGGTGAACCTGACGCAAAATGAGCCGGGGTGGCAGGTGAAGATGGAGATGACAGAACAATTAAAGAAGTTTATTGACGATTTCAGTTCCAATGGATTTGATAAGAATCTAGTAGTTGCATATTTGCCTAAAATGATGGAATTAGTTCAGGGATGTCTGTAGGAAGCGAAAGCCGTGTAGTTAAAAAAGCAGATTGATGATGCTGTAGAGCTAGCACTTGATGCTGTTCGGGAGCAGTATTATATGGTTTAGGGATATGATCCAGAAGGTTTTATTGCATGTTACAAAGCTAAGATGAAGAGCCAAAATGTTCCAGAAGATCGGAGGATTGCAGCTTTTGAAGAGGCTGTAAACTCAGATTTTAAAAAGCAGGTTCAAGAGCTGGCACAAGCATATCCCACACGGTGGGAGTATTTTGCAGAGGAATTCATTTACGAAAGCTCAAGGATTCTAGATTGGGAAATAAAGGAGATTACTGAACGAAGTAAGGTTGTCTTTAGTGGGGATCAGATGCAGATCCTCAACTATGATGAATTCTGGGAGCATATTTCTGCAAAAAGTAAAGCCAAAGAAAATGCTAAGCTAGAAGCTGTTATCGATGCATGTCTTCTGGAAGACGAGACATTATTGCATGCAGATGGTGATTTCATAGTAGATATTGTTTATGCTTGATTGGGATTGTCTTCTTTATTCCAAAGAAGATATGACTCTGTGGATGCTAAGCATGCAACCATATCCTCTCAAAGTGACATAAATGAGGAAGCAGGTTTCTCAGAGCCAGTACATGGTTTGCATACAAGCATAGTTTCTAGCAGTGATCAAGAAACATGTTTGTCAGAGTCAATATGTGATGTGGATGCTCATTTGGAGTGCTCTTTGGGTGTAGACCATGAAGATAATGCTTATGCAGCATTACATGCAAAAGAAATTGTTTTGGATGATGCTATAAACCCTGTCGACTGGCCCATGTTCATTCCTCAGAACGCTTGAGATCCTCACAAGGTCCAACATGGCATGTAGTATGGAGAGCATCAAGGACTAGGGTTGGAAAAGTTTGGGTCAGGTGGTAGTTGTTGTATTTAGAATCTCAAGAAAATGAAGAATCTACTACACTTGGATGCTCTCTTTTTTTGGATCAAGCGTTTGTATTGTTTGATTGTTTATGAAATTTTAGAAGTAAATGTTTTGTTATATGTTTTTAAATAGTTCTCCAATTTCATGTGGTTTTAAAATTCAAAAGATTATTTTCTTGTGATTTTAGTGGCTCTTTTCCACCATGTGAACCCGCCCTTATATGGCCACCCTATATAAAGAGGTAAACCCCCCCCCATTCTCAAACACTCCTTCCCTCACAGAACACCACAAGATCTACAAAGGCCCCCAAACGCACTTTCATGATGGCAAGGACAAAAAAAACTGCAAAGAAGAATCCCAAGACCATTGAGGCGCGTAGAAAGTAGAAGATGCATGCAAATCGACCACCTGAAGAGCTAGCTGACCCAGATTTAACAGAGGTGGACACGTCTGATGAACGTGCGCCGTGGGAAGGGGAGGACATTCCAGAGAACCATAGGGTGGGCAGGAAGACATTGTCATGCAAAATGGGTCCGATGCCATCAGGCCCAGGTCGCCCCACTGTGGCCGACAAGTCACTGCCTAGAGGAATGGTTACCAGGCCTTCTGATCAACACAACAATGATTAGCGTAGTAGTGAAGATGAGGATTATGATCCAGATGAATAGTCAAAATTCTTCAGGAAGCCGCAAAGAGCAAAGCCACAAGGAGCTCAGAGGCCCCCACAATGCTGACCTCAAAATACAAGACAATTTTGTCGAGCGTTTACTGAGATCCGACGTTATTAGAAGACAACATACATACTTATTAGGAAAGTACCTTTTGTAGGGACATGTAAAGAAGTGCTACAAAGCTACATCACAAAGATTTGGATGTCTGTAATTTCCTTTGAATCAATTCAGGAGGCTAGAGAGGCTTATTTGGTCAGTCTCTTTGAAGCACGTTCTTATGTGTTGTCCATGCCAAACGTGTAACAATCATGGCAAGGACATGAAACTTGTACATCGCCTAAGGCAGGACTGATACCTCTGATGTCAAAAACTTTTTTTGTAACTAAATTTTGTATTGGAATCAATCTACTTTGGAACCCTTGTACTGGATTCAAGTTTTCTTGAGAACTCAATGTATTTTCACTTTGCGACAAACACAGTCCGCCGTCTCTTTTTGTCCAATTTCATTATCTATTTGTCTATATTTATTTTGTTAAATGGTTGAAGGTGAGATGCTAATCAGTTGTACAAAAGGCTAATCACCTGGCAACCAAAGCTAACAAGTTATTTTGTTTGGCTTGAAATTGTCCATTAGGTAAATATATTGTGCTATCCACAAGACAATGAGAATTGGCCAGACCGCAGTCTTGCAGGGCCAATTCTTGCTACCTTGTGGACATTGTGGAAATTTCATGAAATGTCAAATTCAGGGCACAATTTGTACAAAAAAAACTATTGTATGCAAATTTTTTGACAAAGTTTTGTCAATGTACAAAATCAAATTGCAAACAGTTTGCCTTGTCAGTGAACATGAACAAAACAGTAAATTGAACTTTGCAAAGATCATGGAGAACAGAGATAATTTTTATTTAAAAGCTTGTACATCTAGCTTAACGAATGATTTTGACAGGAGGCGCTTTGCAACCTCTCTACGACGTTCTATAGTGTTGGGTAGGATGGATGTCCATACAGAAGAAGATATAGGTTGGGCACTGTCAACCCCGATGGCTTGACAACGAGCTATGCGTGTCATGACCTTGGTGACGGAAGCTAGTGCCAAAAGTGGCAATTGCCAGTGATTTTTTCACAAGAATAATTACTTGGGTTGTTTGAGGGATGGTGGCTAAACATAGGAGTTTACTTGCAGCCTTCAACACCCACAAAAAAAAAAGGCCATTTGGGGAGAAATCCTTGTGAATGATGCACACATCTTGCATTGGTGGTTTGTCGATGTAGTGTGCTAGGGCAACTTGAAGCCCAAACACCGTGCGCTCTCCCCCTTCCTCCGGCTAGCCCAAAGGTCCATGTCCAAAACATCCTGCAAAATTTTAATTAACCAAAAGCAAAGAAGAAAGGTTGAATTATCAACGTAGAAGATGCTTAGTATTACCTCTTGTTGCTTATCCTCATCATCCATTGTTGGTGTGGCTTCAAGGTTGATAGAGGATTTTCTCTCATCAACCTTGCCGGGGCTCTGCGATCCAGGTGAATTCCATGGAGCAGATAGGAGTTTTTTTGGAAACAACTTTGGCTTGTGTGGAAACGAACTCCTCGTCCGTGACTTTGCTCTACTCTACAACAAGAATATCCACTGTCACTAGCGCATTTGTGTCAGCAATAGAGTTCCCCAATGGAAGTAGCTTGTCATCTAGATCTTCACGTGTAGGATCAAGGGGGAACTCCATCTTGGTGCATATGAGGCTAAGACACTCATCTAGTCGGGCACCAAAATCCTTTTCAAGATCATGTAAGAGTAAATACTCCTCATCTTCTATAATGATGCTGCTGAGACGGCTAATCTCCACTTTGGGAATTGCAAAAAGGTCACGGCACTTGGGGTCGGTCACCTTGAAGGTGCCAACAATCTTCTCTCTCGCTGCAACTACTTCTTCCAAGCCATGGGGATATTCGACATCTTGTAGTCTTGTAGTCTTTGGGGACATCTATAGGCGTGGCCTTGGGATCTTTACGATCCGCCAACACCCCACCCATTGCCAAATGCGATATCTCCATCTCCTCCAAGGAGGGCTCCTCATGAATGAGGAAGAAGAGAGTGGCAATATTGGACAAGAAAGATTGCCCAATTTTGCGCTTCTTGAAGGAGTCTACAACTTCCTTTGTCACTTGAAGGAAGTGATTTGCCTCTTTTGCAATCGCTTCAAAGCGAGATAGTCTCTTTGAAAATGCTTTGTCGCCCTTGTGGATGTAGCAAAGCAGATCACATGGAAACCGCAACATGGTGTTGTCTTCAAAGCTCACAACATATTTGAGTATATGCACATGCATATACTCTATAATGTTTTGAAAAGTATCATTGTGGAGTTGCATGGTTTTTTGCAAGTCCGCTGTGCGGGTAAAGAAGCCGTGAAGATCACTGCGTTCAACATATTTGGTGTCCTCTAAGAAAAGAAAAAACCGCGAAAGGGGTGTGTCTCTTTTGATGCTGCTACTGCATCGGAGGAGGATGCACTAGCATGTACTACCATGGATCTCTCTCTCTCTCTCTCTGTCTCTCTCTCTCTATCTCTATCTCTCTCTCTCTTTCTCTCTCTCTCTCTCTCTGCGTATGTGTGTGTCTTCTTTCTGTCTCTCTCAAGTGTGGACAAAAAAGTAAGAAGCCCCCTCCCTTTATATACCTCCCCCCCCTGCTGCAGAGAAAGACACCATCCCAAAGCTCTTTGATATACATATAAGCACACATGGGTGCGTACACAAACACCCAAACAAAATCTAAAAAACTTAATCAATGAAGGTGATACTATAATGACAAAAAAGTTTTGAATTTCCATTAAATAGAAGGCTTTACAACGTGGCATTAGAGCCGATTACATTGATCTATCATATCAACTTAAAGACACTGCGCCGCCAACCCTCCACTCCTCTTGCACTTTCATGGATGCCTCCATCCGCCTACCAATCTGAAACAACAAAAATGCTTTTCATAAGATTAACAATTGTCACATGTAGAGAACGTATAAACTAAACTGACCTTTTGCCGATTGAGATGAAAGTAGGCATCTTTGATTTATTCATAGCCCAAGATAATCAAGTGTTCCCATATGTTGGTGAGTGTCCAGTGTTCACTGACTTGCACAATCACGCAAACACCAGATTGTAAGGGTATCCACTTTCCACTCTTACACATCCACCGCTCATAATGAAAACGTAAGTACAAAGTAGTGTGCACTTTCAAATATCATATCCCTATACCTGAAGCACCCACCTTGCACTTGTATTTATCTCCTTGGTGCACTCCCTCAACCATTCCCCAATTATCTCCAAATACCAGTTTTAGTGCTTCATACATGACATTCTTGCTACAATACATAGTAGGTGTGACACAGAATGGCAATGTCTTGAATAGGTGTACAAAAACATGCACGGGTCACCACCAACTAAGCCCTACTGATCTAGAAGCCTTCCAAAATTTTAATGAGGAGAAAATAATGAAAATCATCTTCTCCTTCATTGAGAAAAGTGACCACGCATTGGGTTGTGGCCATTCCGGACTCACTAATGAAGTTTTGTCAACAACAATGATCTTACCATATCCATCCTTTGAGGCCAGCACTACATACGTGTGTGAGTAGAAAAAGATTCTGCGTTGCAGTAGAATCGAAGGTGGCAAGTTGGGAAGCATCATAACATCAATGTCCGCATGAAGATCATTGACGGTTCCTGTGAGACTCTTGATTGGTTGTTCCTCAACAAGGCCGGATAGGAATATATCTATGACAACACCAAAAATCTATTAAATAAAAAACAAATAACAAGGGTTTACAATCAACAACCAAAAATGTTTTACGACTTACAATGTATTTGGAAATCTCTTGAGCTCCCATTTCTCAAGTGCATGGAATGCCAAGAGTACACGTGTTGAACAATGGGCATTGTGCCATTGAATCTATGGTTTTTGAAACCCCTTCCAATGTTCATTAAGGTTGCCAGGGTTTCAAACTCAATGAGGCCCGATAGCTGCATGTTGCATGAAGATCCAAGATAATTTAGAAAATGCCTATGGCACGTATTCCCATCAGAATCCCGAGTGTTATGCAAGCAAACCGCCTCTATCTCATCCTTTGGCTTCCTTGAAGTGGAGGGGGTTGACATGGTAGCACCAAAAGAAGAAGAGTTGTGGTGTTAGAGAGAGAGGCCTGTTGTTTCAGAAATGAAATGAGAAGGAATGGTTGAAAGGGAAACAAAGGGGAGAAGAGTAGTCAAATGGATGGTGTGGATGAAAGGGGGAGACAGATCATGCAACTATGGAGAGCTTCCATTTGTGATGTAGTTATGGAAAGCTTGGTAGGAGGAGGAGAAGTGGTTAATGGGGAGCAAGGGGAGAAGAAGTAGTTCAAAGGGATGGTGTGGATGAAAGGGGGTGACAAATGGTGCAGCTATGGAAAGCTTCCTCATGTGCTGCAGCTGTGGAAATCTTGGAGAAAGAAGGAGAAAAAGTAGAGAGAAGAGGTAGAATAGAGGTTATTGCTAAGAAATGCAGATTTTGGTCAAAGAAAATAGTTTTTTGACCATGTATTTGGTTAGGAGAGCTTTTGGAGAGTGAAAAGTGAGATTTAGAGATTTTTTTTTTAAATTGAAATTTTAGAGTTACTTTATGGGCGCCCTTGAAAATGGAGGGAAACCCCCCCTCCCCCCTTTTCCCCTTCTCTCTCTCTTTCTAGGGACAAAGCTATAATGAGGGGAACAAATAGGCCCCCATGCTCCCTACTACCCTACCTTTTGAGAGGGTATAGTTGTGGCCACCACCCTCTTCCTATTGGTCCATGCTTAATCACCCCTTAAGCTAAAGGGCCCTTTTGGGGTTCATATTTTTCCTAATGGTAGCAGGTGCATGCACCTACCAGAAATCAAGAGCAAGGGAGAGGACAACAAAGGCAAAACCAAGAGTATTACTGCTACAATTGTGGAGAAGATGGCTATCGCATGTATTACTGCCCACATCCAAGGAGGTAGAATTTCAATAGAGGAGCCAAACAAAACCAAATTTCACCACCGAGAGCAAGACCACTACCACTGAGGGCACCACAACAAGCACCGCCTGTACAAATATTGCAACAACGTGTGATACCACAGCCACCACCACAACCTCTCATTCCACCCTGACCCCCACCACCACTAGCTGACAATCAGGTAGTGAGTCACATCAATCTTGACAAGATGAAAGTGGAGAAACACATCAAGGGAGTAGAGGAGGGTAAGACCAATGCTGAAGAGGTATACGCCATGGGGTTTAATCACTCTATACATGAGTAATCTTCACAAAAGGAAGAAAAGATAAAGGCCAAGGGGGAGTCAATCAAGAGAAAGTCTAAGCCACGACGACAGAATGGCATTTTAGATTTCACTGTTGGTGAGTCTATAAAATCTTGTGATCTTGTGAGTGATGTTTCTATGCAGGGCATGAGCATCCCTAAAGGGGAGGGCTACCCAATAATGTCAAAGAGACCATGGCTCATGGCCATGAGAGCAAATCAATATTTGGACAAAGGAATTCTCAAGATACAAGGTAGGAAGGGAAAGGAGATACAATACAATACAAAGGCCAGTAAGAAACAAGGTATGGACCTAGATACTAGTGCACTCTCTAGTGATTCTACTACAACATCAGAGGAGGAGGAATCTTCAACAATGAATGATAGTGATATCACTCTTGAAATCATGGGTCTCATTCTTATTGATCAAAACAAGGTGGATCCACTAGATATACAATTGCAAGAAGGAAGAATGAAGTTTTTGGAACTACACCAATCAAAGGAAGCAATAGCAGACACAACTCAAATGGTTGTTGTCAAGGAGTGGGACTTTGGAGTCCACCCTAAGGAGATTCTTAAGCAAGTGGATGCAGTGGCAACCTCTTGGCAATCTAAGTTTGTCAACCTAGATGTAGAGATTGTGTTTGATCGTAATGTGTTTGATGCATTTAAGAAAAGCTTTAAAGAACCCTTAGCACAAGGGGTGTCATAAGGGTCACATAAAATGGATCCCAGCATGAGAAAGATGGTAGTATGGTCCTACATGCATATAGTCGTGATAAAGTGTTTTTCAACAAGTGGATTGTAGCATACCTTTTGTACATGCTATGTGCTTTGGTACAATGCGTACCAAGCTTGTCTTTGAGCTGCAAGGTCAATGGCTTGTTACCAATGTTAGGAAAGGCAATGGACCTTTTTGACAGCATCCAAGACGATAGTGACTCTTTTGCTAGCTTCACCGATAGTGGTGAGCTAGGTTTTGAAGAAAATTGGGACTTGCCACATGAACAAGGAAGCCATAGATAAAGGAATCTTGGTACAATCTTGGGGGTCATGATTCTAAGTATTGTCTTGGAAGGAGCTAAAGTGATTATCCTATTCTTCACTTGGGATCCTGGAGGATTTTGGCACAAAATTTTGGTAGCCGTAGGCTTTCTATTTACTCAAAGGCAGTTTGAGTTGTTGATCATGCCAGGGAGCCTTGTGAGGACATATTACTTTTATTGAAAACATGTGAATGTCCCAAAGATCTCATTAATGACTAGAAACAATGGCTTGTTCAAAAGGCAACAAGATACCGCCTTATAAACATCACCTTGTACTGCAAGGGCAAAGACCAGATTCTCACGCGAGTGCCAATCTTGAGTGAAATCAAGGAGGTAATCTCAAGTTTCCATGATGGTGTCTGCGGAAGCCACTTTGCTCTAGATATTACTAGTAGCAAAGTTCTTCAGGCAGGATTCTTTTGGCCTAGTCTAAACAGGGATGTGCATCATTTGTGTAAAACATGTAGAGCTTGCCAAGTATCGAGTGATTGAACACTAACCTATGAGCCACAGACTCCTATCATCTCATATAGCCCATTTGAGAAGTGGGAAATAGATGCAGTTGTTCCTTTACCAAGGGCCCAATCAGGTAAACTGTACATTTATTTGGTGTAGACTACAGGAACGGATGGGCGAAAGCAGTAACCACCACACGCATTACAGCCCAAGAAGTGGCGAAATCCATATTTGACCACATTTGTTGCCGCTTTGGCACACCTCTAGAGATAATATCTGATAGAGGGACAGGTCTCAAAGGTGACTTGGTGGGAGAACTAATGAAAAAGTTAGGCATCACACACCGACACTCCACTCCATACTACCCACAGTGCAATGGTCTAGTAGAAAAGGTAAATGACAGGATCTGTAAGATCATCACAAACCAGGTGAATAACCACACAAGTGATTGGGATAAGCATCTCATGGACACTCTTTGGGCCCACCGCACAACATTTCAAACATCACTAGGTTTTACCCCTTTTCATCTAGTATATGGAGAAGAGCCCATTCTAATCATTGAGATATAGATGGAGAGTTTGCGAGTCATGGCTAGTCAGTTACAACACCTAATTGCCCATCTCCATAACCACACCTTGGATCTAGAAAGGCTTCAACTAGATAGGGAAGATGTGATCAACCACTATGAAATGCAAGAAGAACGACGACTCACATTCAATCAAGGGCTTAAGGGAAAGGGTCTAAAGAAAGGCATGTTAGTGTTGAGATACGACAACTGATTTGACACTAGGAAAGATAAGAAGTTTTATCTTAGATGGGAAGGGCCATTCATTGTCAAAAAGCAATCAACAATGGAAGCTACAAATTGATGGAAGCAGATAGTTGATTTCACAAGACCAGAGTCAATGGATGGAGGCTAAAAAGGTACTTCTTAAGGTTTGATCCAGAGTTCATGCAAGATATTCTAGAGGAGGGAGAACCCTCCAACTCCACTGCTAGGGAATCAAAAGTAGAGCTAGAGACATGAATCCCTCTAGCCAAAAGGGGCAAGCTAATGATGGCCGGCTTTGACAAACCGCAGTTGCAAGAACCAACCCCAACCGGGGAAGATTAATAATAATAATAATAATAACATTTTATCTCCCTGCAGACACCACCACCACCCTCTCTCTCCCCCTTGCTTGTGCGCGTGCAGTGGACCGCCACCCCCCCTTGGCACCACCCTTCCCCCCTTCTCCTCCATTATCCACCTTCTCTCTCTCTCTCCTCCATTATCACTGGAAGCCAAAACCCTCTCTCTCCCTTGTTAATCACCAGCCCATGCAGGGCGCGGAATCTCTCTCTCTCTCTCTCTCTCTCTAGGATTGCTAAAACAAGCAAATTGGCTCCACAATGATGTACAATGGTAGTATGTAACATTTAATGGTCTAAAAACTTATGTGTAGCGGAAATTAGCATGAACATAGTGGGCATTTCATTAGAATAGATTCCTAATGAGAATTACAAGAGTGCTTGGGTGGAGAGAGCAACAAAAAGCATAACACCTAGTTAGATAGCATCAACAATACTTTCAAAAGAGAGAGAAATTAAGCTATTGACAACAATTGAGGAACGGATTTGCATGGAGCCGGTCCCCCCTCCAAAAGGCTTTTTATTATGGTTTCTCCCATCAAGAGAGACATTGTACAATACAATTCTTTGTGTTCCTTCAAGACTAGCTAGTGCAATGAAGATGAAAGCTTCATGCACTAAGCAAAACACTTAGCAAGCACAACTTTAATTATCCCCGTTATCAGACCCAAGACCTCACACACCTTCGAAGATGGTGAGAGCTAGCAGGGTATGAGAGTAGATTGAGAGGAAGAAGGAGTATCTTACAAGAAAGTTGTACATCTCCTCACATAATCACTCATATTAGCATAGCTTAGCTTAGTAATTAGCATGGTAGAGGAGATGAGCATGCATTGAAGCTTGGCTCTTGGTTGGATTTGCATCCACATGCCAAGAGTGTGTCGATGTAGGCTTCTATCTCACAAGCTTGGAGTCGGTGATGAGCTCTCCATTAAAGCTTGGGAAGAGATAGTCTTCTCTTTCTTCACACATGAGATTGTGTGAGTGTGTGTGTGATAATGCCTTGCAAAAATCAGCCCCCTCTCTCTCTCTCTTGGGCAAGCCCTCTTGCTATTTGCTCTTGCTATCTCCCCATTGGCCCTCCCCAAGTCAAGCCAATGATTATTAAGCAGCATAAGTGATAGCCTATTGACATGTGTCCCCCTTTCCCCTTTTGTGAGATCTTTAGGTAATTTAATAATTAAACTAAACTCTCATTGGACCCCTTTGCCTCCTCAACAATAGGAATCAGGCAAGCCATTGGGCTTCTAAATGCTCATTAGACCCCTTGGGAGACTGTCCAATAGTCTTCTAGAGGACTTAATTCTTATTGGTTCTTTTATCAAGTGTTTTTAAATTAATTAAACTATATTTACTCTGGCCTAATTCTCATTGGTCCACCTCCAAGGCCATCCAATAGGAATTGGGCACACCTTGTGGGCATCTGGGCTAGGGAGCTGACATGTGTCCCTAATTCCCTTCATGTAAAAGGGGCTTGTCTGTGTGTGTGTGTGGATTTCTCTGTCATCCCCTACTTGCTAGGCTTGCCCCCTCCCGTGTAGGGATATGCAAGACTTTTTTGGTCACACATAAAGCATCCAATTCCTTAAGGTTGACCTTTGGACATAACCTTTGAATTTTGGAACCTTAGCATTTTGGAACCTTAGCATTTTGGAAGTCTTAATGGGATGAACCTTAGGGTCTTTTTAGCCCATTGTTTCACATGGATATTTTGCAGATGGGCCCCCCTTTGGATCCCTATTTTCCCTCCTTTGGATCCCTACTGTGGCCGGTCTGCTAGCTTAACCAATATTCTAGCTTTTTCTCCCTTGGCACTTCCCCATATTAAATGATCAGTTTAACATGAGAAAATCATTTAGGAGAATTAGATATTGATTATTATGACATTACCTCTCTCTTGAAATCATAGTCGTTCTCGACTATGGTGTAGAGAAGATAAAGCATATTCATGAGTCCTTTTCTTAGCGGGTAGAGGATCCCTATGTTACCCTACGACATCATTCCACAATGGATGACTAGTCCATTTGGCGCTTGAGAGCCTGAGACTGCCGCAAGCATGTCTGCACATTAGTCCTATCAATCTTCCATAGTAGAGTGAGAAGCTCTACTTGGTGTTTGGGAGACGTCGTCTCCGCAAACTTGATCTAAGCATGCATACTACTTCATTTTTGTGCACAATAAAGAAAAAGAGAGTCTTATAAGACAAAAAATTTGTTCATTTTTAACATTTTGTACATTTGCTTACTGTTGGGAAGCATTGCAAGCATTGACAAGGTTTAGGTTATCCTTTAATTGTATGCCTTGCATCCATCTAGCATCTTCAAAAGGATAATTCTTAAACTTAATAATAAGATATCGTCGGATAGTCTTACCGCCTCTTAGTACCTTGTCTTCATGTCAGAGAATGGACTCGGGCTGCAACATCTCCTCTTGGTCCTCGATCTCCGGTGGGTCTTCATTAGTTGGTTCTTGAGGTGGCTCTCCTTTGTAAGGCTTTAATAGGCTCACATGGAAAGCATTGTGTATGAGCCAATGATTGGGCAACTTGAGTTGATAGGCCATTTCATTGATTGGCCTAAGAATCTGGAAGGGACCATAGTACCTTTTTGCTAGCTTAGCATAGTACTTTTGGTGGCCCGTAGGATTCTTGCCCGTTGTGTGGCTTAATCGAGCCTTGGGAAACTTTAACAAGACCCAATCGTTTTATTTAAAGGCTTGGGCTCTTCTGTGCTTGTCAGCAGCAGCCTTTTGCCTTTGCTGTGAGATAGAGATAGCATCCTTAATCTTTTGAAAAGATTCTTGTAGGTCTCGGCTATACTCATCTGTAGCAAAGATCTTCCCATGTACTTTAAGTAGAAAGGGACTTTTTGATCTTCCCTCTATTACCTCGAAAGGTGCTTTTCCCGTGGAAGTATGTACAGTGTTATTGTAAGCATACTCCACTAAGGGTAAGTACTTCTCCCATTGGGATCTTTGACCTACTTCCGTTACATAGGATTTTAGTAGATCGAGAATGGTTAGGTTAGCTATTTCACTTTGTACATCCGTTTGTGGATGATAGGCCGAAGAGAAGTTTAGCCTTGTCCCTAAATTCTCAAAGAGACACTTCCAAAAATTACTGGTCATTCTAGGATCTCTATCCGACACTATGGACATTGGCAAGCCATGGTACTTGAAAATTTGTGAAATGAAGAGGGTTGCCATTTGATGGGCGTTGATAGTCTTTTTGATAGGTATAAAATGAGCTTGTTTACTGAACCTGTCTACTATCATCCATATTACCGTATTCCCATGGATAGACTTAGGAAATCCAAAGATAAAATCCATGGATATGCTCTCCCATGGTGAATTAGGGATTGGCAAGGGTTGAAGCAATCCAAGTTGCTTCCCTCTATCAAATTTTGTCTTTTGGCATACCACACATTTAGAAACATACTCTTGTATGCTCACTCTCATGGTAGGCCAATAGAAATATGTTTCAATTCCCTTTAAGGTAGACTGAATCCCTCTATGCCTCGCATAAGGTGGAGCATGAGATTCATACATTACTTTCTCACGTAGTGAGTTAGTAACACATAGTCTATTGCCATAGAGAAGATAACCATCTTGTAAAGTAAATGGTTCTTCTTTCTTCCCTAATTCAAGGGCTGAAATCACATCTCTAAAGTCGGGATCAATAGCGTACTCATCTATCATTGAAGATAGATCATTGTGAGTTGCTATGGAAACCGCATTCACTCTCGGCCGTCTTGAGAGTGCATCAACTACTTGATTATGCTTGCCAGCAATGTGAGCAATATGAAAATGAAATTGAGAAAGAAAATTTTCCCACCTCGTTTGTTTTTCGGAGAGCTTGGTCTGTGTCATGAAGTACTTAAGACTTTGGTGATCCGTTCGTAGAATGAAAGGAGTCCCCAATAAATAGTGCTTCCATGAGTCCAAGGCATGTAGAACTGCAAGGAGTTCCTTTTCATATATGCCTAGAGCTTGCTCAACAGGGTCGAGCCTTCGACTCTCATAGCCTATGGTGTGCCCTTCTTGGAGCAAAACAGCTCCCAGGCAATCATCACAAGCATCACATTGGACCTCAAATGGTTTTGAGAGATCCGGTAGTGTAAGAAGAGGTTGAGAGATAAGATTTTCTTTAAGATTTTCGAAAGAATTGTTCTCATTAGCAGACCGTGTCTACCTAACACTTTTCTTTGTTAGGTCATATAATGGTCCTGCAATTTGTGAGAACTTTTTTATGAAGCGTCTATAGTATGCACACATACCTATAAAGCTTCTTAGTTCATGAAGATTCCTTGATTTAGGCCATCCTTTTATTACCTCTAACTTTGATGGATCCATTTGGATGCCATCTTGAGAGATAATGTGACCTAAATACTAAATCTCTTGCAAGAAAAATTCATTTTTCTTTCGATTAACATAAAGTTTATTCTCTCTTAAAACTTGAAATATTACATGGAGATGTTGCTTGTGTTCGTCTAATGAATTAGAGTAGATGATAATATCATCAAAGAACACTCCAGTGAAGGTTCGATGAGGCCTGAACAGCTTCTCCATCAAGCGGTTGAATGTGGCTGGTGCATTGGTCAAGCTAAAAGGCATAACAATGTATTCATAAAGACCAAATGTGGTGCGAAATGCGGTCATTACAATGTCTTGATCAACTATCTTTATTTGATGACAGCCACTTTTTAGGTCAATCCTACTAAAGTAGGTCGATCCTTGTAGCTTATCAAATAGGTCTTCTACCCGTGGAACGGGAAACCTATTCTTGATAGTGATCCTATTTAGTGCTCTATAGTTGACACACATACGATATGTGCCGTCTTTCTTTTGCACTAATAGCACAGGTAAGCAAAATGGAGATGAGCTAGGCCTAACCATGACCTTCTCAATTAACTCATGCACTTGCTGCATAATCTCCTCTTGTTGAGCTTGAGAAACTCTATAAGGAAGTTTGTTAGGCGGTGAACTTCCTAGAAGAAGTTCAATTGCACGGTCATCATTACCTCGTTTAGGAGGTAGCTCACAAGGGATGTTGTCAATAAAAACATCTTGAAACCCCTTGAGAAAATTGGATAACTCTAATTCCTTTTGGTTGCTTTTATTTTCTTTTGCTAAAGCATTGGGTTCATCTTGAGAATCTTCAACAAAAATCATGTACATGGAAATAGAGCTCTTTAGTGTTACCCATTTCCTTAGCATCTATATACATGTCCTTTTCCCTGAACTTAAAGGAGATTCTCCTTTCAGAAAATTTAACATCGGCAGCCAGGCGGTCAAACCATGGTGCCCCTAGGATTACATCCTCATGCTTGAGAGGAGAGATAAAGAAGTCCTCTTTGTCCACATAGCCTTGAACATGAAGCCTCAATTTCTCGATTAAGGGAGTGATTGAAGCTTCTTGCCCCTTGAAGGCACTGTTGTTGGGGTATAGGTGTCTGTGCCTTGCCCGGCCGCCCAGAGTCTGGGCGCCCACTGACTTGTATACCTTATACATAGCATAAGTGTATAGGGGGCTGCTCACTCTTTTTGAGTCTCCCCACCCATATCTGTGTTGTGTATCTCCTTCACTCTCTCTCACTCTCCGTCTGTGGTGCTCCCCTATCCCCTTCAATTGGTATCAGAGCTATGGTGATCGCGGAGAACACGACGGCTTTGAGAGCTTCGAGGCGATAGCTCGCTCACTCTCGACAGTAGAGAGATTAAGAAATCTTGGAAGCTTTGTGAGAATGCAATGGGAGCATGTGAGCTCAATTGAGAGTGATGTATGCTCTTGTGGAAGCTCAGAAAGGAGTGTGGAAGATTGTGTGTAAGTGAAGGTGCTGCCCTAAAACTGTGTGCGCAGCAGCACAATTTTCAGATTCGTTTTTCTCCTTGTAGAATGCAGAGCTGAGAATCCTGTTCTTCATGCCCATCTGTTTCGACGTGGTCTACAACTTTGCAGAAGAAACTTTTTGCAAATTCCTCACCGTTTTGCTGATATTCAGCTCAGACTGACTGTATACAGAAATTTCAGATTTTCTGTTGTCGCATTGTGTGCGAATTTGATGCACTTTTGGAAGCACGAGAGATGCTTGATGTTGAGTGCATAAATTCTGAGCTGAAGATGCAATTGCAGCTTGTGTTAAGCTTGTGGTTTGAGGATTTTTTGGTAGACTTGGGCAACGAAGTACGGAGGCGTTTACACACCACCGAAGCGGTCTCTTGAGAGACACAGGTTTTTGGAGCATACAGGTGGAGCTTCTTTCACTGGTTTTCACAGGATACTTTCGCAGTGATTTTGTGCTTGGATTCATGGTCTTTGCAGATGGTTTGCATATGGTTATGGCACATGGTTGATGCCCATTATATATGCATTTTGGCGAGCACTTTCAAGTGCCGGTAAGCTCTCTTGAGAGCATTGTTTTCACATTGATCAACTTTACAGATTGCAAATCTTTTGACTCCATTGATGTACGTCGAGTGCGGATTGCCATTGCGCAGATGCTATGTTTCATGTCACGCCGCATCGTGCATGGTTTTGTAACTATTCTAGCGGGATGCTTGGCAGTGTACGTTTGACCGATGGATCGGTGCATGCGATAGTAGGTGCAGGAGATGTGAGACTGTCATTACCGAGTGGTGCATCTTACTTGTTACGACATGTGCGCTATGTACCAGATTTGACAGTGAGTTTGATCTCGATTGGTCAGCTTAGAGATTGTGGATGTCAGATTTCGCTACAAGAGCGAGATTTTGTGATGCATTTGGGTTCGCTAGTGATTGCGAGAGGTGCCAGGAGTGGTACAGGTTACCCATTGCATGTGGATCACGCGAGAGACGGTGTTGTCTCTGTGATCACGCAGCCAGGTAGAGAGCGAGAGAGTAGGCGAGTCTCTTTTGCTTGTGGGTTGCAGGATGCTTTGCATGGAGTACAGAGTAGTGAGCTCGTTGTGCACACAGTTGGGGCACGACTTGAGTAGTCACACAGAGAGGTGATAGAGTTAGACATGCATGCTTTGCTAGTGACTGAGCAAAGCAGAGAGTCAGTTGTGCAAGATACTTCTATGCAAGATAGACAGGTAGAGCGGTCTTGCTCTAGTGAGTCACGACAGGAGGACGTTGTCCAAGAGTCTATGCATACGGAGTTAGAGCATGAGAGCTCTAGTGAGTCATAGCAGATTGAGTGGTCATGTTTGCAGTGGATGATTGCAGAGGAGGCTGAGACGTCAGCGATTATGCAATCATTCCTTTCTATGCTCGACAGTGAGCATGGGGATATAGTTGTGCAGGATATGTCTTCCAGCAGACACCTAGAGCAGTTGGTTTGCTCTGAGGTTGCACGACAGGTTGATGCGTCTTTTGCGGAAAGTCAGGAGATACATGTGGCTGACACGCCTTGTCAGTCAGAGATGCCTATTGCCAAGGATATATATGTTGATGCATGCTCCGTAGAGCTAGCAAGGCCCGCTAGCATTGCATCGGCATTCGGTGGTCTCATGTATGAGATATTGATCTCGAGACCCGATATCGCAGCTGCAGTGGGAGCATTTGCAGTTGGGGTTGTCAGTCGTTTGTTGACTGATGATGGCATAGTGCACGAGGGAGATATGCAGGTATTGCGTACATACTTGCAGTACGTGTGTGGTACGTCTGGTGGTGTATGGACTTACACGGGAGTAGGACAGCCGGATGCACACGATCACAGCCAGCCAGTGGGCATCGGTTGAGAGCGGTTTTCTCTCGCCTTTTGTAGTCTTTAGAATAGGTTCTCTTGCTTAAAGGCACAATCGCCTTTAAGTGGGAGGTTGTTGGGGTATAGGCGTCTGTGCCTTGCCCGGCTGCCCAGACTCTGGGCGCCCACTGACTTGTATACCTTATACATAGCATAAGTGTATAGGGGGCTGCTCACTCTTTGAGTCTCCCCACCCATATCTGTGTTGTGTATCTCCTTCTCTCTCTCTCACTCTCTGTCTGTGGTGCTCCCCGATCCCCTTCAACTATCTACGGGGCCGACGGGTAGGACATCT
The DNA here is from genome assembly GCF_014529385.1 of Adiantum capillus-veneris. Lineage (NCBI taxonomy): Eukaryota > Viridiplantae > Streptophyta > Polypodiopsida > Polypodiales > Pteridaceae > Adiantum > Adiantum capillus-veneris. Next base: position 147,722,125 of record NC_140939.1, read on the forward strand.
CCCATCTCGTAGGATTGTATGCCTAGCTTGGTGGCCAACTCTATAGATATAAAATTGTGAGTAGAACCAGGGTCAAAGAGAATAAAAGCATCATGTTCTCTTACCTTTCCCCAAGCATGGCATAGAGGAGATCCTTTGTGATGAGTTTGGTGATTCTCCTCCTCTTGGATTTCAACCAAGGAAGCTCTAGGAGGATCTTGGCGGTTGTTCTTTTGGGGACAAGCACGGTACGCATGCCCTTGTTCACCGCACTTGAAACACCGATTATCCTTGCGATAACGCTCAAGCTCTTCATTGTTCTTACCTTTGTAAACTCCCTTCTCTTTAGCTTTGTTGGAGTTGCCCTTCGGAGACTATTGGACATTGTCCTTCCGCTTAGGCTCATTGGAACCCTTGTTTTCCGGGGGCTTATTATTTCTTTTAGCCCCCGTTTGGAAATTGATTTTTGATGCCACCATAGTATGGTGTATTACCGCTGATATGGTACGTGGCCTTTGGGAGTTGACATACTCCGCCATTTCTTCGGTTAATCCCGCACAAAATTGTTGCTTTTGCTCTCCAAAATCCAACTTTTTGAAGACAGTGGCTTTGAGTTGTAGGTCCCAAAACTTGTCTACATATTTGTGGATGGATTCATAGGGAGAGATATTTAAGCTTCGCCATTCGGTGAGTACTTTGTCTTTGGCATCTGTGGCCAAAAATTGCTTCATAATGGAAGCTCTTAAAGCTTTCCATGTTCGTAGAGCTTCACCATTGGCTCGTAGGCTAGACCACCATTGCCTGGCGGACTTTTGAAAGTGCATAGCTACATGGCTTAGCTTAGACGACTCCATGAAGCCATCATCTCCAAACGCCGCATCGAATTGCTGGATAAAGGCCAAGACTTTGTCCGTAGCACCAAAGGTGCCATCATAGGTAAGGAAAGAGATGCTCTTCCCTCCCTCTTTGAACTTCTTCATCTTGGATGACCTCTTCCATGCGGCATAGGATTTCCTATGGCCTCTTCTTTTTAATGGTTCAAAGGTTGCACCATCACTTTCTTTAGAAGGTGAAGAATTTGAAGAAGGTGGAGAAGAGGGTGACCTCTTTCTCACCTTTTTCTTGTCTTGATCTTCGTCGTCTTTACCATCACTTTCATAAGAGGAAGAGGATGAAGAAGATGGAGAAGAAGGTGTCCTCTTTCTTGCCTTTTTCTTCTCTTGCTTTTTATCATCCCTCTTTGAATTATGGCGTGGAGAAGAGTGTGATGGTCTTCTCCGCTTTGGTGGTGATGGAGAGCGTTTAGCCCGCCGTCTTTGTGGAGCCATCTCCGCCAAGGTGGCGGGAGACTCACTTCTTTCTCGTTCCTTCCGTGGAGGCTCTTGAGTTCTCCTTTGGGAAGGAGATGCATCATCAAGAAGTAAATTCTTGAGCCCTTCGTACGGATTCTCTTCTTCTTCCCGAATCGGAGAGAGAACTCTTTTGGGAGTCTCACAAGGAGGCTTCCTAGGTGTTCTCTCATCATGGTGATGAGCTTGGAGAATCCCGTGAGCACGGAGCTGCCGTTGCACTTCGCTTTGGAGAGATGGATTGCCCATGGCTTGTTGAAGCCTAGAAACAAGATAGTTAACAAGCATCGGAGCATCATTAGTAGCTTGCTCATTAGCAAAATCAAAGTTATCAACATTAATTTCACTCTCTTTACTATTGTCAGCCATTCTAACAACTTTTAGGTGTACTTTGGCACTTCAAGCCCTAGTTGCTACTCCTCTTTACCCCTTTAGAAAAAGCACTCAAGCTACTGTACCCGCGGCTCGAATACCATTAATTGCAAGGAATAGAAGAGAGGGTTTTTCAACACCAAAACAGCACCGGCTCTTGTCAAGCTTCTAATAGCTCAATAGTGGTTAAGCCGTAGGCAAGCCCCGTAGGACTCCACTATTAAGACCATAGCTCTCGACGGTGATGTCCCGTTAACTGCACAAAGGCAGGCGCACTGCAAGGCTGAAAAATCCCTATTCTACCTACTCACAGGAAATTAATAATACCAACCATTTATAGCTAGCTTGAGGACCTCCCTTCTTGAGCAAGAAAAGAGAAACCTTGTGCTGTGATACCAATGTAACATTTAATGGTCTAAAAACATATGTGTAGCGGAAATTAGCATGAACATAGTGGGCATTTCATTAGAATAGATTCCTAATGAGAATTACAAGAGTGCTTGGGTGGAGAAAGCAACAAAAAGCATAACACCTAGTTAGATAGCATCAACAATACTTTCAAAAGAGAGAGAAATTAAGCTATCGACAACAATTGACGACCGGATTTGCATGGAGCCGGTCCCCCCTCCAAAAGGCTTTGTATTATGGTTTCTCCCATCAAGAGAGACATTGTACAATACAATTCTTTGTGTTCCTTCAAGACTAGCTAGTGCAATGAAGATGAAAGCTTCATGCACTAAGCAAAACACTTAGCAAACAAAACTTTAATTATCCCCATTCTCAGACCCAAGACCTCACACACCTTCGAAGATAGTGAGAGCTAGCAGAGTATGAAAGTAGATTGAGAGGAAGAAGGAGTATCTTACGAGAAATATGTACATCTCCTCACATAATCACTCATATTAGCATAGCTTAGCTTAGTAATAGGAAGGTAGAGGAGATGAGCATGCATTGAAGCTTGGATCTTGGTTGGATTTGCATGTACATGCCAAGAGTGTGTCGATGTAGGCTTCTATCTCACAAGCTTGGAGTAGGTGATGAGTTCTCCATTCAAGCTTGGGAAGAGATAGTCTTCTCTTTCTTCACACATGAGATTGTGTGAGTGTGTGTGTGATAATGCCTTGCAAAAATCAGCCCCCCCTCTCTCTTGGGCGAGCCCTCTTGCTATTTTCTCTTGCTATCTCCCCATTGGCCCTCCCCAAGTCAAGCCAATGATTATTAAGCAGCATAAGTGATAGCCTATTGACATGTGTCCCCCTTTCCCCTTTTGTGAGAGCTTTAGGTAATTTAATAATTAAAATAAACTCTCATTGGACCCCTTTTTCTCCTGGCCAATAGGAATCAGGCAAGCCATTGGGCTCCTGAATGCTCATTGGACCCCTTGGGAGATTGTCCAATAGTCTTCTAGAGGACTTAATTCTCATTGGTTATTTTATTAAGTGTTTTTAAATTAATTAAACTAGATTTACTCTAGCCTAATTCTCATTGGTCCACCTCCAAGGACATCCAATAGGAATTGGGCACACCTTGTGGGCATCTGGGCTAGGGAGCTGACATGTGTCCCTAATTCCCTTCATGTAAAGGGGGCTTGTGTGTGTGTGTGTGTGTGTGTGTGTGGCTTTCTCTCTCATCCCCTACTTGCTAGGCTCACCCCCTCCTATGTAGGGATATGCAAGACTTTTTTGGTCACACACAAAGTCCAATTCCTTAAGGTTGACCTTTGGACATAACCTTTGAATTTTGGAACCTTAGCATTTTGGAAGTCTTAATGGGCTGAACCTTAGGGTCTTTTTAGCCCATTGTTTCACATGGCTCTTTTGCAGATGGCCCCCCCTTTGGATCCCTATTTTCCCTCCTTTGGATCCCTACTGTGGCCAGTCTGCTAGCTTAACCAATATTCTATCTTTTTCTCCCCTGGCACTTCCCCATATTAAATGATCAGTTTAACATGAGAAAATCATTTAGGAGAATTAGATATTGATTATTATGACATAGTATCCATAGCACAATCTACATCGAAAATGTAAACTTATCACTGCACAATTGTAGGACACGTGCTCAAATAGGTGCCAATGAGTATGCAAGAAAAAGGTACAGAACGAGCTTCTTGCGGGGAGTACAATGCTCTCAATAGAGCACAAGCAGTCTCAAGTTCTAATCATGCATAAACTTTATAGATCCAAAACTCCCACTAGAACTGAAATGGGTGTTACTGCCAAAATGTTCTATTACCAATGCCAACAATTGACAACGTATTCTCGATAAAAAATGGAAAACTGCTATCATGAAAAACTACCCTCTTCTTCTTTACCCAAATATACCATAAAACCTCAAACCTTAAGCTCTACACAAGCTGAAATTTCATCTTTAGCATAGAATTTATGTACTCAACTTTTGAGCACCTATCATGCTTCCAAAAGTACATCAAACTCACACTGAGCAGAAATAGAAAATATGAAATTTTTTGCATACAATTCCTTTGAGTTGAATAGCAATAAAATGGTGAGAAACTTGCAAAAAGTTTCCTCAATGGAGGAGACTTGAGGATAATTTTTTTAGAGTTTCTTTCTACAAGGAGAAAAATGAATTTTAAAATAATGCTACTGCACACACAATTCTTAGGGAAGCACCTTCATTTACACACTATCTTTCATATTATCTTCTAAACTTCCAGAAGAGCATACATCACTCTCAGATGAGCTCACAAACTCCCATTGAATTCTCACAAAGCTTCCAAGATCTCTTGATGCTTACATCGTCAAGAGCGAGTAAGTTATCACCACAAAGTTTTTAATTCCTCGTGCTCCCGTGTTATATAACCATGCACTTTGATACAACTTAAAGAGTGCATAAATGCAACGTGTGTATGTGGAGAGAGAGAGAGAGAGAGAGAGAGAGAGAGAGAGAGAGAGAGAGAGAGAGAGAGAGAGAGAGAGAGAGAGAGAGAGAGCAAGCACTATGTGTGTTAGCGGGTTTCCATGATAGACGTCTATAGCATAGCTTTCTGGCACTAACACAATAGAGAGTGTGTTACTTAGTATGCAATGGAAAGATAGAAAGCCCTAGAGTGATGGGCATATATACAATGCTCGAGGGAAAAAACCTCCTAAAGAGGGAAAAAATGCCCTGACAGTCCTAGTGTGTTCACACACATCACTACCACATGTATATGGTAACAAATCCCCCCTGGAGTGATGCGGTGAACGAGAATTGGCACATGAGTAAAGGGAAGTGCCATGCCTTGAGGACATGATCAATCCAAAAAGGGGACTAAGCCCAAAGCTTCAAGCTTCTCACGAGACAATGCCTTTGTGAAAAGATCTGCAAGGTTGTCCTGTGTTGGCACAGAAGCCAAGCTGATCTCTCCTGCTGAGAGCCTATCCCTAACATAGTGGTAATGCACCTCAATGTGCTTTGTGCGAGCATGAAAAATTGGGTTCGTTGAACCTACCAATACGTTGGTCAGTGTAGATAGTGTTGGCAGTGTCCTGTCCAACACCCAAATCAACCATAAGGCGTCCGAGCCATACACACTCAACCGTAGCTGTGAAGACTACCCTGTACTTAGCCTCACAACTCGAAGTGGACACAATAGGTTTCTTCTTGCTCAACCATGATATACATGAACTACCACGCATGAAACAAAAACCACTTCTGAACACTGGCGTGTCAAAACAACCAGCCCAATCTAAGTTCGAAAAAGCATGTAAGTTTGGCGGCAATGATCCCCCCTTGGGATAAACCAAGCCAAGATGTAAAGTGCCACTAAGGTAGCGAAAAATCCTCTTGATAGCCTGCCAATGCTTAGACCCTGGGCTATGCATAGATCTGTTGACCTGTGAGACTGCAAACTGAATATTTGGCCTCGTGTTGCATACATAAATGAGGCAGCCAACAAAAGTTTGGTAAAGAGTGACATCATCAGGATCGTCAACATCATGTATACTCAACTTCAAACCTGTTACCATGGGAGTGGCAATAGGTTTGCAATCCTCAAGTCCAAACTTACATAGCAATGTCTCTATGTAACTTTCTAGACACAAGGAAATACCACCATCACACTGCTTAAACTGTATACCCAAGTAATGATGCAACATCCCCAAATCTTTCATCTTGAAAGTAGCATTCAAATCAGCCGTAAATTCAGCAATATATCTCTCATTTGGTCCAGTAATCAGCAAATCATCGACATAAAGAACCACAATGAGAAGTAATCACCCTCACGCTTTACATACAATGTGCTTTCTGTTGGACTATTACAAAATCCTCGTTTGACCAAATGAGTGTCAGATTTCTCATACCAAGCGGGAGGAGATTTCTTCAACCCATACAAAGCCTTCTTACATCTGCACACTTTGTCCTCTTGTCCTTTAATGACAAAACCGCGCGACTGCGTTACATAAACTTCCTCAAATTTCTCACCATTCAAGAAAGCAGTACCAATGTTTGATTGATGTACATCCCAACCAAAATGAGCTGCCAATGCACATAGAAAGTGCACAGTAGTCATACGACAAGTGGGAGCAAAAGTCTCTTCATAACCTATGCCTTTTAGCTGTGCATAACCCTTTGCAACAAGTCGAGCCTTATGGCGATCGATCTCACCATCCGACTTGCATTTCAACTTGTAAACCCACTTCGTACGAATGGCCTTTTTGCCAGGAGGAAAATCACATCAAGTCCATGTGTCATTTTCTATAAGTGCATCATATTCTGGCTGCATGGCAGCCATCCAATTTTCCAAATTTTGTGCTTCATCAAAAGACAGAGGCTCCTCAACATCATGTAAGCTAGACACAGCCAAAGCATAACAATCTGATGCATAAGATGCATGGCGAGAGCTTGAATGAGTACGACTAGATAGAGGTGCATCCAATTTACTGTCATGCAAAGTGTGCACCAGCCATTTTGGCATACCTCTAGCCTGCTCATTTTCAGCCCTTTCCTCATCAGTACATCATGTACATATGCATCGGTAATAGGCTGATCTGTAACATTTTTAGACCCCCATAGGCTGTACATTTTCCTCATTGGAAATTACATTCTTATTTCCACCACTGAAAAGAGGCAACAAAGTGTCATAAATGTCCTCTGAGCTTACATTACTGTCTCTAGTACATGACAACAAGGGCTGAACAGAATCTTCCACAAACACTACATCCCGTGAAACCAAAATACGTTTACGGATGATATAATCTGTAACCTTTGCTTTGAGAACTATAACCAACAAAAATACATTTGATAGCCTTATCATCCAATTTTCTATGCTATGTTTGTGGCACCAAAGCATATGCCAAACAACCAAAAACACGCATGTGCTTAGTAGAAGGCTTTCTATCATTCCATGCTTCATATGGAGTAATACACTGCAAAGCTTTCGTAGAACACCTGTTAAGTACATAAGTGGCACACATAATGGCCTCAAGCAAAAAAGAATGCGGCAAAGCTTGACTTTTGACCATACATCGTGCCATTTCTGTCAACTTGTTTTTCCTCTCAGCAACACCATTTTGTTGAGGTGTATAAGGCATTGTACATTGGTGTTTTATCCCATGACTAGCTAGAAATGTATTAAATTCATGAGACAGATACTCCCCCCCTCGATCGGAACGGAGGGTGCCCATAGTACATTTCGAGACATTTTCAGCCATAGCCAAAAATTGTTTGAAGCACATAAAAACTTTAGACTTCGCTTTAAGAGAAAATACCCTTGCATGCTTGGAGCAATCATCAATGAAGGTCACAAAGTATAGATAATTTCCCAAGGACGGAGTTTGCATGGGCCCACAAACATCACTATGCACAAGCTGCAACCTGCATGTGGCCCGAATTGAACCATCCTTTGGAAACTTAGAACGCTGCATCTTACCCAAAATATAGCCTTCACAAAAATGTTTGACAAGTGCTTCAAGAGGTGGCAAAGAAGAAACCATATCAGATTTCTGCAAACACAACAAACTAGAAAAATTCAGATGACCAAAACGTGCATGCCAAAGTTTTGCATCTGAAATAGCCCTTGAATTTGCAACTGCATTTGCAAAATTTTGTCCACACTTGTCATACAATGTGAGCTTATACATCCCACAACACAAAAGGCCAGATGCAACAATTTCATCACCAAAATTGAGATCATGAACTGTACATTGTCATCCACAAATTTGACTACAAGTCCAAGTCTAGCAAGTGCGCATACAGACAAGAGATTCTTCTTGATCCCAGGTACATAAAGTACATCAACAAGTGTGAAGGAACTGCCATTTGCTGTAGTAAGCACAATCTTTCCAACTCCCTGAACCGGATAAGAGGCATTGTTGGCACAAGTGACTGAAATCCCATGAGGGACAGACTCGTGAGAGGTAAAAAATTCACGATGTGAGGTAATGTGCTTTGTAGCACCACTGTCGAAATACCACACATGTGAATCTGCAGCAACTGACAAGCATGCATCATGGACAACAGGATTGTAAGTGCACTCTGCACTAAAAGCCCATTCTACATCAACATCAACAACACAGTCTTCTTTCACAGAAGACTCAACAATGGCTGCATTTGTAGTGGAACCACCCTTTTTCTTCTTAGCCTCTTTGGCCTTCAACTTAGGACACGACTTGGTCAAGTGATCATTAGCTTTACAATAATGGCAACGCATCTTCTTTTTGCCCTTATCACCAGAATTTCCAGACGAAGTGCTACCAGTAGAAGCATTGGGAACAGAAGTTTGCCATTCGCAACAGAACCATAAAAAGTGGTTGCATTGCTATTACCACCCTTTCTTTGAGTAGCAATAAAAGCCTATTCAACTGCACGTTGTCTAGTCTTTTTTTTTCTAAAAAGTGACTCTTGCAACAACAATGTGCATAATGCATCAAACTTGACAACTTCTGGATTTCCTTGGGTCATAAGTCTCCAAGTACTAGCAAAAGTCTAGTAAGAATCTCGTAAGGCATCAAGAACGGTCTACACAAGGGAACTGTCTGAAATGACTTCACATGCAGAAAAAAGTGTCTCATTGATATCCTTGACACTAGAAAGGAAAGTGTCCATATCATCTTCCTCATGCAAATTCTTTGACTCCAACTCTTTAGGCAGCAAAGAAATTTTAGCCTCATTGCGACTTGCATAAAGACTTGCCAATATATCCCAAGCCTAATTTGTAGATTTTGCTGAACGAATGTGAGGAACAATGGTGCTCTTCACAAACAACACAATCAATGCATGAGCCTGCGCATCCTTTACATTCCAACGAGCTTGTTCTACCGTAGGCAAAACAACTCTAATAGCAGCAATCCTTGTAGCAAGACCTGCAACATCCTCAACATCGCCTACATCCTCAGAACTAGGACGTACATGAATTCCTTGCACAATATTCTAGACACCCTTTTGACACAAGAACATGTTGCATCATGTAAGCCCACATAGGGTAGTTGTCCCCATCCAACCTGTCCTCAACAACAAACATCTTGAACACATCTGTGTTGTTGTCAGCCATGGTAAATGTTGCACCTGATGTGAAAATTGCCCAAAAATAGGAGAAATGGAGCGAGAACAACACGTGCTATATAGAATAAACCGTAGAAGACTATGAGGCACCTGTTATGCACAAAACGGCACTGACAGAAATTTTGTACAAAATGACGAAATAGCCTGTGCAGTACTGCCTATAGTGGAAACGGAGGCCGAAATGAGCCCGAATCAAAAATCTGAGCAAACTGAGCTTGCCCAAAAAAATTTATCGACTTGCGAATGCTTGCCAAAGTTCACTGAAATTGGAGAAAGTGAGCAGGCGTATGCTGAAGCAGCTGGTGACTAAGCCCAGGAGGACACAACCTGCTCTGATACCAATTGTTGGAATTAGGGTTGCAGAGAAACGTATACAGCTTGGAGAATATGAAGGAAGCTCAAGGCACACAATAGAGAGTGTGTTACTTAGTATGCAATGGAAAGATAGATAGCCCTAGAGTGATGGGCGTATATACATCACTACCATATGTATATGGTAACATCTAGCACATGCAAATCTATCACTCTAGGATCTGGTAACCTACCTATGTCCTATGTCACCACTCTCAATCATCAACCTATTTCGGCATCGGAATGAAGTGAAAATGCTACAAAACTTTAGGAGGAGGTCTAAGACACTTAGGGGCAATAGCCTACCAACTTTTTTTGCAATCCAAGGAGGTACCAAAATCACAATCCATCATGATCAAGGTCCTGGAAATTGCAACATAGGTTGCCCTAGGGTCTAGGAACACTCTCCTATGGTTGGAATGTCAAAAAATAGTCATTAATGGACTCAAAATAGTAGGCCTACTAACATGTAGTCACAAATCACAACAGAGTCAACAATGAGTATACTTGAATGAAAAAGAGAAGGACAAGGAACACAATGTAAGTTTGGGAATTGAAATGTGATTATCAGAGTTCATATTATGATGATTATAAGCTGTAAGAGAGTAGTCGCTCTCAATTGTATGCTTCAAACTCGAAACTTGATATTGATAATGTGTACTTTTCCCACTTTACAAAATAGACTTTATACCTAGGACTCTCGATGTTTGAGATTATTGAAAACATTGTCAATCAGCTATGCTAAGAGCATACACTACAAACGATATTTATGAATTCTCTTCTTTGCAATTCCATAGCAGTAAACAATTTCTTGAGAGAGCAACCATTTTTAGGCTTGACACATGCCCGCCTCATTGACCTTCATGAAAGACATCACGATAGAGATAGAGACCTTTCTATTTTTGTTCCCTTTTGGGAAAGGTCAATATGACAACAAAATAACTCTAGTGCATATGTAAATATGCGTGCATTGACTTTATTCTCTATGCATACTCTGTACAAGCCATACCTGCTCATCATGTACTAGCTAAAGCAATCACTTATGCTAGCAAAAAATACACACACGAGCTTGTTTCAAAAGGATATTGACAAATACAAGAGAACCAATCGTACAACAACATATGAAGATACTAGTAGGAATGTGCTTTGATATAGTACCCCTCTACAAGGCTGTTTCTTGTGGCACCACAAGAACCTAAAAGACTTGATAATAATGGTGGATGAATGGGGAATGCCTGATTTCTTCTTTACTACTAACAAGGTCACAAAAATAAGATGGCCTAAAATGAACAAAATTGAGCTAGTTACACAAAAATTAAATGAATCCTTTACTTGGATAGATTTCCTCATCGAATGCGCTCTCACATTCCACTCTAAGTTCTAAATGCTTTTGTGGAAGTACATAGTCACAAAAGGTATAGTGGGCCGTGTGTAGCACCACTTGGTTAGATATGAGGTCCAAAATAGAGGATCATTGCATGCTCATTTAATACTTTGGTGCATGAAGAAGACAAAAATTAAATATCTAGTGAGATAGCAACATACATCCCCACAAGAACAAGATGCTTGAATTCACCTAAAATACATCGGCTCCTAGACCTTGTACTCAAGAAACTACATAAGTGCCGTTCGATCTGTTACCAAGGTCAATGAGATGGAGTCTGCAAGCACGGGTTCCTATTTCACGTACAAATCAACCTAAAACTAGTCTGCAACAAGGACAACCATAGATGGAACTAATCTAGGCCAAGATATGAAGACATAAATTTTGTACCTTACTAGCCTACCTTACTCATGCTATGGGGTGCACATATGAATATACATTGGGTCACCAACTCATCAGTATCCTACTACCTCCTGGAGTATGCACTAAAAACAAAAACCAATGGGCCACCTCAACATTTGCTCAAAAGATGCAGAGCCCTTAGGCATGGATGGCCTTGACACTGTGAAGTGGAAGATGATTCCAGCCTCCCTAATGTCAAAGAAAAACTTCGCAAAATAGGTGGAATTAATTGTTCGCAAATCCAATTGTTTCAAAGAGAAACAACGTACACTATATTGACTCCTCACCCTCGACACTAAGACAATGAATCATCTCTCACAAAAACAACATTGTATTGCACCCAGTTGATGTTTACTATGCATGACCACATTCTCTGGAGGAGCTTACAATCTAATGAACTCCACAAGAACTATATAGTTGGAAAGAAAAATGAAAAGAGAATAGCCCTTTGAGAGGAGAGCACATATGGCAAAACTCTAAAGCGACAGCACCAACTAGTCCGATTCATAGCCCATTCAAAGATAAAAAGGTCCTGCTATTCAAAAATTTAGCACAATTGTCTTTAGTATGTAGGCATAGAATTGATAAATGCTACGTTTGTCACAACACAAGCTCCACTTATTGGTAATATGCTATCATGTACAATATGTATTGCTCACTACAACATGCAAAAGATATCTCTCTCATGGAGTTTCTCAATACAATAAGGGTCAGGTTATCATATAGATAGATTCAAAATAGTGCACTCTCTTTGCTCCACCTGGCCTTAAATTTTTTTAATCAAAAATAGCGGGCAAGCAAAAGTGAACAGTGGGATATCTCTCTCTCTCTCTCTCTCTCTCTCTCTCTCTCTCTCTCTCTCTCTCTCTCTCTCTCACACACACACACACACACACACACACACACACACACACACACACACACACACAGAGCATGCTTGTACTCTTTGCTCTCACGATATATCCTTCTCTTAGCCTTCCCACTATTGTCACCGTGTAGGATCACAACAACACTGTGTTGCTCACTATTATCTACGCACGGTGTTAGAAGTTTTTTGGAGCAATGGATTGCGCATATGTATATACACATGCATGGTGCATAAAATAAAGAATTCCCCATTCTTCATAGCCAGGTGGTTACGTAGGGCCCGCATGTGTACAAGTAGGGCAGGGTGTACATACTGCATCAATTTTCATAATCACGAGTATCAATGTGTTTTTCTATAATAAGAGGAGTTTGCAGCGCGTAAAACTTGTCAAGGAAGCTATCGGCAGGCCCACGCCATGAGGTAAGCAGGTGCATTAGATGGCATCGAGTGGCGTCAAGAGGTCAAATGGGATCAAGTCTTGCACGTGGGTAAGTGAAGACACAACGGGCCTGTTTTTTTGTGATGAATTATGCAAAAGGTCATCATGAGGACAATCTTTGGAGCTACATTATGTGATTGAGGAACCAAATCTATGGCCTTATTGCGAAAAGTCGAGGGCCAGGTGTGCAAATGGATGTAGCAAGGTGACAACTATGCACTGCGAGGCCACTTTTTGGCCTATTCGGGGTCTGTTTGAGGTCAACTAAAAGTCCCAAGGTGCCCAAGTAATAAATCTAAGTGTGGGAACTGAAAAGACTGAGAGAAAGACCAGAAAAAAGGAGAAGAGGAGCAATACCTGCAGCTCAATTTCTGCTCATTTTGGAGCATTTTTTGGCCCTAAATAGCTCATCCAAGGTCGGATTTGAGCACTGTGACATTGTAGGGTGGGATTTTTGGACTTTCCGGACACAATGGTGCTGTCCATTTTTCCAAATTACTCACATATTTTTTGCTATTTTTCTGTGTAATCTTCTTCGGTGAGTGAAGCCTCTGCTTAACTTTGTGGTTGTATCTGTTGTATTTCCTCAATACTGTGTTAAACTATTTGCCCCATTGGTGTTGGGTTGAGATTCATTGAGTCTAAACAACAGCAATTTACCTCCTTTGAGCTGAATTGATAGTGTGTGTGTGAGTGTGTATGTGTGAGGGTTGAGTGGGCAAGTGGGAAATCTCTCTCTTCTCACTCCCTCTGTTTGTTTCATATCTCGGCCAGGCGGGTTGTGTAAGCCGAGTGGTGCCCATAATGTGTGTGTGTGTGTGTGTTATTCCAAGAGTGTGTGTCAGTTTATCATAGAGTCTTTGTGTGTGTTTCTAACCCGCTCACATTCTTTTGGTGCCCCCATAGAGGATCGAACTCCAGTACCTTCAACTTCAGGATTGCAGGTTGCAGATTACAGGTTACACGTTACAGGGACAGGTACAGGTAAGGTGATTCCCACAGGTACAGGTAACTGGAGTAGAATGATACACCGATAGTGGAAGTCACTTGCAGTTGCCGTGGGTATGCATTATTTCGCGCCTGTTTGAGCGCATTGTCTTGTATGGTACATTACTTGTGGATATTGCCATTGTATGCCTTTGTGGAGCCATACTTGGTTTTATTTGGTAGTCCCAACCATTTCTGAGACTTGGTTTGGAAGATAGTCATTTCTGAGACTTGGCTATATAAGATTTGCATAAGATTTCATGAGAGGGTCGATAGTGTGAGGTTTTATTGAGCTGGGGGATTCTCAAATGTGAGATCCTTTTGGTGATACAGGTGGCTAGAGCACCCTTTTCGTGACCTCGCTATAGGCTATGTACTAGTGATTCCTACTTGATGCTTGGATTCTATTGTTGGCAAGTTATGCATACATATACAGTCTATATTTTGGGTTCTCACTGCTCTACTTCTCGGGAAACTCTGCCAAAATTTTTCCAAGTTGTGATGGCTGGTTTTTTGGTCTTTTGAGCCATTTATGCTGTTATGCTACTAAAATTCTCAAAAAATCAGGTGTGCCTTCTTGGGAGCTACATGGTTGGCTTTAATGGATGATCAAAATGGAACTCAATTCACTCCTTTTCATTTAACACAAAGAATCCAAATAAATGTTCATGTGTCCAGGAATATTTTTTTCTACCAGCGCATAGTCTTTATGTTTGGGCCAAGAAGATTAAGAGAGATACTAAAATGTCCTTTGCCTGTTGTAATTCCGATGATTAACTATGAAAACTCATTTGATGTGCATGTGTTTTTCCTTATCTAAAGACAATCTCCATTGATGTTTCTAGAGATTGAGTCAGTCAAAAGTTTTGGGTTCTTGCACGTGTGTTCGAAGGGGTTCTCAAAGCATCGTAACTTGGGTAGCCATGGCTTTCTCTTATCCGGAATTTTGTGGAAGAAGATGTAAAAGACTTTTTGGAAAAGATGGAGGTTGCCTGCATTAGCAACCAGATTCATGACCCAGCGCAGATGTTATGTCTTCTCCAGATTTGTTTGAAGAGTGATGCACGACTTTGGTACAAAGCATTTGAAGAGGAGTTGCATGTGGTTGATCCACCTCTAAGATTGAGTTGGGACAATCTAAGGCATGGATTGGAAGTGGAGTTTGTGAAGACAGAAGATCCTAACAAAGTGTGGCAAGAAGTACAAGGTTTGGCGCGGTTAGGATAGATAGGCCCCTTAGTCGAGCTTTCCCCCCACCTGCAACCATTGGGTGCTCTGACGGGGCGAAGCAAGAAAGTGTGTAGCGCTTACTCTGTTCTCGAAGGGCAAAGGTACAAGAGAAGAGTAACCATGGGAATTAACAAAAGGAAGGTGAGATAGTAGATGCGTACATACGTAAGTTTTCATTGGCATGGGAGCGGATGTGCAAGGCCTTAGCACCACAAGTACCCCCACCTGACATGATGAAGAAGGAAAGATTCTTGGCTTATTTGGGAGAATATACGTTGGAGAGTGGAACTAAAGAAGCCTAGAACATATGAAGATGCATTGGAGGTGGCAAGGAACAAAGAGTAGAATCTGAGGGAAATGAGCCAGCTAGGGGTGGATTCTTCGCCCAGGAAGTCTGAGTTTCAGCGTATGGACTCTTTACAAGGTCGCATGCCATGGTTTCATCATGAACCAATGTTTTCTATTACTCCTCAAGTTATGCCAGCAGTGGTCACTACAACAGTGCAAAAGGATGGGCTAAGGCAAGACATGAGACAAGTGGTAGATTTAATGAAGAATCTCAGCCTAAGCATGCTAGGTAATGTGGGAAATAATCGATGTCGGGGGAGGTTTGCAAATCATCAGGAGGTGAAGAAAGACCAAGGAATGGTGTTGGACAAAGCAATGGTAGAGTCTGGAGGCAGACGTCCACATGTTATAATCGTGGAGAGTTGGGACACATCAGCCCGCAATGTGATAAGCCACCAAGGATGGGGGGAGATATGTATCCATTACCAAGATAAATGCTAACTAGGTCAAATGATTATGGCTTTGAAATTAAGATAGAAGAAGGAACTAGTGGATTAACCCAAGAGGAAAAGGGAAAGACAAAAGTGATAAGTGTGGTCACCTTGGAGAAAGTAGCAAAGCTGAAGGATACATTAGTGATTCCTATTGGAAAGAGGACCACAGAGGACAAGGAAGGAAGAAGTGCCCCAGGTCCTAGTAAGAAGAAGGGAAAGAGCCATGAAGGCGAGGATGTCAAGGCCAAGAAGAAAAGGAGGGCTCGTTGCAAGTTTCATGTTTCAAATTTTCCACTAGGGGATGGTCAATTAAGCTATGACTTGAAGGAGGATTTGACAAGCAGGAAGGCAGATGTTACTTTTGGGTAGCTTATAGAGATGGTGCCTAAGCTAAAGTGACAGTGGAAGAGGATGGTTAACCCAATGGAGAAAGATCCAGAGAGAGGTTCAGTGAAGGTGTTGGCGATGGAGGAGCTACCAGACATTTGCCTAATAATAGATGTGTGGCACAAAATAAAAAATATGGGACAAGGTTATGTGAATGATGGAGCCCAAATATGTGTCATAACACACTCATGCGTTGAGAAGATGGGTCTTATAGTGACTGGGGTGTCAGGCTTTCGGATCAGATTGCCAAACCATCAAAAAGTAAAATGTTTGCATGTTGTAAAGAGCTTAGAAGTGGAGGCTACATTAGGAAAAGTTTGGACTAAAAGATGGGCCTTGTAAGAATTGTTGATGTGGCATAGCTTTCAAAAAGTGGGGATCGGTAAATTTTTTGCAAATAAGATCCAAACATGTCGGAGGTTGAATATTTAGAATCTACTCTTCAAATGTTATCTATTGATATATAGCATGCATGTATCGGACATTTCCTTCATGTAGATCTAGAAAAAGGTGATTTTAGATTACCTTAACGGTAACAAAACCTGGCTGATTGAAAAAAAATGGCATAACTTTTATAGAAGTCATCTAAACTTTTCGGACCTTGGCTCTTTAGAATCCATTTTTCAAGAACTTTCCAATGATAGGTCATATCATGGGGTTCTAAGCAATATTAAGAGGGGTCTACCGGGTTACTTTCTTTTGTACAACTTTGATGATATGGCACTCTTAAAAGGCCCAAAAATGAGTTCAAAATTTTTCTAATGTGATGCAAAGGTAGTGGTTGATTTTCATGTGATTTCAGCGGGGTTGGGAGCATATCCTATTATACTGGGCAAACCATGGTTACGTTGTCGTGCTGTGACACCTACATAGTGGGAACGCATGCTACAAGATCTATCTTGTAACTTTTTAGATACATAATTATCTTTCCTATAATGTACATATGCATATTTAATTATAATAATAATCCTTCTATCTCATCCTATTATTTTTCTCAAGGGTAACATATCCTTACTTTACCATCAGAAAATACTATGGAAAAAGCTCAATAGCTCCGTCTCTTTAACTTGGGGCAAAAAGAATTGATTCTTTATTTCTACTATCTCATTATCATCTCACACCCTAGCTAGATCCTATATCTAGGGTAAAATCCAATATATATATATTCTATGTATTTTTTATACTTTTCTTATATTTCTTTTTAAATAACTACTAGGAGGGAATCAAATCCTAGTGGGACACTACGTGGCATGATTTCAAAGATACACTTATTTTAATCCATTATTGCAAGCATGATTACAAAAATTTGTCAAGGAGCAATGTCATGCTTTCATATGGCATGAGGCGTCCTTTGGAATTAAATGAAAGTCTAGGCTAAGGGGACCACGGGAAGACTTTTGCTACCAGAAATGGATCCTATTTTGATGAATTTTTTACACAAGGTTTCAATTGGAATTGGAAAATGATTTTAAAATAAAAATCGTAGCTAATGAGCTGAAGTTTTTGCCCATGTTTTTACTTTTTTATTTGGAGCCACGGTTGAGGAGATATGATCAAAATACTGGACCCCAGTCTGCCCACATCATGCAGGGACAGCTCATTTCCAACTTTTCCAATTCCTATTCACACTGGCTCCTCTCTTCTTGTGTAAACCCTTGGGGATTCCCTTCACCTATAAAAGGGGACCTATTCTTCCTTGAAAAAAGAACTCAAGCATTCAAGCCATTGATGAGAGGAATTCTTGAGGGAGTGAGTAGTAATGCCTAATTGTACTTAGCCATTAACTTATATAAGCCCAAGCCTACACTTTCTCCTAGAGGTAGACTAGTGATTCTTGCAACAAGCTAACCTTGGAAGATCAACTCTAATCAAAGAAGGTCTTGTACTTGGCATATCAATCAAAGTGGAGTGCTCCCCTCTTCTTCTCTCTCCATCAATAATGCTGCCGAAGGGTTTGGCAAGTAAGATATGTTCTACATTGATGTTTTCTTGATTTCTTGTTGTTTTCTTTTTCATCTCTAATCCGACATCTATATATATATATATATATATATATATATATATATATATATATATATATATATATATATATATATATATATATATATATATATATATATATATATATATATATATATATATATATATATATATATATATGTATCTAATATCATCTCCTTAACCAAACATATCTCTCTCATTCTTAGTAATTCATCCTCTTTGCAAATTCTAGGTTCTCTTTTCTATAGGTACATCTCTCCCCGCAGTATCCTTATTGCTTACGGGCAAGAATAGGGCTTGGGAGGGAAACTTCTCATCTCTTCACTTCTCTCATATCTACATTTCTCACATACTATCCTAGATGAATAACCCACATGATGATCATCTCTATCGCTTTCACTATGTACGATCTATTAGAATTAACGTATGGATTAGCCGAAAAATACACTTTCAACAATGTATAGTGTTTCTCTTTGGCCCAGAAAGGCTTAATGAAATACTTCTATCACCAGATCCCATCATACTACCTCTCATACACTATAAATTTTCTTTTGACGTAAGCGTAGTTATCTTGCTATGAACCAAGAGGATTTGTACACAAAATTAATCCCAATCACTAGACAAAATATATATATTATGGTAAGCACAAAACTCCAATTCCAAAGAACAATTCGTAGCCTATTTGGTTAGTCAAGATTGAATGCCATTAACTCATCTATTAACCCTTTCATATTACCCATGATACGATATGACCATAGCCTTGATGTTTTCATTTTTGTATTGTTTTGACATTCTCTTTTGTGTTCTTTCTTTGTGTGTGTGAGTGCAAGAGAGAAAGAGTGAGTCTTCTTTGATTGCACTTCTTTCCAAACCCTAGTCTTCATGGAATCTATGGTTTAACTCCTTCATATAGTTTTTGCTGAGTTCTCTCACAGCCATAAGCCCGGTGCTTTCCTGGCAAGACCGCAAATTTCTCGACAACGTGCAGTGGGAACTATTCAAGATTGGAGACGTGGTACAATTAACCTCTATGGAAAGACAAGTGCCAAGAAGCTATATAATATGGACACATGAAAAGTATTGGAAGAGATTTATGAAGATGAGGATGAGTCTAGTGATGAAGACTACTCCACAATGACTCATGAGGATAGTGATAGTACTACCAGTAGTGATGAGGATGTTGATGTTGCATTTCTTTTGATGGACAAAGAAATCCAGGAGTCTGGTTTAGTTGCATTTGCAAATGAGATTGAAGATGAAAGTGAAGGGCCTTATGAAATGATTGAAGGGCTGATGAAAACTAAGGTTAAATTGTCAAAGAAGTAGGAATTGATGACACAAATGATCAATGGAGACCTCTCAGCTATGGAGAAGGAGATATATTTGCACATGCTGGCTAGTTTTCCTGATTTGTTCATTACTTCATATGAAGAGATCATATAGGGTTCAAGGGCAAAAAGATGCATATAGAGCTAAAAGAATGTGCTAATCCAGTGTGGCAAAGGCTAAGAAGGATGGGTCAAGAGAAAATGGAAGCCTTGCGGGAAGAGGTGGACAAGTTATTGAAGGTAGGGTTCATAGTCCCAATGGAAACCACAGAATGGGTGAGTCCAGTAGTAGTCAGCCCAAAGAAGGATGGAAAGTGAGAATTTGTGTAGATTTTAAACCCTTAAATGCAGCCACTAAGAAGAATCCATATCCTCTCCCATTCATTAATCAGATCTTGGATTCATCGGTGGCAGGTTATAAGAGGTACAGTGTGTGTGATGGTTTTTCAGGCTATTTTCAATTGAAGATTGCTCTTAAAGACCGAACAGAGACAACTTTCACTACGCCATGGGGTTGTTATTTCTACATGGTATTTCCATTTGGGTTGTTAAATGGACCATCTTTCTATCAAAAGAGAGAAAATTGGGTATTGGAACCATTTATTGGTAGTTGTGTTAAAGCTTTTATGGACGACTTCTGTGTCTACAACAGTAGGGCTGAACACCATGAGAAGATGCAGATGGTATTGGCTCGATATGATGAATGTAGAGGAAAACTAAATCCAAAGAAATGTCATTTAGCACAACCAAGGGTGAAGTTATTGGGCCACATGGTGTTAGAAAATGGCATTGAGGCTGACAAGGTTAAGTCTATTATTCTTCTTCCATCACCTATGAGTACAAAGAAATTGGCAACCTTTATACAAAAAGTGAATTACATGGCACGGTTTATTCCATTGTCTTCACAACTCCTTTATCCATTACAAAAAGTGGCAAAGAATGATCCATTGCAAAGGGATGACAAGTGTGAGGAAGTGTTTCAAGAGGTGAAAGAAGTGTTAGGGGGGCTATCAGCCATGCAGGCTCCTGATGGGGAGCAAGTTTTTTATGTAAATCCATCAGTAGGGGATGATGCCATTGGAGCCATTCTATTGCAAAAGGGGAAGGGCAGCCATTATATGAGGCCAGTGTATTGTGAGAGCCGAGTGAAGTTGGTAGCAGGGAGAAAATTCTCGGAAGTAGAGCTAGTGATGGCTAGTGTAATATTTACTTGTCAACGATTTCGTCATTACTTGCTACCACAACCTTTTGTTTTCATGACGAGTTACGCCTTTATGCCATAGTTAATTAATGGCATTAACATGTCAAATGTGGTCAAGAAATGGGTGATTGAGATGCAAGAGTTTGAGTTCTCGTTTTTAGTGGAAAAGTTCTTGCTAAGGAAGAGGTGGTGAGAAGGCAGTTGAAGAAGTGCCACATATCATAAATGCACATGTGTTGTTCTTTGATGGCTCATATAGAAAGAGCCATGATGCAGTTTCAGGGGGTATAGCACTTTATGATCTAGAGGGGAAGCTAGTATGCAAGAGAGGGTTCAAATTGGATGCACATAGTACCAATGGAGCTAAATATGCTACATTGGAAGCCGGATTACACATTTGTTTGAAGCATGGGATTAGAAGGTTGATAATAAAAGGTGATGCCTTGCTAGTTATGAAGCAAGTGCTGGGTGTGTGGAAGAGCAAGAACACCTCATTGAAGGAAATGTGTTTCAGAATTAAAGGTCTGTTACAAAATCTCAAACCATGGAGCATCAGACACATTGAACGTGCTCTAAATGGAGAGGCACATGAAGCAGCTCAAAGCATGATTGGGGAGCTATTTGTGCTGAGGACCAATCTACCTCTTTATCATGGCTGGGAAAGTTTGTCTCAAGAAGAGGAGTTTTTCCTAACAGGAATCATTCCAAAAGACATTCAAAAGTCTAAGAAGTATGGTTTTCTGTGTACAACATACATGTACAAATTGATTGGTGATGTCTTTTACATGAAAGGGGCTGATCTTGTGTTGAGACGTTTACCTTGGCGATAGGAGCTTTACAAAGTGTTGGAAGAGAATCATGAAGGTACATGTGGAGGACATTTTGCTCTACAGATCACCTTGCATAAGATCTTGCAAGAGGGGTATGTATGGCCTAGTTTGCACAAGGATGTTCAGCATTGGTGTAGGTGTTGCAATAGATGTCAAAGCATTTGGGAAGAGGGTGGTGAAGCCAGAGCTACGAAAAACCATTATGGCATTTGATGTGTTTGAAAAGTGGGGGATTGATGCAATAGGCCCATTGCCTATCACAAGTAGGGACAAAAGCTATATTTTGACTCTAGTTGACTATCTCTCTAGATGGACAGAGGCTACAACAATCAAACTAATCACTGCAAAGGAAGTGGCAAAATTTTTGTATGATGAAATATGTTGCAAGTTTGGGGTGCCATTCAAGCTACTTTTGGATAAGGGGCCAGGATTAAGAGCTAAATTGTTAGACTTCTTATGCGAGAAGATGAAGATTAGGCACCAATATACTACTCCTTATTATACACAATGTAATGGATTAAATGAAAGATTCAATGGTGAGTTGGTACAAATTCTTTCAAAAGTGACAGAGAACCAAGGAAAGAAACGGGACTTGCAATTGCCTAGTGCATTATGGGCTTACCGTACTTCGATGAAGACAGGTATAGGGTTTACTCCATTTCATCTGGTATATGGAAAAGAAGCACTATTGCATGTGGAGGTAGAGTTGCCTACAGTAAATCTGTTAGAAAATTTGCTTGGGCATTCCGGTGATGCATTCAAAGAGAGGCTCTTACAGTTACAAGAGGTTCAACTGGATAGGATAAGTGCATTGGAGCATTATGGGCAGATGCAGGATAAGCCTTTGGCAAAGATAAATGAAAAGGTCAAAAGTAAGGGTATCAAGAAGCATCACTTGGTTTTGCACTACAACAGTAAGCTAGACAACACCTTCCAAAAGAAGTTTCAAATTAAGTGGGAAGGACCTTTCAAGGTAGTGGAGTGTTTTTTGAATGGTACATATCAGCTGGCTAACTTGGATGGGATTCTACATAAGTCAAGGGTAAATGGATTGCATCTTGAAGTATATCTTGCGAGGTTAGTGATGGTGGAGCAAGATGAGTTGTCTATGGAGCAAGTAATGTTGGTGAGGGATGAGGAGACTTGTGACGCGGCGAGTCTCGTATCTCTTTTTGCTGCTGCTTATCATGAATGATCTAGTAGGCTAGGGGATGGGCAAACTATGTTAGGAGTTTTTTGGAGAAAAGGATTGCGCATATGTATATACACATGCATGGTGCATAAAATAAAGAATTGCCCATTCTTCAGAGCCAGGTGGTTACGTGGGGCCCACATGTGTACAAGTAGGGTAGGGTGTACATAGTGCATCAATTTTCATTATCACGAGTATCAATGTGTTTTTCTATAATAAGAGGAGTTTGCGGCGCGTAAAACTTCTCGAGGAAACTATCGGTGGGCCTACGCCATGAGGTAAGAAGGTGCGTTAGATGGCATTGAGTGGTGTGAGGAGGTAAAATGGGATCAAGTCTTGTACGTGGGTAAGTGAAGACACAACGGGGCTGTTTTTAGGTGATGAATTATGCAAAAGGTAATCATGAGGACCATGTTTTGGGGCTACTTTACGTGGTTGCGGGACCGAAGCTATGGCCTTATTGAGAAAATTTGAGGGCCAGGTGTGCGGATGAATGCAGAAAGGTGACAACCACTATAAGAGGAGTTGTCGAAAACTGCCAACATTACTGCGGAAAAACAAAGGAGAAAGGAGAGAGAAAAATTTGTGTGGGCGGCAATAACCGCGTCTACGAACCCGGTAGTGGTTTGTTAGCAATAAGCGCAGTAATAGTCGCAGCAATATACCTGCTGCTATTACCATGACCTTTGCCGTTGCTATTACTGTGTTTATTATAGCTAAACGCTAGTTCTAAAATAAAGGTGCTCATTTGGGCCACCCAAATTTGGGTGGCCCAAATGAGCACCTTTATTTTTGACCTGCATAAAAGCAATAAGACATCAATTGTTTTTTGGAAAAGTAAAAAAATACTAAAGAACTGAAATTGAATTTACTTTACCTTGACAATTAAAAATGTAGAAGATCAACTATTTAAAAAAGTTACAATAAAAAGTAAATAGTTGTATATACATTGTGCCACATTGGGACTTTACGAAAGTTTTGACAAAACATTTTTTTATCTAATCCTCGTTGTCATCTAGAGGCACGTATGTTGGATCACTTTGACTCTACATAAACACAAACCAAATTAAACAATTATCCACAGCTCAAAACAATTGACACAAAATTACTTGTTTAAACTTACCGCTTGTAGTGGTCCAACCGCCACGTCGAACTGCTCGCGAGAGATGTAGTTGTTTTCAAAAAACCATCGCAAAGTATCAAATTCTGTATGTTGCTCCCGATACTTGACCATCTATCTAGTTGGTCGAGAGAGAGTGACATTT
Source organism: Adiantum capillus-veneris (assembly GCF_014529385.1). Lineage (NCBI taxonomy): Eukaryota > Viridiplantae > Streptophyta > Polypodiopsida > Polypodiales > Pteridaceae > Adiantum > Adiantum capillus-veneris. The sequence goes on from NC_140939.1 coordinate 147,745,972, forward strand.
TCCTAAGTTAGCAATAACATTACCAAATTATCAACTACAATCTTTACAATCAACAATCGACGTTATAATTCAAATAATCATACATATTTATCCTTCCAAGCACCCTTGCCTCCTGAGCCATAGTGCATGGGAGTTTGTCTTGCGCAGGCCTCGCGTTGTTGTCTATATGATGAGCCCTCGTTCGTAGCTTGATCGCTCTTCTCTTGAATTTCCCACTCCCACTTCGCGTCTGCCATGTTGCCACTGCGGTAACTCCTGTCTGGATCTCTAATCTAGTTGGCTACTGCGCGCCGCACACTGGACTTCTTGTTTTTTAGAAATGTCTTTATGTAGACCTCCAACCATTGTTGTGAAAAACGTTGATCAGGGGCGTTTGGAAATCTAGCTAACAGAGCGTCCTCAATGTACCGTGCATGATCGGAGAGTTGGTCTCTGAACTTTATAAAACAATTCTTATACATTGAATGTATAATTTGTAGATGGCGTTGAAATGCCCTACCCTGTGCTGTGCCGAAATCAACCTCCCCACCATATTTAACCATGTAGTAGCACCCATGCATGTCTGGAACGGGTGCGTCAGTATCCTCGTCCTCTGCATCAGGGGCGGCACGCTCTAAAAGTGGGGACTCCGTTCCCCCTCCACTACCAAAACATGCAAAACCACAAGATCCGCTGCCACTTCATCTCTCACGGCGCTCAATGTCCTGAGACGAGAGTCGACGCGCGCTGCCAGAGGAAGTTCGTCGACGATGTTCGGGCAAGGCCGGAGTGGAATGGACTGACATAGGACCCTGTGATGCCATGGGAGTAGGACCCTGTGATTGAAGGGGAGAGTAGAGGGAGGTGCCGTCGGTGCAAGGCTCTGTAGGTAAGGAGTCCTTCCCTGACTCCCCCATGGTGTAGTCTGTGGAGAAATGCCGTAGGTCGCAAGCTGTTGTGGAGTGTAGCGGCCAAACAATTCCTCCGTCGAACAGAGGTACTGATCTTATAAAGAGATAGCTCGCTGTAAGTCAGGATCTACGACCGGTGCAGGAATCTGAGAAGGGTAGGTGTAGGATGGCCATGCCTGCAAATAACAAAAAAAACCCTATGACACTCATGGTTTATGGTTAACTACATAGAAATATTATTTATTTCTTTGCTTGTTCTCACCGACTCAAGACTCGGGTCCATTGGAGGTGATGTCCACCCCGGGTGGGAGCCCACCTCAGATGTGAACCAACCAAAAGAAGAGCCAGTTGGCCGCTCCTCACCAGTCGGTCTGTCGTCAGACATCTACATTACAAAGAGAAATATAAGATTAAGCTTTCCACCCTACTCACTAATCTAAATATACGTACACAAATATATTACCACACAAACACGTAGATGCATATGCATACTAGTAGACCTAAGTAGAGGCCAGTAGTGCCAAAGGTCAACTGCACCTCTTTAGATATCATCCTAGTCTCAACCGTGGTAAAACCAAAGGTACCTTGTGATAATCCATGCATGAGTGGATCAATGACCGTAATGCCACAATTAAAAAATGACTATACCCAAGAGGAAGCATCTAACCTTCGGATGCTATGCTCCCGTACTTAGTGCCTACATACATGCATAAACAGATATATATGTACACACATATATATATGTTAAGGTTGTAAATGTAGCCTAAGTGATCAATTGATTGTAACATTACAATTCTAATGTAATGCAATAAGTAATTCTATTTCTCTCACTCTCTCTCTCTCTCTCTCTCTCTCTCTCTCCATCCAAGAGTCATGTCTACGCCTCGATGTAAAGCAAGCACTCTCAGAGATGAAAAGCCAAACATGGACGACATCTTGTGCCGAGACATGGAGGCCTCGACTAAGGTCATGGTGGCTTTTGACTTGGGCACCACTTTTTCGGACTTCACGTACATGCATAAAACCGACCCCAAGGACCACGAATAGCTTCATCCCGTTATTGCAAAACATAGATCAGCATGTTTTACAAGTGGAACCCATTGTCTTCTACCTACACCCTCCAAGCTTGGGGATGGGTTGCCCTTGGCTTTCTCTTTATTTCTCTCCCTCTTTTCCTCTCTCTACCTCTACCTCTCTTTCTCCCTCTTTCCCTCTATCTCTCTCTTTCTTTCTCTCCCTCTTTCCCTCTCTTTCTTTCTCTCTCTCTCTCTCTCTCTCTCTCTCTATTTCTTTCTCTCCCTCTTTCCCTCTCTATCTCTCTATTTCTTTCTCTCCCTCTCTCCCTCTATCTCCCTCTTTCCCTCTCTATCTACTCTCCCTCTCTATCTCTCTCTTTCTTTCTCTCCCTTTTTATCTACTCTCCCTCTATCTCTCTTTTTCTTTTTCTCCCTCTCTATCTCTTGCTTTATTTCTCTCCCTCTCTATCTCTCTCTTTCTCTCCCTCGCTCTATCTACTCTCCCTCTTTCCCCCTATATCTACTCTCCCTCTCTCCCTCTCTATCTCTCTCTTTCTTTCTCACCCTCTCTATCTACTCTCTCTCTTTCCCTATCCCTATTTCCCTCTATCTCTCTCTTTCTCTCCCTCTTTCCCTCTCTCACTCTATCTCTGCCTCTCTATCTTTCCCTACCTCTTTCCCTCTATCTCTCTCCCTCTTTCCCTCTCTCACTCTATCTCTCTCTTTCTTTCTCTCCCTCTCTATCTTTCCCTACCTCTTTCCCTCTATCTCTCTCTTTCTCTCCCTCTTTTCCTCTCTTTCTCTCTCTCTCTCTCTCTCTCTCTCTCTCTCTCTATCTATCTATCTATCTACTCTCTCTCTTTCCCTATCCCTATTTCCCTCTATCTCCCTCTTTCTCTCTCTTACTCTATCTCTCCCTCTTTCCCTCTATCTCTCTCTATCTCTACCTCTACCTCTCTTTCTCCCTCTTTCCCTCGATCTCTCTCTATCTCTACCTCTACCTCTCTTTCTCCCTCTTTCCCTCTTATGCTCTATCTCTCTCTATCTCTACCTCTACTCTCTCTCTTTCCCTATCCCTATTTCCCTCTATCTCTCTCTCTCTCTCTCTCTACCTCTACCTCTACCTCTACCTTTAAATCTCTCTATTTCCATCTCTCTCTCTCTCCCCCCCCCCCTCTCTCTCTCTTTATCTCCCTCTATCCCTCTTTCTCTCTCTCACTCTCTTTATCTGTTTCTCTCTGTTATCTATTTCTCTCTCTCTTTAATTCTCTCTCTCTATCTAACATTTTCTCTCCTTCTTTATCTATTTCTCTCTCTCTCTCTCTCTCTCTCTCTCTCTCTCTCTCTCTCTCTCTCTCTCTCTCTCTATTTAACATTTACCTCTCTTTATCTAACATCTCTCTCCCCTCTCTCTCTTTATCTATATCTCTTCCTCTCTTTAAATCTCTCTCTCTCTATCTAACATTTTCTCTCCTTCTTTATCTATTTCTCTCTCTATTTAACACTTACCTCTCTTTATCTAACATTTCTCTACCTCTCTCTCTCTCTCTCTCTCTCTCTCTCTATCTATCTATTTATCTCCCTCTCTTTATTCATTTATCTCTCTCTCTCTCTCTCTCTCTCTCTCTCTCTCTCTCTCTCTCTCTCTCCCTCTCTCTCTCTCTCTCTATTTCATCTAACACTATCCAAACAATCATTTTCAAAACGTGCGTGACAAATCAATCATTTTCACACGTGCGTAACAAAGCAACCATTTGCAAATGTGCTTAGCAAAACAAGCCGTGCGAAACAGCCGTTTCCTAATGAATGAGGTATGTTATAATGGATTCTCTATTTTCTCTATTTTTATTTATTTATGTGTGTGTGTGTGTGTGTGTTTGTGTGTATGTGTGTGTGTGTGTATGTATGTGTGTGTGTGTATGTGTGTGTGTGTGTGTGTGTGTGTGTGTAGTAGTAGTAGTAGTAGAAAACAAAAGGGGAAGAGGGAGGAGGTGCTTTTGTGTTTACCTCATCTTTGTAGCGCGGCTGAGCTTTGAATAGGTTGAGCATTCAAAATCTCCTAAGTGTGGAGATAGCAACACAACCACCCAACCAACGACATCGGAAACCATGATCATGGCGTCTTGGTATCATTGCAAGAGACCGTAAACAAACAAGGCGAAGACTTACGAGCACTTGCAATGGAGAATGGCACACTAAGGGTACTTGTGGTTGAGAATGAGAATCTCAAGAGGACACTTGAGATGCAAACAACACGTTTGATGCAGCTTGAAGAGGAAGTCAAGGAATGTAAACGCTCTCTTGTGGACTTGAATGCTTTGAAGGAGCGGATGAGCAAAGTAGAGCATGACCATGTATTGAAAGAGGAGAAATTTGACACTATGAGCCGGGATGTATGCGACATGAAAAATGTATGCACAAACAAGTCTTGGGATGATGTATGTGGTAGCAATGTGGTTTCTAATTCCTCACTCATGCAAGCTATGGTTCAAACAAAGAATGTTGAGAATGTGGATGTGGAGGAGTTGAAGGAACGGGAGCGACGTTCCAAGAACATTGTTATTCGTGGAATTCCCGAAGAGAAGTTAGAGACACCTCCTTCTCTTGCCATTGTTATTGAAGATTTCTTCAAAACCCACTTTGGCATGTCCGGAGTTATGGTCTATGGAGCACATAGAGTGGGGAAGCAAGCGAAAGATTATCCTTGATAATAGTTCGATCTATTTGAGGGATACAAAATGTTTTGTATGTGAAGACCGCACTATTAAGCAACAAAATATGCGCCGCAAGGCATATGAGGAAAAGAATAATAAAAACAAGGAGATCTCTCATGAAGAAAATGTGCCCAAGGAGGAGGCAAGTCTCTCAAGCAAATAGGGATGCATGACCTATGAGACCGAGTTACAATTGAAAATATGCTTTTGGAATTGTAATGGATACCCATGGAATGCGGGGGTTGGCATTGATGAAATAACAAGCAAAGCCGATGTTGTACTTCTTGTTGAAACTTGGGAGCATGATACACAAAGGATTAACGGCTTGGAGGATTACAATGTACATTCATTGATGTGGTCAAAGAATCTCAAGCAACGAAGAGGACAAGGAGGGTTAGCATATATGGTTAAGAAAGGATTGGAAGATTTTGTATCAATTGTGAAAGATGACAAGTACAAACGTTATGTATGGCTGAAAATTATGACACCAAAAAGAGCACCCATTTTTGTAGCCGGTTGCTACATTCCTCATCATGATTCTCCCTTTTATGCTTGCATGGATAGAGATCAACCATTTTCTGATTTGGAAGAGGACATTGCTTATTTCAAAGGTGAAGGTGATGTTATTGTATTTGGGGATATGAATGCTCGCACAAAAACATTGCAACATGATACTCAACAATTTGATATGCCATACATTTCAAGGGAGTTGGAGGAAGTTCACTTGTATGATCGTACTTCAATGGATGAGAAAAAGCTGGATCACTATGGAAAGTCACTTTTACACCTGTGTAATAGCACGGGTATGCTCATTGCCAATGGTGTATCTTTGTGGAGTGAAACCAATGGATTTACATGTAGGAGACATAATGGGGATAGTGTGATTGACTATATGCTACTCTCTGAAGCCATCATGTATCGCATAAAGAGTTTTATGTTTGGTCAATGGACCCCGGAATCCGACCATCGCACCTTATGTATTGACCTTTCATGTGGAGAAGCAACTAAGAATGATAATCTTAGCCAAAGAAAAGAGAAGTTATCACTATGTATGGATTTCAAACGGGCACCAATGTACATTGAAATGGTTGAGCAAAAATTATGGATGACAAAGCTTCAATGTGATGCACCATTGGAAACTAAATGGGAAGCTTTCAAGAAAGCTATTTGTTCTTGTGCGGAAGAATGCTTTGTCATAAAGCATCTCCATGGTATCAACAAAGATAGATCACGCAAAAGGTGGTTTGATAAAGAAAGTCAAGATGCTTGAAAGTCCTTGATAAATCTTGATGCAACTATGGACAAAGACAACTATCAAAGTCATTTGCATACATACAAGGAATTGATTCAAAAGAAGAGAAGAAGATGGGAAGTAAAGCAACAAGAATTTCAAGTCCAAGAAAAGGCACATGCATGTGGAAGATTTTGGAGAAACTTGAGAGGCAAGTGGGTTGAGAATTTTGGTAACTTGAGTCTAGTGGATATGTACACACATTGTAGGCAATTATATGAGCAAGCAAATACTGAAAAAATGCCATTTTATGGTTCACTCCCATGTATGCCGTCTTTTTTTACTATCGAGGATGTATGCGGTGGGCTTGAAAAGTTGGCCACTCGCAAAGTGGGAGATCTTCAAGGTATCAAGCCGGAGATGATCAAATGGACGGGAGATTTTACCCATGAGTGGATGTGTGATATGTTCAACCTTGCACTTCAACATGGTATGCCTTATGATTGGAGTACTAATTGGGTTAAGCCTTTGCATAAAGGAGGGGATGTAAAGAATGTAAGCAACTACCGGACTATAATGATTGGGTCTCTTATGGCAAATTTTTTTGGGTGCATAATGGAGATGAAATTGAGTGATTGGGCTGAAGAGAATGACAAGCGTGCAAAGGGACAAGCGGGTTTTCGTCCATGACATAGCACCATTGATCATCTTGTCACTCTTCGTGTTCTCATGGAGGAAAGTCGGTTGAAAGGCAAACGATTGTATTGTTGTTTTGTGGACTTTAAGAAAGCCTTTGATATGATTCCACGTAACAATTTGTGGAGAAGGATGGAAGAACTCCAAGTGCCAAGTGAGTTTATGCTTGCGGTTTCTCGAATCTATGAGAAGGTGATTTGTCAATTGCGCATGGGAAGAGAAATTTCAGAAATTTTTGTAAGCACTATTGGGGTTAAACAAGGATGTCCATTGTCACCAACTCTCTTTGGTCTATGCATCGATCAATTGGAACAAATGGTACTTGACTTTATGCAAGAAGAAGGCATTGAAGAGGTCACTATTTGCAATGCGGTAATCATGCTTTTGTTGTATGCGGATGATGTAGTGCTTCTAGCACACACTTTAGAAGATGCACAAAAGCTTATGGTTGTCCTTGAGAACTTTTGCTTGCATAGTGGGTTGATTGTAAATGAATCCAAAACAAAGGTTATGCTTGTGAAAACCAACCATAAGGAGAAGCCATGCATTGTGTACAACAACGAGACACTTGAAGTTGTTGAGAGCTTTAAGTACCTTGGCCTTGAGGTTCCATCCAATCACAAGTGGCATGAATGTGCTATGCGTCATTTGGAAGCGGGAAAGAGAGCATATTATGCATTTGAGAACATGTGTAATGCGGGAAACATCAAGTGTTGGGTTCTCAAGAAGTATCTTTTTGATGCATTGGTGACACCGGTTCTTCTTTATGGAGTTGAAGTGTGGGGCGGGAGCATCTCAAAGTCTACTTGGAAAGAGTTTGAGAATGTCCAAAAGCGTTTTCTTACAAAGTTTCTCCAAGTTAAGACACAAACACCATATATGCTCCTACTTCTTGAGTCGGGATCTCTTCCAATTCAGGTTATGGGCATGGAAAGGGTTGTGGAGTACATGATAAAGATGCGTCAAAACCCCTCACATAGACTTCCTACAATTGCATGGGAAGCAAGCAAAAAAGTTCAAAAGACGCATAAAAGCAAGATCTTGAGCATGGGATGGATGCAAGACATAAAGAAGTGGTTTGGGAGATGGGATGCATTACACTTGCTACATGATGCTTCAATTGACTCTCAAGTGAATGAAGCTTTTCTACAACGCCAATGTATTACGGCTTGGGAGAAATCCGGTGGGTCATGCTTCATACATTACACCACCTATATTGCCCCCAACTACAAAACCATGTTCTTCGCTGAGAGAGGAAACCGTACTCACACTTACATGCTTGAGCCTATTCCCTTGTCTGCGATACGCACTATCACAGCAATTCGGCTTAGCTCCCATTTCCTTCGATGCGAGATAGGGCGTTGGGGCAATGGAGAAGAGTCAAATCGATTGTGCACATTATGCTCACTGCAAGTTCGAGAGTGTGAGTACCACACACTACTAGAGTGCTCAGCTTTTGATCACATCCGAACTTGCTTCTCTCACATTTTCATCCATAACTTAGACCTACACACTTTCCTCTCCCAGCCAAAGTGTGGGCTCTCCATTACGACTCTCATCACTACAATTTTGGAGCATCAAGAGTCACTCATCAGCCATACACATACTACATCACATGTAACTTTGGTCCCATAGGTCATATTTGACCTCCGAGGACGATAATAAAATCTATCTATCTATCTATCTATCTATCTCTCTCTCTCTCTCTCTCTCGCTCTCTCTCTCTCTCTCTCTCTCGCATCTGGACTCTACACATCAGTTGAGAAACATATCTCTCTCTCTCTCTCTCTCTCTCTCTCTCTCGCATCTGGACTCTACACATCAGTTGAGAAACATATCTCTCTCTCTCTCTCTCTCTCTCTCTCTCTCTCTCTCTCTCTCTCTCTCTCTCTCTCTCTCTCTCTCTCTCTCTCTCTCTCTCTCTAGCAAAAAAAAAGAGACATACTGGAAATAGTCCACGCCGCGTCGAGACAGTCCATGCCAACACTGAATATTTCTAGGAGGTTTAATTTTTAGTTTTTGGGTGAGCAGTGGATCTTGAAAATTCAAAATAGATAGTTAAAAGGAGTATGAAGACTTTTAGGCTAGATTTGAGTCAAATCGGACATCTGAATATACCCTAGTGTCCTAGAGCATAAAAGAAGTCCCTAGCCAAATTTGTATTGCATTTGGGCTCAAATGTGGCAAAAGACAAAAATTGGGCAAGATTCATGCTTGTATTGGGTATAACTTACGCAAAAAGTGTTGAAATTGAATTCTAAAAATTGCTAAGAGTTGCTTGAGTATCAAAAAGTGTTTGGAATAAAAGTCACTTCATTTTTCCACAAAAGACATCATATTCATATGATGTCTCAAGCACTAACTTAGAAGCCAAAACCTACATCTAAGCTCGTAGAAGTGTTTGCCATCACAAAATAGGCCTAGAGACCAAGTTTCATTCAATTTGGATCAATTTTGGCTTAGCTAACCTCACAGGGAAGTTGCAAGCAGCCAAACACACAAAGGAGTGATAGACCTGTCTAAAAGTGTCAAAATCACAAACTAAGGGAGTGGTTAGAGTACATCAAGGAGAGTCTACACTTCAAGTTTGGAGAAAATATGAGTTAGGAGACATCATACGCATATGAATTCTTCAGGCATAGGTTGAGGCCAGATAAGAACTTTGACTAGTCAAAGGAACTCCTCTTGACTTTAGAATCCCAAATATCATTCCAAATTTTTTTTTTGGACACCTATAAGTGGAACAAAGCATGCATCTAGTGTGACACTCGAAAATCACCAAAATTAACCTACAGAAAGATTGAATTCTATAGAAGACAGTTTTGGCCATAACTTGAGCTCTAGATATCAGTCAAAAACCTTTTTTTATAAAAGTAAAGCTCCAAAGTAGCTCTACAACATTTAGTGCACCACTTGAACAACAATCAAAGACCCTTTGGTTCATTCGTTGTTGGTCAGTGTTCAGAAACACGTCGCTTAAGGCCTTAAAATACATTCAGAAGTTAGGGGTGTCTAAAAGTGACAATTTGAGAGAATTGTGAGGAAACAATCACGGTTGTGGACATAGTGTTAAATTTTCCTTGACCAAAGAAATTGAACACATTGGAATAAGATTTCTCACATCAAGCTAAAGCTGTTAAGCCAATAAATCATGTCTACTTCAGATTCAAACTCATCTTATACAAGCGTCAAGATCCCAGCAATAGAGGAACATCAGTCCATAATCGATCTTCTAAACTTGTTGTTCACAAAGAAAATTTTTATTAAGAGAGTTTGGATGACAGATCATGAGAGATAGGGAATGTATAGATACATTGATGGCAGTGAGATCAACCTTTATAGTAGGTGCTCAAACCCATACCAGAAGAGCTGACGGATTACAAGCTCTTATATGTCTATACATATATGGTCAATTGTCAATGAAAATCTATATTTATTGACAAGTATGGATGAGGATACAGAGCTGTAGAAAGCACAAATACATAGACTACATTTTTGAAATAGGTGGATATCTAGTCAATGAAGGACCACAGATACCTCCACCCACTACAAGAGGTTATGTGCTCTTGTGACGCTCTTAGCGACGGAAATACACTGGGTTTTTATAACCCCCGGCGTCGCTATAAGCGTCGCTAAAAGCGTCGCTACGAGAGCGTCGCTATATGCGTCGCTATAGGCGTCGCTATAGACGTCGCTATAGGCGTCGCTATATAGCGACGCTTATAGCGACGCTCTCACAGAAGAGTATAGCGACGCATATAGCGACGCTACAGAGCCATAAATAGCGACGCTTATAGCGACGCCTGAGAGAATATTTTTTTGGTGGCAGGGCATTGAATGCCCTGCCACCCATCAACCATATTGTACTTGATTCACTTTTTAAAAAAAGTGCAAAGGTAAATAATAGACCCAAAATAGTCACCCACAAGACGCATTGTTTGCAAAATTGACAATTGTACACATCATAGACAAACTGAATTGATTGGCAAATGTAATAATGACAATTGTACAACATCATAGGCATAAAGAATTGATTGGCAAAAGGAATTGCGGTGACAAATGTAATAATATACATGGTTCAAAAAGACGTATAAAATCCGTCTCATGATACATAAGCTATGAGAAACCCTAAACTAATGCTATCTAGCTACGGCTAAACTGACGTCGTCTAATCAGACGTCTCATCGCGTCCAAGCGGCGTATCTGTCGGATTCTGCAAAAAAAGACAATAAGACAGTTTTCAGTAAGTATAAACATATAACGACATTTATAAAACAATACAAAAAATAAAAAAGAGTAAACCGTAATACTAACCATGCCGCTGCGAGAACTGAGAATGTCCATCAAGGCGTTTAAGCCCTTCCTGCCTGCGTACTCGCGCTCGTACGGTGTGGGATCACGTCCTGTCATCGACCACTGTCAAAACATACAAAGATTTCATTATGTTAGAACTAAAAAACTCATAAACCCTAAACTATCGAACATGCATAAAGAGCAATGTGAAAAGACTTACAAAATCGGCCTCAAATGATGCCCATCCACCGCTCCCCAAGTGGTGCGAGCTCCCTGCCTCTACTCGCGCTCTGGCTGCATCTTTTTGTTGCTTCCACTTGTCGGGATTCTCGCGCGCTGCTTTCTTCGCATTCTTCCAATCTTCTTTGGCCAGCCAATCTGGCCTATTCCACCCATTCTTGATTGCTTTTTGCACTTCGGAACGCTTGTGTTTGCAGTATTCGCGCATTCGAATCTTCATCAGGTCTTCATTGAAGCGCTGATCCCGTGTTGGAACGGGAAACTCATCATGAAGTATGCTGATGACTCTGTTTTTTAAATCACTTGGTACTTCACTCCATTTGTTTAGTATATAGTGTCTAAACAGCTGAGAGCAAAGACCACGCATGCGCAAGATCACCTTCTTGCCGTCATCATCCATGATGATGCCGCCGCTGATGTCGACGGAGTAAGGCAAGCCCTCTGGCCGGTGACGCGTGAACCTGGGTGTCCCGGCAGGGGTCTCTAGCGGCGTGTCGATGGGGGTACGGACGTCAGGTGTCTCCACCGGCGTCTGGGCCCCGAAGCGAGGAGTGTCGAGTGGGGTGGCTCCTGGCGGAGTAGGTAGAGGTGTGTAGCTTCTAGGAACAGTCAGCCGTGCAAAACCTGGCGTAGACGGCGATGCTGTGGCTGGTGTGGGGGCGGGCAAAGAAGGGGAGGGTAAAGAGCCTCGTCGAACACGAGGCGGTGTGGAGGCATCGGTGGCGGAATCCCCACAACAACCGCCACCGCCACCACTAGAGCGCCGGTGTCTAGAAGAGTGTGACGCTCGTCTCGTCGACGCCGAAGCATCTTCTCTGATCTCCTCCATTGATGTCGTTGTGATTGGCACATGGTAGCCTTCATACGTCCTTGCACTACGAGGGGCTACCTCTATGACGTACCACCAGTTTGATGTAGACTTTGTAGGATGAAATACTACCTGCCAGAGCCACATAACTTACATGAGAGCTTTCAAGCACATAACTTGTAAAAGGGGGATGTTAACTATTTATATACTTACTTGTTCACAATGCTCGGGTAGTACGAAAGTGTCTCTTAGGTCAGTCCATTTCTTAGTAGAATCCACCTCAAGAAAACCAGACTCTCCTCTACGCACAGTAGCGTTTCGACCCTCCATGATTATCTTGAACCATTGCACGTCGAACAAGTCGACAAAAAATCCTCTGTAATCGATCCTCAAAATCTCTTGCAGCGTGCCGAAGTAAGTGAGTTCCGCCACCACGGGATCTGCATCAGAGGAACGTCGTCGACTAGACTGTTCAAATTTTGCCATGATTCCACAATCTTGAGTAAAACGCTTTTTGTCGATTCGTTCCACCCTAAAATGTCGACCTTTACACCATGCTGCTATGTATGACTTATACTACAACGAACAAAGATTATGAGTGGCCGTTCAAACGTTTATAAATAAAGTCACTTGCTAGTCGTACATTGCAAACTTACCTTGGTCGCGCAACCCCGAGAGTACTCCCACTCTTCTTCAGTCACTTCGTCACCGCATTGTTGTGCGCTTTTCAATTGGTTGTGCAACCATCTTAAGCTCATGAAGGTTGGTAGGCTCTCCAGAACCGCTGGATAGTGCATCGGTGGTTGTCTTCCCCGTCTCCACTCGATTCGTGCCCTTTGTCGCTCTTGCTTTGCATCCTCATATTGTGAAATCCACTTTTGCATCACTGGATTGTGAAGCATGCAAAATCGGTTGATTTTAGCCTCTAGATCTTCCGTCATCTTCTTCTCATCACCGAGATTGCACATGACAATCCCAGATATGCGCTCATCATCTATGGTTCGCCATAGCGTATCTCGGGATTTATCAAATCCGTCTAACCACTCTCCAATGTACACTAGGGACTCTGATACCAACCAACCTTCTGCCATGCTACCCTCCGGACGTGCCTTTTGACGCACATATCCCTTAAGCGTTTTCATGAAACGCTCTAAGAAGAACATCCATCTGGAATGAACTGTGCCAGCTATTTCCACCTCATCAACTATGTGAATAAGAAGATGCACCTGAATGGTTAGCATTGTAGTAGGAAAATGTTTCTCAAACATGCACACAAGCTCCGCAGCATTTAGTTTGGCGAATGGTATGGAGTCTACGTCGATCTCCTTTTGTGAGATCCATTGCACCAGCTTTGCAAGTTTGTAGATTGTGTTACGGATGTCGAGAGACAAACATCCCTCAATGGCAACCGGTAAAATAAACTGTAAAGTATGTGCAGCAATGATATTAAAGTCCACATTTTATGCAATGATATTAAAGTCCACTATGAACGTACCTGACACATTTTATGCCAATCGTGTGACTTCAAACCGGTAAGCTTTCCTTCTTTAGTAAAACACGTTCGGAGCGAGTGCATTACGCCAGTGGGGGTCCGCAAAGATCGAATGGCCTCTTTTACTTTGCGTTCTTGGGCTCCTGTGAAAATCCATGGTGCTTTAGGAAGTTTTATCGATCCATCAGACGCTGTTTGCGGCCAATATTGCTCCATACGATCCACATTTCTAAGGTCAACTCTGGCTCCCAAAGTATCTTTCTTGCCGATCAAATGGTCCCATAGTAGATTACCCACATTCTTGAATATGTGCATTGGATCGAGCAAGTGATTGATCACGAGTCGAGGCCAGTATGGTAACTCGTACCATAGAGATAGTCTCTTCATCCCTGGAGGCAATCCGTCATCGCACATCTCCTTCTGCTCTAACCATGCTTGTGCAGACATCCTTGGTGGCTCTCTTCCCAAAAAGCCGTCGCGTAACACATGATTCTCCGGAAGATACGCTTGATGACCTTCGTAGATTTGCTTCTTCAGTGAGGGTGCCCTACGTGCATTCAGTCTAGGTCCACATGTGACACATGCTCTGTATCCGCTTGTTTGAAGCCCTGCATGTATACACATGATAATAGATCAACTATGGGGAAAAACAAGATTTACAGTGTCTGAGAGAGGAGTGTCAATAGATCACCTGAGCATTCTGTTAGCCCGGGATAGTCATGCATGGTCCACATTAGAATACCTCTGATCAAAGCATTCCGTCGTCCTGTGTGTCGGCTCATATCCACCACCTCTATGCCAATCCACAATTGTTGTAGCTCTTCCAATAGTGGACGAAGATACACATCCATATTCCCCACTTTATATCGCCCTGGCACAATCAAGCTTAGCCATAGGTGCCCCTTCTTCGTAGTCAACCACGGGGGAATGTTGTAGTTGACGATGACAACGGGCCATACACTGTAAGATGCTGATCTTTGACCAAATGGATTTACGCCATCCATAGCCAGGCCTAAGCGCAAATTTCGAGCTTCCCTGGCAAAATCCGACCATGTTCCATCTATATGTTTCCAGGCTGCGCAATCTGCAGGAATTCGTAGCACACCATCCGAAGATTTATTCTCCTCATGCCATGATGCTAGGGCGGCCATGGACTTACATTCGAAGAAATGCTTGATGCGAGGAAGCAAAGGAAAATGTCGCAAAACCTTTTGTGGAATTTTTGTCCCGTGGAGATCTACTCGATATCTTTCGGAATCACATTTCGGACACTTCTCCATGTCTGTGTATTCCCCTCTGAAAAGAATGCAGTCATTAGGACAAGCGTGGATAGAATTGTAATCCATCCCCAAGTTTCGCAAAATCTTTCTTGCTTCATCTCGGGAATCTGGCATCACATTGTCAGCTGGTAGAATGTGCTCTTTCAGCAATCTACACAACATAAAAATATGATACAGTCGTGTAAAAATCTATCAGATCATTATACACCATGAGTTCTATTAAAGTAAACTAATTGTAATAGATCACCTGAAAAGCGCTGTGACGCTAGTGTCACTCCATCCAAACTTTGCCTGCATGTTGAGAAGAACCAGGAGTGCTTTCAATCTAGACATACGTGCTCCATTATACAATGATGTATCGGCTTCACTTTTCATATCATCATAGATAAGCCTTTCTGAATCCATGATCGTCTCGATCATTTCATCAATCTCGGGCTCAAACATTGCCTCGTTGGGAATGTGCTCTGCATGATCATCCCCCGAGCTGTCAGAGGCTACATCTTGTGGCCTCACATATGCTGCTTGACCAAAGCGCCTGCGAATACGTCTATTGGGTTGCAAGATTGCTGCTTGTTGGCCAACGTCAGAGTCCGACGAGTTATAATTGGCAACAACTCGATCTATAATAGATGGATCGAACTCGCCAAATTCACGAACGTGCTGCAAAGAAACACGTCTTGTCCGTCGCACAGCATGCTTGCATTGATTACAAGGACATAAGACCCTCGTTGAGAGATAGGTGTTTCGGTTGGACGGTCCCACATCCTCGTCGCTACTCATAATGAGGATAAAAAACTTATAACCTAGACAACAAATTTAATATTCTATTGGCATTCTTCATCTTATCTCTCTCTCTCTCTCTCTCTCTCTCTCTCTCTCTCTCTCTCTCTCTCTCTTTACCTCACATTCTCTAGTCATGTCCAATCCCCGCACACCTCGGTCTAGAGGTGCACGGAGATCAGAACCACCGGGTTATAATCTCGTCTTTATTGGTCAATACCTATATTTGTGGGTACAAGAAATCTAGACACCCACGTCTACATGATACTGCATGTAGTGGACAAAATCCCTTTGCCTCTTCTCTAGCTGTAGCACTTCACTTCATCTTAACATCTTTTCACAGTAGATCTTTTCACTGTTCGTCTACCTCTAAACCCTAAACCGTAAGTAATTCTTGCGTGGACTCGATCTAACGTAAATAAGCGTAAATCTAAATAAACGTAAATCTAACTAAAAATAAAGCTAAATCTAATTTAACGTAAGTCTAATGACTAGAGGTTGTCTAGATGGTCATTGTGTCGGGGATGTAGTGACTCTTGCCGCCCTGAAGATCCACCTTCTTCCCTATCTTCTGAAGACATTTCACCAGTACTTTTGGATCGACGGAGCCCACTATGAGTGAAGGCAGCAATACCCTATATTCCATTGAGGGCTTTCTTCACCCGCTTCATGCAGGCATCGCAGTCTATGGAGACCCGCATCTAATCTAATATAACATAAATCTAAATCTAGCTTAAATAAATGTAAATCTAGTTAAAAATAAACCTAAATCTAATTTAATGTAAGTCTACATATAACCTAATCTTTAACGTCTTTTAAAATAGTTTCCTACGACGTTATAACTCTCTTCTTCCTGTGTGTGTGCGCGTGTGTGGATGTGTGTGCCAATAAAAAGAGATAAATGGTATAACCTTTCTATCACCCATGCCAAGTATGATAGATTGATTATGCCATTTCTCTCTTGAATAATAGGTCTTCAGTTCAACTCCTCGTCGGCTAGATCTTTAGGTCTTTTAATTTTAATTAGTTTCCTACGACGCTCCCTTAGTTTCTCTTTCTTTCTCTCTCAATGTGTGTGCGTTTTTTTGGATCGTATGCATGTTTTCTTTCTCTTTTCCTCTCTCAATGTGTGCGTTTTTTGTTTATGCATGTTCTCTCTCTCTTTTCCTCTCTCAATGCGTGCGTTTTTTGTTTATGCATGCTCTCTCTCTCTTTTTCTCTCTCAATGTGTGTGTGCATTTTTTGTTTATGTATGTGTGCGTTTTTGCACTCTCTCTCTCTCTCTCTCTCTCTCTCTCTCTCTCTCTCTCTCTCTCTCTCTCTCAAAAACACTATATGTGTGTGTGTATGTGTGTGTGTGTGAGAGAGAGCGCGATGGAGAGAGAAAGAGGGGAAGGGAACATGAGAATGAGGAGAGAGAAGGAGCATACCTGGCTCTCCTTCCTCTCCTCGTGTGTGTGTGTGTGTGTGTGTGTGTGTGTGTGTGTGTGTGTGTAAAAGAAAAAGAGAGAGAGAGAGAGAGAGAGAGAGAGTGAGGGAGAGCGTTACCTGCTCTTTGCTTGAGGGCGCCGAAAAACTCAGATCTGAGATCTGAGTTTTTGGGCGCGCTCGGTTATTTTTTTTACCCCAGTGAGCGTCGCTATGAGCGTCGCTATGAGCGTCGCTATAAGCGTCGCTATGAGCGTCGCAAATTTACAAAGAAATTTGCGACGCTCATAGCGACGCTTATAGCGACGCTCATAGCGACGCCGGGATTTTTTTTTTTGAGCGTCGCTGTGTGAGCGTCGCTAATGTGAAGAGCCTCTTGTAGTGACCATACACCAAAATTCCTATGAGAATTCCAAAAAGAGAGCCACTTGGATTCCCTCCTAGAACAATAACAAGAGATGAAATGATCATAGAGATGGAAGACATGTCTCCTCAAGTGAATCTCCCTAATGGAAAAATCTCCAACAGAATGACCAATCCCTTCGAAGACAAATCTAGGCATAGTAGAAGGCCTGAAATGAGAGAAAGATTGGGAGAGTCTATGGTTAGACTTGTAGACAATCGGTGAGTTAGACTGCCCCAAGTCCAGAAATGGGTAAACAGAAAATAATTCGAAGATAAAGAGCCAAGAGATCATGTAGCGGCATTCAAAACAGTAATGAGAACAGAGGAGGTCACAGATTTTGATACACAATTTTTTGAATTTAGATTGACTCTGGAAGATGACGCGACTACATGGTTTTACTCAGTGGAAAGATTGGATTTTGAGACTCTAGACGAGCTGTTTCAAGAATTCATCAAATAATTCCTACAAAAAGCATAGCTCACAATACGGTCTCGTAAATTCACAAAAACCAAGTAGAAAGAGGTGAATCAGTACACAAAGCAACATTACGTCTCAAGAGATATGTCAAGTTTTGTCCAAGAGCAAAAATACTTACGCAAGCACGATTGATGCTGACCTTTATCCAGAGATGAGACATGTGGGTCTTCAAAAGGATCGGCATATGATAAGGATGATAAGGATCTTGACACTAAAGGAATTGATTAAAGAATATCTTTATCTGGTGGATAATTGTGAGGAATATAAAGAAGATGATTGTAAGAGTCAAGAGGATGAAACATCCTCTCAGCAGAGTGATTCACAGATGAACTGAGTCCATTGAAAAACCAACAACACCTATCAATCAAGAAAAGTTTATCGATGACATAGTCAAGAGGTTAACTCTTCTTGTAAGGTATTACTCAAGAGAGCCTAAGTGCTGCAATGGAAAAACCATATGAGAAAATAGTGCTACTATAGCATGGAATGTCCTAGGGAGAGGTATGAACAACCTGTTCCAGTAGCACACACTCCACCTACATATGTTATAGGGAATGCACTAGGTCCAGTAGGAGTTTCAAGGCCAAAATATGTCTTAGGAAAACAATCTCCGCTACCAAGTGTTAGAATTCCTATAGACTTGAGATACACATTAGAAGAATCTAATAAACAAATGCTAGTACCAACTATAGCATATTATAACAACCAAAGTGAATACTGCTCTTCGAAGTGACAGAAGATGAGAGAAACACATGGAGCAATGAGACCGGTACAACCTCCACCTCTTTTGTTTCAACATGAAGAAAGAAGGTATGAGATGGAATAAAGGACATTGAGGTTAATTTTGAGTAGATGCTTAGCTAGGCAAAGCCTGTTTACCGCCAAGAGGAAATGCAAGAAATCGATCCTCAACTAGAGACATATTGTCACAAAAGCTATGACAATCACTTGGTCAAACAATGTCCTGAGATGGAGATCACTGAAGTAAATGCATATTTTCTTGACTGTGGTGTCATTCAATTGATCCCGGACCACCCAAAAAACCCAAACCAAGTCATAAAAGCACAACAAATCTCTGAGGAGCTAATCAGCTACCGAATAGCCTGGAAAACAAAAATGTTGTAACAATTTAAGTAGTTTCAAGAGCTCAAGCTCAAAATGAAGCTAATGACAACTGAGAGATAGAGAAAACGGAAACTCGCACAATTCTAGAGACGGGTAAACGAAAGATCGATCCACCTAGTAAAAAAACCAAGAGCAAATGGATTAGTTGAAAAGTTAGGAAGGCTAGGATGAAAGCAGTTGGGAACGAGAGCAGAAATCCCTAGTTGAGGAGCTTACCCAAGCTAAAGATAAGATAAGACAACATGAGGAAAGGTTTGCACCTTTTCTTACACAGATGTCTCAACCTCCATAAGAACCATCCACAGAAGAGAAATTGAGAAGTGCTAGTCCAGGAGGATCAGTATTGGTCAAGAAGGTTAATGAACCCTTAGAAGCCCTATTAAAAGCCTATGACAGACGGTTGAACAACAACCAAACCCAAAAACATAGGTGGATGAAATATCCATACGAGGAACTAGAAAAGCAAAGGCTTGAAATGTGCCTGAAATTGAATCAAACAAACCAAGATTTACTAGAACCACCAGTTGGAAAACCTGAGGATGTGATCTTTGTATCACCTATACCAGTAATCCCACAAAACTAGGAACAAATAGAGCCAGATTACAATCAAAAACACGAACCAAACCTCAATGAAACAACATTAGAATCAAGGATAGTGCTGGATACCATGGGTAACTCTTCCGAGGGATTTCACCTAACTATACTAGATAGTTGTAAAGAAATAGATGGTCTTGACAATTTTTTATGAAAACAAGTTAGAGAGGCCAATGAATTAAGTGAGCTAAGCAGACAAGTAGACCAGAATGGTGATACGAGAGGAATGGTTCTTCCACCAATAGAGGAAATTGAGACTAGATCTCAAATGCATCTAGAAGTGCAATCGTATTGGGGAAACATAGGATCTGTACAATATATGGATAGTCAAACCCATCCACTAAGAAGTCTATCATCCTATATGGGAGAGCATGAGTCCAAGTTAGATGTTATTGCAGTCCCATCATAGAGATGGTCTTCCAACAAGGTCATCAATTCAAAAGGGTTACTAGATATTCTACCTACCCCAGTTACCTGTACGATAACGGTAGCCGAGTTGCTCAAAATAAGACAAAAAATGTGGAATACTGTGGGTAAATGTCTAGAGAAATTTGGTGCAAAAAAAACAATGACTCAAATTGAGGAAGGGTTCAAAGATCTTGAAATGCCTCAGCTAAACACTAGGCCAGTATCATTAAACAAGGTAGGCGAGTACTATGAGGGAGACGATGGGAAAAACACTCTTCCTGTGGAATTCCAAGGTGTAAAAACCATGGAAATCCTTGACAATGGAGTTACTGTTGTCATCACAACAAAAGAGATCTGGAAGCAATGGGGAAAACTAGCAGTGAGGCCTACTAGGATGAAACTACTGTTAGCAGACGCGAACACATGGAAAATCCCCTAGGACTGCTAGTAGAAAAAGTAGTTATTACTTCTTGTGGCATTGAATATAAACACACTTTTTCTATTTTTTGACTTTGGCAAGAAGAACAACTATGATATAATTCTAGGAAGACCATTCATGTAAAAATAAAAAATGGTCTAAGATTGGGGTTCTGACTATATCTACCTATGACATATGGAAACCACAACAAGGATAAACATGAAGGACCATAGCTACATGGATATGATGATAACACTGATTGAGGAGTTTGATTCTGCTACGATAGCAAGATCAAAACTTCTAACATGGTTGGGTAATCCTAAGGAACTGTGGATATGTGGAGCTTTGCAATGCAAAAACTTAAAGCAAGAGGATGTATCCTGGAGAGGGCTATAGATGATAAGGACTATGTCCCATAACCATTCCCTGAAGAAGCATTAGAGCCACTAGAATGGGAACACATCTTGTCTATTGTGGATGTGTGCACTATTCAAGATGGTCTAATGAGGAAGTTTTGAGATAAAGAGGGCTTTGATGTCATTCCTTACTTTGCAATGAGTGTGGTCAAGGAAAATGAAGAGAACCATGCATCAAAAAGTTCCCAAGATCAAGAGCAAAAAAAGGAATGTGGAAAATCAAATGATTAAGATGAAGACAATTTCTATGACTCCATAGAACGCTTGGAGCTTCAAGAAGGTGTCGACAATAGAAATCCGAACAACTCAGCAAGGTGACATGAACAACACTTTAACCAGTGTAGGGTTTTATGATTGTCTAGGTCAAAGACCCAGGAACCAATGTCATTGCTACAAGAATAAAGTGCATCAGAAGTGGATTCCAAAATCCTCGATGGTGACGCAACTGCAACAAGCATCCTCATACGTGAATTCTATACATAAAGAAAATACTTAGTCAAGAAGAAGATGGCCATGGCAACGATCTAACACTACGCTTATCAATTAGCAAGAAAAGTCCTCCTAGAAACTGCAATCCAAGAGCAAACAAACATTAAATTTCCATAACCATCCAAACCACCAAAGGAAAGCATTGGATATCAACCTTGCTGAGGATAGTAGTGAGAGTGACCATTCTTATGACATCCCCTAGCAAGAACTTAGGTCATCACTATAGCTTCCATAAAACAACCATGGAAGACCAAATGCAAGAACAACAAGTCAGGGCCAAAAAGTTTGAAAAATCTCGATACTAAAGAGATAATTCGGCCAAAAGCAGGTATGGATCAAGAAGACGAAGATCTCTGATGAAAAATCACAAGGTCCTACACCAAAAGGGAAACACTTAAAGTATGCAAGAACGACAAAGAAAATCAAAAAGTTGCAATCTTTTGCAACTCACATTTGGCTTCCCAAGAAGTTGATTCAAGCACAAAGAGGTGAGAAGTTTATTTGAATTCTAGGAGGTCCCCACCCCGTTACCATATCAATTCGGCAAAAGGAGGGTACCTGACAGGTTGCTAGGCCCTAATTGAAGCATAGTCAGATAGACAAGATTTCTAATGGATAGACTCTGGTCATCAAGTAACTTGAGTCTGAGCCATTGAAAAGGGGTCCTAGCCCTGTCTCACAGGGAAAGCATGAACTAACACAATATTCTTACGTTCCTAATTCTCACCTTCCAAAAGAGAGAAACCCCAAGTGCCTTTTTCTCCATAATTTTTAGAGGCACGTACAATTGGGACTTCTTGACTCTTGGAACAATGAGTCTCTAGTTTTGCTTCTTCTATCCATGAGGAGCAGAGAGTATCTCAACTAATGGAGACCACCCATCCTTGACTGGAAACTTGAGCCAGTCCCCACTTTCCACCCCCACACTCACACTTTGTTTTTTCTTGTTTTTTAATTACTAACACATGATTGTCATACACAAGGGTCCTTTTTATGATTTCCATCAGAAGTTTGTTAAGACAACCCTTCAACCATTATCGAATTGTCACGAAGACAATCTTTCCTAGAAGAAAAAAAAACATACATCTCTTCTTCATTTAGTTTCCCATACAACTAAATTGTCCTGCAACCTGGGTACAAAACCCGCAATGACTAACTTGCAACCTGGGAACCAACCCGCAAGTATTATCTTACATTTTGGGCACCAACCCATAAGATGTGTGCAATCATATGCACTACTCTAGCATTCACTCCGCCGAGCTCTCTTGCTTGGATATCAAAGGGAGTTTTGACTATATCTGTATAGGATTTTTAGATCAAGAAGATTTGAGAGTTCTTCTACTAGGCAAACATTTCTTTCCTCTAAGCAAACAGACTAAGTTCCAAGCAATATTTCCTTATTAATACAACTTAAGAAAATTAACAAGTTCAGTTGATGTGGTTTGGAATTGGGAATGACCCCATGTTTAGGTAGCTTCCCCCTTCCTTTTTACTCATGATGCAAGGAGCAAAAAGAAAATTCCTACCTGTTTATGAGCAATAACATCACTTCCTGGGATAAGTGGAACATCCTCATTCATTGGGGCCTTTCCTTTGCCTTTACTATCACTGGTTCTGGCTTCGTGATCGTGTGATCCACCATAGTGAGTTCTCTTGGGTGCCATTCCCACTACTAGATACTTAACTTAACTTGAGAAGTTGTAAGCTAAAGTATAAGAATACAATGGAAGTAGGGTAAATGATTATAAGTATTTTAATTCCAAAACATATATGGTTATTCCACACATCAAGCCAAAAACATATGCTTGGTTGATCCTTCCATAATCTTATGATACCATGTGTTATAACCCATACACTAATCACATGATTAATTACTTAAATCTACTTGAAAGAACAGTCCATGATTTTAGTGGGACAAAATTCTTGAATATGATTAGCTAATACATGCAATATCTAGGTTACAAAGGAGAAGAGTTGTGCATGCAATCAACACAATTGATTATGAAATCGAGCATTGAGACCTTCATTACTTTATAATGTAGAGAATCTACCATAAAGTAGGTATATTGGTGGTTGATATCCAATTGAGGATATGTAAATAAGAGTATAGAATTTGATGATAGAGTAGCAATTGGAAAGGATTCCAATTGGATAATAATATGGTAGTAATTGGAAAGGATTCCAATTGTAATATGGCAGCAATTGGAAAGGATTCCAATTGTAATATGGTAGCAATTGGAAATGATTCCAATTGAGTTCTCTGTATTTAATTTTTATTCAATTATTTTTTATAATTCTTTAGTACAATGTCGGGTGGTTCTTGACCATGCCATTGAACACGGAGGGGAAGACGATGAGGGGGGGAGCTATGGACGAGTATTTTTTTATCTAGTGCTACAAAGAATTCACAACAGCTGACTTTAAGTGCCAATTGTTGAAATGCACACATCATATCTGTTTTGGCCTTGGAGGTGCAGAAGGCCCTTCTCCACAAGGCATCGACTTTGGTGCCCCTGTTTGGCCCAAAATCTATGCCTTGTGGGTAGGGGCCTTTGATATGATGTGTGCATTTCAGCTAGAAAATAAGACCCAACAAAGTAATGCCTATGTTTGGACCAAAATCACTGTCTTGTGGACAGGGTCCTTCTGCACCTTCACGGCCAAAATAGATATGATGTGTGCATTTCAACTGGAAAATAAGACCCAACAAAGTAATCATTGATATTTTTCTGCTACTAGTGCCTTCCCAACCTTTTGTACCTATGGAAGACTAAGAGAAAACAAAAATGCATTTGATTGACATCCGGAAGGCACCAAATATGCTTGTTTTGGCCCAAACACTGTTAAAAACCCCTATCCACAAGACATCAATTTTGAGCAAAAAAAGTGCATTTGTTTTGCCCAAAATTGGTGCCTTGTTGATAGTGTTTTTTTGAAAGTTTTGGGACAAATCCAGCACAGCATTATCATTAAGAATACCATTTGAAAGCTAATGACACAGTCTGTGACAATTACTTATTTGTACATTGACCCCTCTGTGTGGCAAGTTGGGACCTGTGACATCATCACAGTAGATAGAGATTGACCCACAAAGCACTTGCACAATCATAACTTTTAAATTGATCTAATGAACACCATGTCTCTATAATAAATAAAGATTCAAGGCAGTTAATAAAACTCACAATAAACTTGCCCATTTAGAACTAGAAAATTGAATTTGCAATTTGCAATTATACTTAAGCGTGCGAAGCACTATGATCTGGAGCAAAAGGGAGGGAAGAAAGGAGGTGGGGGTGGGCTATGGGGTACCAAACGCGTTTCACTCCTTTGAGGAGCTCATCAGTGGTAGAAGGAGGATTATGAATAGGTACAAGGGGGGAGGAAGAGGATGCTCTTTATATAGGAGAAGGGGAGGGAGGGGGGGGGGGGGGGGGGGAAGACGTCCAGTCCAAAAATAAGCGGGTTGTATCTCTAAAAGTGCATTGGTGGGGTGATATTGAGGGTTGTCAAGTAAGCGAAAAGTGTATTGGAGGGGTTAAGATTACTTTGGGGGAGCTATTTTTTTTTTGGGGGAACTAAAATAGCAACAAGGGAGGGGATAGAGGGTAGGGAGGGGTTTAAGAATAATGCGAAGAAAATTGTCGAGTTAGAGTCCAAAGGAGTTTGTGATCGAAAGCCTGGTGTATAGTGAACAAAACTAGGTGTAAGTTGCACTTCAAGGGGGGGGGGGGGGGGGGGGGGGGGGGGGGGGGGGGGGGGGGGGGGGGGGGGGTGGGGGGGTGGGGGGGGGGGGGGGGGGGGGGGGGGGGGGGGGGGGGGGGGGGTGGGGGGGGGGGGGGGGGGGGGGGGGGTGTGGGGGGGGGGGGGGGAGGGGGGGGGGGGGGGGGGGGGGGGGGGGGGGGGGGGGGGGGGGGGGGGGGGGGTATTTATTTGTAGAATTTGGTTTAAATCTTGTTTTTTGATTTGGTTAGAAGAGTGCCTAAGTTTTGGCCATTGGTCCAACATATGATGGGTTGGTCAAGATGAGCAAGGGTGGGGGAGAGGCTGCAAGCTATATAGACATGCTTACCAATTATTAGGGTAGAGTTTAGTCTACGAGTTTTTGGTGAAAAAGGGAGTTTGAGGATGCTAGGGGGAGGATTTTTTGGAGATGGGGTTTTGGTTAGGAGAGTGGTTCGTTCCTTGTAAGTGATCACTCCAAAGACCTTAAGGAGGAAGTTTCTTGGGTAGCCTCTATGAAGGAGCCTAAGGAAGAATAGGTTTCTCAAATGATAGAAACCCTCAGGATTGCACTCCCTAATAATATAGCGTCGTAGTTCTGTCTTGATAAAGGCTAATTTTTGGTGGAGAGGTTGCCAAGAGCTCCAAGGTATATATTGGTAAGAGTTGAGAGGTTTTTGGTAACAATTTGAATCCAAGATACCATACAAGTTGAAAGTATGTCCCTTGTGGAAGTGGACATCTAAGATGGTGGCTTCGAAAGTGGATATGATGGGAGAGATCACTATATGCTCTTGTAAAGGGAAGGTGTAATAAGCGAGAGCTTTGGTAAGTGCTTTACGAGTGCCTGTCCAGACCCCAAAGGCATCATCTATGTATCTCTTGTAATATGCTAGGTTTGGGCTAGAGATAAGGAGAGAGTGGTTTTCTAGGTGGCAGAGAAAAGGAAAGCGTAAACCACTGCAAAATTGGATCCCATTGCGGTGCCTTTAATTTTCTTCCACACTTTATCTTTGAAGAAAAGATAATGGTGTGATAGAATAAGGGTGGCAAGCGAGATGATGAGTTCTATTTTTGGGGTGTTGAAGAAATTAGTCATGGTGCTTCTAAGGGCTATGAGTCCCTCAGTCAGAGGGATGCTGGGGTAGAGGGATTTACACCAAATTGTAAGTCAAGATAGGAAAGTACTTGTGGAACTGATATTATATTGATATAATGAAATTACAAAAGGGGCTCATTACAAGTTTTCTGTTAGGAGGCACTGTGCAACTTCCTTGCGTCTTGCTTCAACATTAGGTAGGATGGAAGTTAGGAGTAAGGTTGCTATGGCTTGTGGGTCTTTCACTCCTAAGGCTTGATTGACAGCTACACGGGCTAAGACCTTGCCACAAAAATCTATGCCAAAAATGGACTTTGCAAGGGATTTGTTTACAAGAAAAACTACTTTCACAGTCTAATGTATAGTAGACAAGCGCAAGAGCTTGTTGACAGCCTTCAAGACCCACAAAGAAAAATGTCCATCAAGCAAGAAGTCCTTGTGGATAATGTAGATGTCACCCATGGGTAGTTTGCCAATGTAGTTTGCAAGAATTGCTTCTTGGCTAGAAACATTGCTCTCTACCCCCTTGCAAGTTGCCCACACGTCCATGTCCAAAAGATCCTGCAAAAGTTTGTGTTATGAAAATACATTGGGATGGCCAATTACACAAGGAAGAAAATTACCGCATGCTGCTTGTCGTCATCGTCCATAGTTAGTGTGAGGTAAAGGTTGAGGGACGATCTCCTCTCATCAACTATGTTTGGGGAATCAAAGTCAAGTGACTCAATAGGAAGAGGTTTTTGATTTTCCACAAGACTGGCTTGGGTTGCCAAAAACTCCTCCTCCGTGACGTTTTCCTGCTCTACAACTGCAATATTTGAAGTGACCAAGGCATTTGTGTCAACAACTGTGATCACTAACTTGCACAGTTTTAAAGACATCATTTGCCATTGTAATATGAATGTCAAATGTCACAAGATTACCTTCAAGGATTTGTAAAGGTATCCATTTCCCAATCTTATACATCCATCGCTCGTAGTGGAAGTGTATATACAAAGTTGTGCGAAATTTTAAGTACCCTATCCAATGCCCCTAGATTGTGTGATCACTAACTTGCACAGTTTCAAAGACATCATTTAGCATTGTAATATAAATTTCAAGTGTCACAAGATTACCTTCAAGGCTTTGTAGAGGTATCCATTTCCCAGTCTTACACATCCACATCTCTAGGTGGAAGAGTATATACAAAGTTGTGCAAACTTTTAAGTACTGTATCCCAATACTTGAAGCCCCTAGCTTGCATCAATATCACTCCCTAATGCATATCCTCTATAAATCCCCAATTCTCTCCTACACAAGTATTGTAATGCTTCAAAAGACACATTCTTGCATATAAACATAGTGGATGTGACATTGAATGGCATGGTCTTAAATAAATGCACAAAAACATGCACGGGACAACATCAACTTAGACCTACAAGCCTAAAAGCCTTCTCAACTTCAATGAGGAAAGAATGTCAAAAACCATCTTCTCCTAAATTATGGATAAGATGGATATTGACAAATAGCAGGATACAGCCACTCCATTCTAAGAAGTGATCGCATGTCAATTCCACCGATCTAACCATATCCATGCTCAAAGGTGGGCACTATTGTGTGTGTGTACAAGAAGATTTTGCTTTGTAGTAGCATCAATGGTTGCACATTGGGAAGCATCATGGAGCCAATGTCAGCATGAAAATCTTGAACAATTCCCGAGAGACTTCTTAATTGTTGTTGCTCACCAAGTTTGATGAAAATATATCTACATAGACATCAAATGGTTCAAAATAGACATACTAGCATACTTGAACACAGAGGTCAACTCAATGCATATGACTATTGCAGCAACAAAGAGAAGCAACGTACAGTTAGGTGGAAAAGTTCTTGGATTAGTGTGCCCCAAATGCATATTAGGCATTGAATACACATGTTGAACAACCACCACCGTCCCATTGATCCTATGGTCTTTGAACCCAAGCAGCCTCTCTTTCCAATGTTGATCCAAGTTGCCACAATCTCAAACATGATGAGGCTCGATGGCTGGAGGTTGCATGAAGACCCAAGAACCTTTGGTGAACACTTAAGGCACCCACTCCGCATTAGAATCCCTAGTGTTGTACAAGAAAACCCTTTGTACCTCATCTTTTGTCTTTTTGTGAGTAGTAGAGTTTGACATTGCTACAAAGAGGAAAGGGATATAGTAAGATGGTTTGATGGTGGTTTTGAATGAGCTAGAGATGGAGCAGGAAGAAGTAAATGTTTTTTGATAGAGGGAAGATACACATGATTAAACCTTCAATGGAGAACCTTGGAGTGCAATACTGCATCCATGGCAAGGAGCCAAGAGGTGGTTGATAGAGTTTTTGTAGGTGCTCCAACCATGGAGAGCTTGGCGATGATGAATTAAGAAGGTGTACTTGAAAGGTTAAAAGAGAGAGTTGGAGAAGTTTACCCCAATGTTGCAGACATAGCCATGGATAGCTTGTAGATAATGGCTGTGAAGTGATAAAAGAAAGGGTACAAAAGCTGCATGGTAAAGTCTCCACAAGTTCTGTAGCCATGGAGATGCTGGGGAGAGAGGACAGTGGAGGTGTAGATGAAAATGGGAAAGCATGTAGAGAGAGAGAGAGAGAGTGTGTGTGTGTTTAGATCATGAGAAACTATGGAAATCTTCCATATGTGTTGCAGCTATGGAAATCTTGGAGGGGGGGGGGGAGAGAGAGAGAGAGAGAGAGAGAGAGAGAGAGAGAGAGAGAGAGAGAGAGAGAGAGGGAGAGCGGAGGAGGTAAAATGGAGGGTAATGGTTGAGAGATACAGATTTTGGTGAAAGAAAATAGATTTTTGACCATGTATTTGGTTAGAGGAGCATTTGGGGAGTGAAAAGTGAGCTTTAGAGTTTTTTTTAAAATTTTGAAATTTTAGGGTTTACTTTATGGGCGCCCATAAAGTAACCCTAAAGTGAGCTTTAGAGATTTTTTTTAAATTTTAAATTTTAGAGTTACTTTATGGGCGCCCATGAAAATGGAGGGAACCCCCCCCCCACCGCCCCACCGCCCCACCCCCTTTTATCTCTCTTTCTAGGGGACAAAGCTATAATGAGGGGAACAAATAGACCCCCATGACCCCTCCTACCCTACTTTTTTGAGGCTATAGCTATGGACACCACCCTCTTCCTATTGGTCCATGCTTAATCACCCCTTGAGCTAAAGGGCCCATTTGGGGTTCATACTTTTCCTAATGTGTGAAAGGTTGCAACCTCGAACTTGTTTGGAATTTGTGAGAAAAATCTATCTCTTTGATGCTGGCATCCTGCTTTGCTTGCAAGGTTGGTCATGCCAAAGCTCTTCAATTTTCCAATTTCTTTACATGCCAATTACAGCATCCAAAAACCACCTAAAATTGAGCCTAAAATATTGCAAAATAAGCACAAACAATCTATTCGCTTGTACAATCGCTTCGGAGATGCTTGTACAAGCCCTTGTGTAGGCCACCAATCTATATTGTCAATTAAGCATGATGTGCACTCCTTGTAAGCTGAGGTAGGGTGCCCAAAAAAAGGTACCGACGTTAACCCCCCAAAAAATGTGAAATACAACATCAAGGCCATGGCGGTGTGAGCGGGATGGGAACACACAGAACGCCTCTATAATGACCCGACACACACTCTTGGGAAGATACACACACACACACTATGGGGCACCACTCGGCTTACACAACCCACCTGGCCGAGATAGGGAACACACCGATGGAGTGAGAAGAGAGAGATTTCCCACTTGCCCACTCAACACAGATACGCACACACACACACCCAAAAAAACTCAGCTCAAAAGAGGAGAACTTATGATATTTAGATACAAATGATCTTGGGAGAACACCAAGGGGGCAAACAGCTCACACAGTATGGGTAAAATAAGCCAAATACAATCACAAGCTGGAGCAGAAGCTTCGCTCGTAAGAGAAACTTACACATCCAAAAAAGCAGAAAAACAGTGAGGAATTTGGCAAAATGGAAAGCGCCTTTGCGTCCAGAAGGGCCCAAAACCCCAGTCTACAATGTCAAAGTGCTCAAATCCGACCTCGGATGAGTAGTTTACGGCCAAAACAAGCTCCAAAAACCCCGAAAACACAGTTGTAGTTGTTCCTCCTCTCTTCTCCACGTTTTTTCTGGTCTTCTCTCTGTTGTTTCAGTTCCCGCACTTAGATTTATTACTTGGGCACCCTTGGCCTTTTAGATGACCTCAAACGGACCCCAAACAGGCCAAAAAGTGGCCTCGCAGTGCATAGTTGTCACCCTGCTGCATCCATCCGCACACCTGGAACTCAACTTTTTTCAATAATTCATCCCACCACCACATTAAGCGGCCCCCAAAAGATGGTCCTCATGATGACCTCTCTGCATAATTATCACAAGAAAACACCCACATTGTGTCCGTACTTCTCCACGTGCAAATATTGACCCCTTTCGGCCTCTTGACGCCACTAGATGCCATCTGACGCACTTGCTTACCTCATGTCATCAGCCCACGGATATCTTCCTTGAGAAGTTTAACGCGCTACCAACTCCTCACCCACGTAACCACCTGGCTCTGGAAAATGGGCAATTTCTTATTTGATGCACCATGCATGTGTATGTACATATGCGCAATCCCTTGCTCCAAAAAACTCCTGACATAATTTGCGCATCCCCTAGCCTGCTAGATCATTCATGATCAGCAGCAGCAAAAAGCGATATGAGACTGGCAGCGTCATAGGTCTCCTCATCCCTCACAGACATTACTTGATCCACAGACAGCTCATCTTACTCGACCATCATTAACCTGGCATGATACAATTTAAGGCGCAATCCATTTACCCTTGACTTATGCAGAACCCCATCCAGGTTAGCCAACTGATATGTACCATTCGGGAAACACTCCACTACCTTGAAAGGGCCTTCCCACTTAATTTGAAACTTCTTTTGGAAGGTGTTGTCCAGCTTACTGTTGTAGCGCAAAACCAAGTCATGCTTCTTGATACCCTTACTTTTGACCTTTTCATTTATCTTTGCCAAAGCCTTATCCTGCATTTGCCCATAATGTTCCAATGCACTCATTCTATCCAGCTGAACCTCTTGTAACTGTAAGAGCCTCTCTTTGAATGCATCATTAGGAGGCCCAAGTAACTTCTCTAGCATCTTTGCTCCAGGCAACTCTACCTCCACAGGCAATAGTGCTTCTTTTCCATATACCAAATGAAATGGAGTAAACCCTGTACCTGTCTTCACGGAAGTACGGTAAGCCCATAATGCACTAGGGAATTCCAAATCCCAATTATTTCCTTGGTGCTCTGTCACTTTTGAAAGAATTTGTACCAACTCACCATTGAATCTTTCATTTAAGCCATTACACTGTGGGTAATAAGGAGTGGTATGCTGGTGCCTAATCTTCATCTTTGCGCATAAAAAGTCTATCAGTTTAGCTCTAAATCCTGGCCCCTTATCCGAAAGTAGCTCCAATGGCACCCCAAACTTGCAACATATTTCATCATACACATATTTTTCCACATCCTTTGCAGTGATCTGTTTTACTGCTATAGCCTCTGCCCATCTAGAGAGATAGTCCCCTGCAGTCAAAATATAGCTTTTTCCCCTGCTTTTGATAGGTAACGGGCCTATTGCATCAATCCCCCACTTTTCAAACACATTAAACGCCATAATGGTTTTTGTAGCTCTGGCTTCAACACTCTCTTCGCAAATTCTTGACACCTATTGCAAGACCTACACCAATGGTGAACATCCTTGTGCAAACTAGTCCATACATACCCCTCTTGCAAGATCTTATGCAAGGTGATCTTTAAAGAAAAATGTCCTCCACATGCACCTTCATGATTCTCTTCCAACACTCTGTAAAGCTCCTCCCACCAAGGTACACGTCTCAACACGAGATCAGCCCCTTTCATGTATAAGACATCACCAATCAATTTGTACCTATATGCTCTATGCACAAAACCATACTTCTTAGACTTCTGAATCTCCTTTGGAATGATTCCTGTTAACAAAAACTCCTCTTCTTGAGACAAACTTTCCCGGCCATGATAAAGAGGTAAATTGGTCCTCAACACAAATAGCTGCTCAATCATTCTTTGAGCTGTTTCATGTGCCTCTCCATTTAGAGCACGTTCAATGTGTCTGATACTCCATGTTTCAAAATTTTTTAACAGGCCTTTAATCATGAAACACATTTCCTTCAATGAGATGTTCTTGCTCTTCCACACACCCAGCACTTGCTTCACCACTAACAAGGCATCACCTTTTATGCTCAACCTTCGAACCCCATGCTTCCAACAAATGTGTAATCCGGCTTCCAAAGTAGCATATTCAACCTCATTGTTACTTTGCGCATCCAATTTGAACCCTCTCTTGCATACTAGCTTCCCCTCTGGATCATAAAGTGCTATACCCCCTGAAGCCGCATCATGGATCTTTCTGCATGAGCCATCAAAGAACAACACATGTGCATTGCTGATCTATGGCACTTCTTCAACTACCTTCCTCACCACCTCTTCCTTAACAAGAAGGGGATTCTCCTTGTAGGTCAACAAATCGGCTAGGGTAGCCCTTGTGCTGTCTTCCACTAGAAAAGAGAACTCAAACTCTTGCAGCTTAATTACCCATTTTTTCACCACATTTTACATGTTAGTGCCATTAATTAACTGTGGAAAAAAGGCATAACTCGTCAAGAAAACAAAAGGTCGTGGTAGCAAGTAATGACGAAATCGTCGACAAGCAAATATTACACTGGCCATCACTAGCTCTACTTCCGATAACTTTCTCTCCGCTATCAACTTCACTTGGCTTGCACAATACACTGGACTCATATAATGGTTGACCTTCCCCTTTTGCAATAGCATGGCTCCAATGGCATCATCCCCTACTGAGGGATTTACATAAAAAACTTTCTCCCAATCAGGAGCCTGCATGGCCGACAAACCCCCTAACACCTTTTTCACCTCTTGAAACACTTCTTCACACTTGTCATCCCATTGCAATGGATCATTCTTTGCCACTTGTTGTAATGGATAAAAAATCTGAGAAGACAATGGAATAAACCTTGCCATGTACTTCACTTTGTGTATAAAGGTTGCCAATTGCTTCGTACTCATAGGTGATGGAAGAAGAATAATAGACTTAACCTTATCTGGATCAGCCTCAATGCCATTTTCTGACACCATATGTCCCAATAACTTCACCCAAGTTGGATGTGCTAGATGACATTTCTTTGGATTTAGTTGTCCTCCACATTCATCATATCGAGCCAATACCATCTGCAGCTTCTCATGATGTTCAACCCTACTGCTATAGACACAGAAGTCGTCCATAAAAGCTTTAACACAACTACCAATGAATGGTTCCAATACCCAATTTGCCCTCTCTTGATAAAAAGATGGTCCATTTGACAACCCAAATGGAAATACCGTGTAGCAATAGCAGCCCCATGGAGTAATAAAAGTTGTCTTTGTGCGGTCTTTAAGAGCAATCTTCAATTGAAAATAGCCTGAAAAACTATCACACACACTCTACCTCTCATAACCTGCCACTGAATCCAAGATCTTATCAATTAATGGAAGAGGATATGGGTTTTTCTTAGTGGCTACGTTTAAGGGTTTAAAATCTACACAAATCCTCCACTTCACATCCTTCTTTAGGCTGACTACTACTGGAATCACCCATTCTGTGGTCTCCACAGGGACTATGTGCTCTTGGCCCATCCTTCTTAACCTTTGTCGCACTGGGTTAGCACCTTCCTTCAGCTCTATATGCATCTCTTCACCCTTGAACCCTCTGATCTCTTCCTGCGAAGTAATGAACAAATCAGAAAAACTAGCCAGCATGTGCAAAAATATCTCCTTCTCCATAGTTGAGAGGTCTCCACTGATCATTTGTGTCATCAATTCCTGCTTCTTTGACAATTCAACCTTTGATTGCATCAGCCCTTCAATCACTTCATAAGGCCCTTCACTTTCATCTTCAACCTCATTTGCAAATGCGACAAAACCAGACTCCTGTATTTCTTTATCCATCAAAAGAAATGCAACATCAGCATTCTCATCACTGCTGGTAGTGCTATCATTGTCCTCATCGGTCTCATCACTGTGGAATAGTCTTCATCACTAGACTCATCTTCATCTTCATAGAGATCCTCCAATCGTTTCCTTGTGTCCATATTATATAGCTTCTTGGCACCTGTCTTTCCATAGAGGCTAATCGTACCACGTCTCCAATCTTGAACGGCTCCCACTGCGCGTAACCATGGTCTACCAAATATAATATGATATGCTCCCAACCCCGCTGGCATCACATGAAAATCAACCACCACCTTTCCATCATATGCCTCCACTTCTAAGCTCTTTACAACACTCAACCATTTTACTTTTTGATGGTTTGCCAATCTGATCCGAAAGCCTGATGCCCCAGTCACTATAAGACCCATCTTCTCAATGCATGAGTGTGTTATGATGCATATTTGGGCTCCACCATCCACATAACCTTGTCCCAAATTTTTTCTTTTGTGCCACACATCTACTATTGGACAAATGTCTGGTAGCTCGTCCATCGCCAATACCTTCACTAAACCTCTCTCTGGCTCTTTCTCCATTGGGTTAACCATCCTCTTCCACTGTCGCTTTAGCTTAGGCACCATCTCTATAAGCTGCCCAAAAGTAACATCCGCCTTCCTGCTTGTCAAATCCTCCTTCAAGTCATAGCTTAATTGCCCATCCCCTAGTGGAAAATCTGACACATGAAACTTGCGACGAGCCCTCCTTTTCCTCTTGGCCTTGACATCCTTGCCTTCATGACTCTTTCCCTTCTTCTTACTAGGACCTGGGGCACTTCTTCCTTCCTTTTCCTCTGCGGTCCTCTTTCCAATAGGCATCACTAATGTATCCTCTAGCTTTGATGCCTTCTCCAAGGTGACTACACTGATTACTTTTTTCTTCCCCTTTTCCTCTTGGTTTAATCCATTGGTTCCTTCTTCTCCCTTAATTGTGATGCCATAATCATTTGACCTAGTTAGCACCTGTCTTGGCAATGGATACATGTCTCCACCCATCCTTGGTGGCTTATCACATTGCAGGCTGATGTGACCCAACTCTCCACAATTATAACATGTGGGCGTCTGCCTCCAGTACCTACCATTGCTTTGTCCAACACCTTTCCTAGGACTTTCTTCACCTCTTGGCTGATTTTCAAACCTCCCTCGACCTTGATTATTTCTGGCCACTTGACCAAGCATGTTTAGGCTGAGATTCTTCATTAAATCTACCACTTGCGTCATGTCTTGACTTAGCCCATCATCTTGCACTGCTGTAGTGACCACTGTTGGCATAACTTGAGGAGTAACAGAAACCATTGGTTCATGATGAACCACCGGCATGCGACCTGGCAAAGAATCCATAGACTGAAATTCAGACCTCATGGGCAAAGACTCCACCCCTAACTAGCTCATTTTTCTCAGCTTCCACTCTTTGTTCCTTGCCACCTCCAATGCATCTTCATATGTTCTAGGCTTCTTTAGCTCCACTCTCCAACGTATATTCTCCCAAAGACCAGCCAAGAACCTGTCCTTCTTCATCATGTTAGGTGGGGGTACTTGTGG
Source organism: Adiantum capillus-veneris (assembly GCF_014529385.1). Classification (NCBI taxonomy): domain Eukaryota; kingdom Viridiplantae; phylum Streptophyta; class Polypodiopsida; order Polypodiales; family Pteridaceae; genus Adiantum; species Adiantum capillus-veneris. The sequence continues at coordinate 147,781,609 of NC_140939.1, forward strand.
TGCTAAGGCCTTGAACATCCGCTTCCATTCCAATGACAACTTACGTATGTACGCATCTACTGGCTCACCTTCCTTTTACACTAAAGCCTGTACTTCTTGCCACACTTTGTCAGGATCTTTTGTCTTCACAAACTCCACTTCCAATCCATACCTTAGATTGTCCCAACTCAATCTCACAGGTGGATCAACCAGACGCAACTCCTCTTCAAATGCTTTGGACCAGACTAGTGCATCACTCTTCAAACAGATTTGGAGAAGACGTAACATCTGCGCAGGGTCATGAATCTGGTTGCTAATGCAGACAACCTCCATCTTTTCCAAAAATTCTTCTACATCTTCATCACTTCTTCCATGAAACTCCGGATAAGAGAAAGCCATGGCTACCCAAATTACGATGCTTCGAGAACCCCTTCGAACATGCGTGCAAGAACCCAAAACTTTTTACTGACTCAATTCCCAGAAACTTCAATGGAGCTCAACTTTAGATAAGGACAAACACATGCACATCAAATGAGTTTTCATAGTTAATCATCGGAATTACAACAGGCAAAGGACATTCCAGGATCTCTCTTAATCTTCTTGGCCCGAACATAAAGACTATGCGTTGCTGGAAAAAAATCTTCCTGGACACATGAACATTTATCTGGATTCTTTGAGTTAAATGAAAAGGAGTGAATTGAGGGCCATTTTGATCAACCATGCAGCTCCCAAGAAGACACACCTCACTTATCCTCTGATTTTGCCAAAATTTCAGCAACATAAATGCCTTAAAAGACCAAAAGACCAGCCATCATAACTTGGAAAAATTTTGACAGAGTTTCCCCAAAAGTAGAGCAGTGAGAACCCAAAATATAGACTGTATATCTATGCATAAACTGTCAACAATAGAACCCGAGCATCAAGTAGGAACCACAAGTACATAGCCTATGGCGAGGTCACGAAAAGGATGCTCCAGCTACCTATATCACCGAAAGGATCTCCACATTTGAGAATCACCTAGCTCAATAAAACCTCACGCTATCGACCCTCACACGAAGTCTCATGAAAATCGCATATAGTCAAGTCTGAGAAATGACTATCTTCCATACCAAGTCTCAGAAATGGCTAGGAGTGCCAAATAAAACCAAATATGGCTCCACAAAAAACGTACAATGGTAGTTTCCACAAGTAACGTACAATCCAGCAGACAATGCGCTCAAACAGGCGCCAAATGATGCATACCCACAACAACTCCAAGTGACACCACTGCTAGTATATCACTGTACTCCAGCTACCTGTACCTGTACCTGTCCCTATAACCTGTAACCTGTAACCTGTAGTCTGAAACCTGTAATCCGAAGTTGAAGCTTGAAACTCGAACCAGAAGGTACTCGAAGAAGATTCTCAGTGGGGGCACCAAAAGAATGTGAGCGAGATGGGAACACACAGAACGCCTCTATAATGACCCGACACACACTCTTGGGAAGATACACACACACACTATGGGGCACCACTCGGCTTACACAACCCACCTGGCCGAGACAGGGAACAAACCGATGGAGTGAGAAGAGAGAGATTTCCCAATTGCCCACTCAACACAGACACACACACACACACACACCCACCCAAAAAACCTCACCTCAAAAGAGGAGAACTTATGATATTTAGATACAAATGAGCTTGGGCCAACACCAAGGGGGCAAACAACTCACATAGTATGGGTAAAATAAGCCAGATACAATCACAAACTGGAGTAGAAGCTTCGCTCATAGGAGAAACTTACACAGCCAAAATAGCAGAAAAACAGTGAGGAATTTGGAAAAATGGAAAATGACATAGCATCCAGAACGGCCCAAAACCCCAGTCTACAATGTCAAAGTGCTCAAATCCGACCTCGGATGAGCAGTTTACGGCCAAAACAGGCTCCAAAAACTCCAAAAACACAGTTGCGGCTGTTCCTCGTCTCTTCTCCACTTTTTTTCTGGTCTTCTCTCTGTTTTTTCAGTTCCCACACTTAGCTTTATTACTTGGGCACCCTTGGCTTTTTAGATGACCTCAAACAGACCCCGAAAAGGCCAAAGAGTGGCCTCGCAGTGCATAGTTGTCACCCTACTGCATCCATCGGCACACCTAGGACTCAACTTTTTTCAATAATTCATCCCGCCACCACGTGAAGTGGCCCCCAAAATATGGTCCTCATGATGACCTCTCTGTATAATTATCACAAGAAAACACCCACGTTGTGTCCGTACTTCTCCAGGTGCAAATATTGACCCCATTCGGCCTCCTGACGCCACTAGATGCCATCTGACGCACCTGCTTACCTCATGTCATCAGCCCGCGGATAGCTTCCTTGAGAAGTTTAACACGCTACCAACTCCTCATTATGATAGAAAAAACACATTGATATTGGTAATAGTGAAAATCGATGCACTATGTACATGCTGTCCTACCTGTACACATGCGGGCCCCACGTAACCACCTGGCTCTGGAAAATGGGCAATTCCTTATTTGATGCACCATGCATGTGTATGTACATATGCGCAATCCCTTGCTCCAAAAAACTCCTGACAGCAGCTCAACAACAACATGCACTGTAGTAAAACTCCAATGACGCGCCTTATCATGTAATCCACAACCATTTCCATGCCCATAGCCTCGATTGGAAGAGGTCCCGACTCAAGAAGTAGGAGCATATATGGTGTTTGTGTCTTAACTTGGAGAAAGTTTGTAAGAAAATGCTTTTGGACATTATCCAACTCTTTCCAAGGAGACTTTAAGATGCTCTCGTCCCACACTTCAACTCCATAAAGAAGAACTAGTTTCACCAATGCATCAAAAAGATACTTCTTGAGAACCCAGCAATCGATGTTTCTCGCATTACACATGTTCTCAAATGCATAATAAGCTCTCTTTCCCGCTTCCAAATGATGCATAGCACATTCATGTCACTTGTGATTGGATGGAACCTCAAGGCCAAGGTACTTAAAGCTCTAAACAACTTCAAGTGTCTCATTGTTGTACACAATGCATGGTTGTCCTTATGTTTGGTTTTCATAAGCATAACCTTTGATTTGGATTCATTTACAATTAGCTCACTATGCAAGAAAAAGTTCTCAAGGACAACCATAAGCTTTTGTGCATCTTCTAAAGTGTGTGCCAGAAGCACTACATCATCCGCTGTCAGGAGTTTTTTGGAGCAAGGGATTGCGCATATGTATATACACATGCATGGTGCATCGAATGAAGGATTGCCCATTCCAGAGCCAGATGGTTACGTGGGGCCCACATGTGTACAGGTAGGATACCATGTACATAGTGCATCGATTTTCACTATCACCAGTACCAGTGTGTTTTTTCTACAATAATGAGGAGTTGGTAGTGCGTAAAACTTCTCGAGGAAGTTATCCACGGGCCGACGACATGAGGTAAGCAGGGACGCCAGATGGCATTTAGTGGCGTCAGGAGGCCGAATGGGGTCAATACTTGCATGTGGAGAAGTATGGACACAACGTGGATGCATTATTGAAAAAAGTTGAGTGCCAGGTGTGCGGATGATGCAAAAAGGTGACAACTATGCACTGCGAGGTCAGTTTTTGGCCTGATCGGGGTCCGTTTGAGTTCATCCAAAAGGCCAAGGGTGCCCAACTAATAAATCTAAGTGTGGGAACTGAAAAAAGAGGAAGAAGACCAGAAAAAACATGGAGAAGAGAGAAGGAACAGCCGCAGGTGTGTTTTTGGGGTTTTTGGAGCCTATTTCACCGTAAACTGTTCATCCGAGGTCGGATTTGAGCACTTTGACATTGTAGACTGGGGTTTTGGGCCGTTCTGGACGCAATGGCGCTGTTTATTTTGCCAAATTTCTCACTGTGTTTTTGCTGTTTTGGCTGTGTAAGTTTCTTCTATGAGCTAAGCTTCTGCTCTAGTTTGTGATTGTATCTGGCTTATTTTACCCATACTGTGTGATCTATTTGCCCCCTTGGTGTTGGCCCAAGCTCTTGGCCCAAGCTCATTTGTATCTAAAAATCAGAAGTTATCCTCTTTTGAGCTGAGTTTTTGGTTGTGTGTGTGTGTGTCTCTATCTCTGTATGGAGTGGGCAAACGGATAGTCTCTCTCCTCTCACTCCATACGTGTGTTCCCTGTCTCGGCCAGGTGTGTTGTGTAAGACGAGTAGTGCCCCATAGTGTGTGTGTGTGTATCTTCCCAAGATTGTGTGTCACGTCGTTATAGAGGCGTTCTCTGTGTTTTCATCCCGCTCACATTCTTTTGGCGCCCCCACTGAGGATCTTCTTCGAGTACGTTCTGCTTCGAGCTTCAAGCTTCGAGATTCGGGATTACAGGTTGCAGATTACAGGGTACAGGTTATAGGTTACAAGGACAGGTACACGTACAGGTGATTCACACAAGTACAGGTAGCTGGAGTGTAGTGATATACTAGCAGTGGTGTCACTTGCAGTTGGTGTGGGTATGCATCACTTGGCGCCTGTTTGAGCGCATTGTATGTTGGATTGTACGTTACTTGTGGAAACTGCCATTGTACGCATTTGTGGAGCCATACTTGGTTTTATTTGGCAGTCCTAGCCATTTCTGAGACTTGGTCTGGAAGATAGTCATTTCTGAGACTTGACTATACGTGATTTGCATTAGCCTTCATGTGAGGGTCGATAGCATGAGGTTTTATTGAGCTGGGGGATTCTCAATGTGGAGATCCTTTCGGTGATACAGGTAGCTGGAGCACCTTTTTCGTGACCTCGCCATAGGCTATGTACTAGTGATTCCTTATTGATGCTCGGGTTCTGTTGTTGGCAGTTTATGCATAGATATACAGTCTATATTTTGGGTTCCTACTGCTCTACTTCTGGGGAAACTCTGTCAAAAAATTTTCCAAGTTATGATGGCTGGTTTTTTGGTCTTTTGAGCCATTTATGCTGTTATGTTGCTGAAATTTTGGCAAAATCAGAGGATAGGACATGTGTTCCTTCTTGGGAGCTGCATGGTTGACTTTAATGGATGATCAAAATGGACCTCAGTTCACTCCTTTTCATTTAACTCAAAGAATCCAGATTAATGTTCATGTGTCCAGGAAGATTTTTTCCCAGCAGCGTATAGTCTTTATGTTCGGGCCAAAAAGATTAAGGGAGATACTGGAATGTCCTTTGCCTGTTGTAATTCCGATGATCAACTATGAAAACTCATTTGATGTGCATGTGTTTGTCCTTATCTAAAGCTGAGCTCCATTGAAGTTTCTGGGGATTGGGTAGTCAAAAGTCTTGGGTTCTTGCACATGTGTTCGAAGGGGTTCTCAAAGCATTGTAACTTGGGTAGCCATGGCTTTCTCTTATCCGGAATTTCATGGAAGAAGTGGTGAAGATGCGGAAGACTTCTAGAGCAAGTCGAGGTGGAATGCATAAGCAACAATATGTGTGATGAGGACAAGATTTTGAGGCTATTTGGATTGCTTTTGAAAGATGAGGCCCGTGTTTGGTTCATGGATTTGGAAGCTAAAGAAGCAGTGGCTTCTTCTTATGGTTTGAGTCTTGACAAGTTTATAGAAGCTTTTTTAGAGCGTTTCCAGGTTTTTGAAGATGCAAATGCAGTATGGAATGAGCTCAATGCTCTTAAGCAAGGTTCTTGTCAAGGTGTTGATGCCTATGTACAAGGTTTTACAGATTTATGGACTCGTTGGTGTGTTGCTCTTAAGGATGAGACCCCCCCTTGTTCATTGAAGAAAAGTTCTTTTGTTGATGGTTTGTCACCTTGGTTGCGGTTTGAGGTTGAGTTGAAGACGCCCGAGTCTTTTGAAGATGCGGTATGCATTGCAAAGCACAAGGAATGGAAGTTTAAGCGTCTTGAGGAACATGGTATCAGTACAGGTATGCATGTGCAAGATGGATTTGACATGGAAGATGAAGTTAAGCCTAAGCAGGTGAAAAGTAGCCTATCCTATGATGTTTCTCGTTTCTTCCCAAGGTCTATTGTGAAGCGTAAAGAGGTCTTGCAGGTTGACAGGTTTATGGAAGAGCCTAAAGAGGTGAGTAATGCTTTGGATACAGGATTGAAAAGTCTTGAAGAGGATTCATTGGCTACTTGTGTACCTTGTGATTCTGGGTGTGAGTGTGAGGTTGAGGTTATTGATGATGAGCACGTATCTTTGGATACTAGTTCCTTGGAAATTAGGGAAGAGGGCAAGGTTGAGATCCATTTTGTGGATTTGTTGGATGTGGAGCCTATTTTGATGCCATATTTTTATGTATGTGCACTGATTGAACCGATTTGTGAGCATGATTGTGGTTTAGAGTAGGGATCTGTATTCTCAGAGACTGATGAACCCATGCTAGAAGCTATGGATAGTGGTGCTAGCCATGATTATGATGTGGATAAAGTTATGTGTGATGATGAGTATGCTTATGATGATGAGAAGGGGTTTGGCATATATGAGTCCAATCTCAGCTATGTGGATGCCTATGCTAGGGATATGTGTGCTATGGGGATACTTTTGTGCTTTGGATATCAACAACTTTACCTTCACACAATGCTTTTATCTACTTGGGTGCATGATTTGTAGGTTGTTTCTATGCCTGGTGAAGTCAAGATGCCAGGTGATGAGTCACTTGAGTTGTCTCTATCGGTTGGGTTGAATGTGGCATGCAATATTTATGCTTTTGGAACTCCAGACAGGGCGGATGTGTTAGTTGGATATGCCTATGGTGCATTTTGGTTGATTTTTGACAAATGTAGGTGTGGTGTTATGATGCTTCTTGTGAATCAGGCGATATGCCTTTGGCCTTTTGATCTAGGTGGAATGAGCATCTACTAGTGCTACTGCTGAGCATGAATTCTCTAGCAGGCTAGAGGGTGGGCAAATTATGTCAGGAGTTTTTTGAAGCAAGGGATTGCACATATGTATACACACATGCATGGTGCAACAAATAAAGGATTTCCCATTTTCCAGAGCCACATGGTTACGTGGGGCCCACATGTGTACAGGTAGGACACCATGTACATAGTGCATCGATTTCCACTATCACCAGTACCAGTGTGTTTTCTCTATAATAATGAGGAGTTGGTAGCGCATAAAACTTCTCGAGGAAGCTATCCGCGGGCCAATGACATGAGGTAAGCAGGTGCGTCAGATGGCATCTAGTGGCGTTAGGAGACCGAATGGGGTCAATACTTGCACGTGGAGAAGTATGGACACAACGTGGATGTTTTCTTGTGGTAATTATGCACAAAGTTCATCATGAGGACCATATTTTAATTGGGGCCACTTCATGTGGTTTCGGGATGCATTATTGAAAAAAGTTGAGTGCCAGGTGTGCGGATGATGCAAAAAGGTGACAACTATGCACTGCGAGGTCAGTTTTTGGCCTGTTCGGGGTCCGTTTGAGGTCATCTAAAAGGCCAAGGGTGCCCAAATAATAAAGCTAAGTGTGGGAACTGAAAAAACAGGAAGAAGACCAGAAAAAACGTGGAGAAGAGAGGAGGAACAGCCACAGGTGTGCTTTTGGGGTTTTTGGAGCCTGTTTTGGCCGTAAAATGCTCATCCAAGGTCGGATTTGAGCATTTTGACATTGTAGACTGGGGTTTTGGGTTGTTCCGGACGCGATGGCGCTGTCTATTTTGCCAAATTTCTCACTGTTTTTGTGTTGTTTTGGCTGTGTAAGTTTCTTCTATGAGCTAAGCTTCTACTCCAGTTTGTGATTGTATGTGGCTTATTTTACCCATACTGTGTGAGCTATTTGCCCCCTTGGTGTTGGCCCAAGATCATTTGTATCTAAACATCAGAAGTTCTCCTCTTTTGAGCTGATTTTTTGTTTTTTTGTGTGTGTGTGTGTGTCTCTCTGTGTGGAGTGGGCAAACGGATAGTCTCTCTCCTCTCATTCCATAGGTGTGTTCCCTGTCTCGGCCAGGTGTGTTGTGTAAGCCGAGTGGTGCCCCATAGTGTGTGCGTGTATCTTCCCAAGAGTGTGTGTTGGGTCGTTATAGAGGCGTTTTGTGTGTTTTCATCCCGCTCACACCGCATACAGCAAAAGCATGATTACCGCATTGCAAATAGTGACCTCTTCAATGCCTTCCTCTTGCATAAAGTCAAGTACCATTTGTTCCAACTGATTGATGCATAGACCAAAGAGAGTTGGTGACAATGGACGTCCTTGTTTAACCCCAATAGTGCTTACAAAAATATCTCAAATTTCTCTTCCCATTTGCAAAATTGACAAATCACCTTCTCATAGATTTGAGAAACCGCAAGCATAAACTCACCTAGCACTTGGAGTTCTTCCATCGTTCTCCACAAATTTCTACATGGAATCATATCAAAGGCTTTCTTAAAGTCCACAAAACAACAATACAATCGCTTGCCTTTAAACCAACTTTCCTCCATGAGAACACGCAGAGTGACAAGACGATCAATGATGTTATGGCATTGACGAAACCCGTTTGTTCTTTCACACGCTTGTTATTCTCTTTAGCCCAATCACAGAATTTCATTGCCATTATGCATTCAAACAACTTTTTCATAAGAGACCCAATCATTATAGTCCAATAGTTGTTTACATTCTTTACATCCCCTCCTTTATGCGAAGGCTTAATCCAATTAGTACTCCAATCATAAGGCATACCATGTTGAAGTGCAAGGTTGAACATATCACACATTCACTCATGGGTAAAATCTCCCGTCCATTTGATCGTCTCCGACTTGATACCTTGAAGATCGCCCGCTTTGCGAGTGTCCAATCTTTCAAGCCCACCACATACATCCTCAATAGTAAAAAACGAGGGCATACATGGGAGTGAACCATAAAATGGCATTTTTTCAGCATTTTCTTGCTTATATAATTTCCTACAATGTGTGTACATATTCATGGCTTAAGTTACCGAAATTCTCAATGTGCTTTCCCCTCAAGATTCTCCAAAATCTTCCACATGCATGTGCCTTTTCTTGGACTTGAAAAAGTTGTTTCTTTACTTCCCATCTTCTTCTCTTCTTTTGAATCAATGCCTTGTATGTATGCAAATGACGTTGATAGTTGTCTTTGTCCATAGTTGCATCAAGCTTTATCAAGGACTTTTGAGCATCTTGACATTATTTATCAAACCACCTTTTGCATTATCTATCTTTGTTGATACCATGGATATGCTTTATGGAAAAGCATTCTTCCGCACAAGAACAAATAACTTTGCTGAAAGCTTCCCATTTAGTTTTTGATATGCATCATATTGAAGCTTTGTCATCCATAACTTTTTCCCAACCATTTCAATGTACATTGGTTCTCGTTTGAAATTCATACAGGGTGATAATTTCTCTTTCCTGTGGCTAAGATTATCATGCTTAGTCTCTTCTCCACATGAAAGGTCAATACATAAGGTCTGATAGTCGGATTTGGGAGTCATGCATCACCAAAAGAGAGAGAGAGACAGAGAGAGGGAGAGACTATGCATCACCATGCAAAGCACCGTGACCTTTGTGTATGCTTTCCCCCTCCTCCATAGCTACCCTCTCTCGTGAGCTCTGATACCAATGTAAGACTTTAGGGACTGGAGTATGCAACTTTCCACCCAACCATGGCATATATAGGCCTTGCCTTGCTAGTAACAGGGCCCCCTCATTGCATGTCCATCTTCACCCTTTGTGTGCCTACCGGTCTTACCCTAGAACCCACATCGCCTTGGCACCTCTCTCTCTCGCATCTCTCATTGTAACTGAACATTCACCAGTCACTGGATAATATTCAAAATTCAAAACATAAACCACTTGTGAACGGGGATTTTATATTTGCGAGCTTTTATTTTCAACCTTTTGCAGTTGAAACATTATTCTCGAGCTTTTTGAAGCTCATAATACACTAATAATATCTTCAAATATTAGTGTGGCATGGGAAAATTCTACATTAGATTGTGCATTCCTTCATTCACCAAACAAGCGAATGTAACATGCATGCATGTATTTACTTGTGGGAGTGTATACTCATGCACATCTCTTATTAACTTGAAATGAAACTTTTAGAAAACAACCTTTCTAATTAATTTTGACCAAATAATATATTCTAAAGAATACCAAATAACATACCTTCCATAGTCCCAAATTAACCTTGCAAATGAACTCAAGAAACCTCAAAATCAAACTAGATTCTAAGTAGCAATATGATATGCATGTAATACCACATATCAAACCTCTAATCACATAATCAATTCACACAACCACCATAATGCCATGTCCAAGTCACGTGGCCACCATGTACATAAAACACGCAGATAAAAACATCAAAATGAAGTCAAAACACGGCTATATCCTAGCAAAATGTGTGTCAAGAGACGGAATTCCAGAGTTGAACCTCCTCAAGAACCTTTTATGCTTTCTGACTACTTCACATCTGGCATACAAGTTCACCAAGTAATTTCGAAGCTGTAAATTTCTTTCAATAGCTCCTAACCAATAATATTATTCTGGATTCTTATGCTCATATCAACATCTTGCCTAATGCCACATGTTGTTAAGATGCAAACATAGGTGTGATTGCATTTGGATAGATGCCCTTTCTTGTCATCTGCTACAAACAACCCATAGCTTATTATCCTTGCCCCTTTAGGACATTTTCCATAATCAACACATTCCAAGAGACAACACTCCAAATAAGAAGCACTTTTTGTGCTTTTTGAAGTACAGTACACTTAATATACATGTCAATCAAGGCATTGCTAAGCAAATCATTCTTTCTTAATAACTCATCACTAACAACAACATCCTCAATTATTTTGCCTAAATCAGTATCTTGCATAGTCCATTATGACTTCAAGATGCTAGCATAGGTTGTAAGACAAGGGGAACTAGAATATGAGAGTCCACCACCCAACCACACACTGTATAGCATAGCCCCTGGCCCTTTTCCCTAGTTGGACTCCCTTTCCACACTGCCTAGCCCGGCCCTGCCCTTGTCTAGTCCGGCCTTGCCGGTGTCTTGACATTACTCCCCCCTTAAGAAGAGTTTTTTTCCTCAAAAACAAAAGTGGGAAACTTCTTTTTAAGAACACTAATGTTTTCCCAAGTGGCACCTTCCTCAGGTTGGTCTTTCCACTTGATTAAGGCTTGTTGATGTATGTGATGATGTGTACGCAACTCATGATAATCGAGAACACGTTCAAGTTCATGCGGTAAGGTAGGAGGTTCAATGAAATCAACCAAAACCTATTGGTCAATGACATTGTCGTCCCCATGTTATCGCTTACGTAAATGGCTTACATGAAACACCGGATGAATGCGAGAATGTGCAGGTAGTAATCATTTGTAGGCACGATCACCTACTCGCTTGAGTATTTTGAAAGGCCCACAATATTGGGGAGATAATTTAGGTGTTGGACAAGTTTTCATACTTTCTGAATATTTCGACACACGTAAAAATACTTCTTTCCCTTCTTCGAAGGTAACTTGTCGACATTTCTTATCAGCGTACTTCTTATACCGATCCTATGCTTTTCGGACATTTTGACAAGCAAGTTTCAGCATATCCATGTGGTCTTGGAGAAAATCCTTAACCTGTTGGAGTTTTTCGGTTGCCAACCCCACCATAACTGGTGACCTAGGTTGAAACCCATACATGAGCATGAAAGGACTAAAGCCTGTTGTCACATGCTTAGCACTGTTGTCACATGCTTAGCACTGTTGTAGGCAAACTCGAGGATAGGTAAGTATTCTTCCCAGTCTGACTGTTTTTTGCTGACGTATGCTCTTAGCATATCCTCTAGCACCTGGTTAACTCGTTTCATCTGACCATCTGTTTCTGGATGATCAGCTGCACTGAGATTCAATTGTGTACCCAATCATTTAAACACCGCTCTCCAAAAGTGGTTGTTAAACTTAGGATCACGGTCACTGAAAATGTTACTTGGCAAACCATACAGTTTGTATAGATTATCCAAAAATAACTTGGCTAATTCTGGTGTCTTAATCGTTGATTTTATCGGAATAAACTTACATAGTTTAGTCAACTTGTCTACAATCACCCATAACGAGTCATGACCTCGTACAGTGGTTGGTAAACCCACAATGAAATCCATAGAGATGCTTTTCCATTTTCCATTGGGAATATCCAAAGGATGTAAGAGTCCTCCTTTCTTCAGGCGCTCTCCTTTGTTAACTTGACATTTTTGGCAATGCAAGACACAAGCTTGAGCAAAGCCATGTATACCTAGCCAATAAAACTGTCGTCGTACGAGAGCATAAGTTTTTCTAATCCCCAGGTGCCCTGCACTTGGACTATCATGATATTAATAAAGAATTTGGCACTGAATTTCTGTGTCGGTCGCTACACAAACTCTCCCCTTATGGAGTAGGTACCCATTGTTGATAGTAAAATGCTTTCATCGTTGTAGTTCATCACTTGATAAAGGAGAACTAGGTGTGCAGGTTAACTGTACACTACCGTCATTGGAGTGAGAAGGATCCCTCTTTTGAGAATGGCTCCACCTTTGGAATATGTTTTATCATGCTCATATTTGCCTTTGAGAGAATCTAAAAATTCACTACGAACTTCCATGAACAAGAGAGAATTGATCTCTGGCATTCGACTTAGAGCATCCGCCACGACATTGTACCGGCCTTTGCGATACCTTAGCTTGGCATCATACTCCTGAAGAATCTCGGACCACCTAGCTTTTCGACCCTTTAAATCCGTTTGTTGTGTAAACCATTTGATGCTTTCATGGTCAAACACAATCTCAAACTGAGCACCATACACATAATGCCGCCATGTTTTTAAGGCAGACACTATTGCATAGATTTCGTGTTCATAAGCAGAGTAGTTATGCTGAGCTGCATCAAGCTTCTTGCTTTCAAATGAAATCGGTCGTCCGTATTGTAATAGGACCTGCTCCAATAGCACAGCCACTGGCATCCGTTTCCAAAACGAATGGTTTCAAAGGATCTACACTAGCTAGTATAGGAGCTGTAGCTAATGCATCCTTGAGTGTATCGAAACTGTGCTGTTGAGCGGATCCCCACTAAAAAGCTTCACCTTTGCCTTTGAGTTGATCCGTCATGGGAACAACAATTTGAGCATAGTTTTTAACGAACCTTCGGTAAAAACCTGCAAATCCTTAAAAAAATTGTAATTCTTTGAGATTTTTAGGAGAAGGCCATTTCTGGATGGTATCCACTTTGGATTGATCCATATATAGCCTGTTAGGTGAAATAACATGCCCTAAATAATGAATTTCGTCTTTCAGAAAATCACATTTAGATTCCTTGGCATATAATTTGTTTGTGCGTAACAACTCAAACGTTTTCCTGAGATGTTGTTCTTCTTCAGAAGCACTATAGACTAGGATGTCATCGAGGAAAACAATGACAAATTTGCCCAAATATGACTTCAAGACACTATCCATAAGTGTCATGAATATTGCGTGCGCATTGGTTAACCCAAAGGGCATCACCAAGAACTCGTAGTGTCCAAACCGTGTTCGGAATGCAGTTTTGGGTATATCGACAAGTCAAATATGGACTTGGTGATATCTTGACTGCAAGTCTATTTTTGTAAAAATGCGAGCATGAGTGAGCTTGTCAAACAACTCATCTACTCTGGGAAATGGGTATTTGTTCTTAATTGTAGCCGCATTTAAGCCATGATAGTCTACGCACATACACATACTGTCGTCTTCTTTCTTCACTAAGAGGATAGGCGAAGTCTATGGTGAAGAACGGTTGTATAAACCCTCTGCTAAGGTAATTAGCAAGCTGACATTCCACCTCAGCAGCTTTTGAATAACTCATACGATAAGGTGGTTTACTAACAGGTTTACAGCTTGCAGCCACGTCAATGCTATGTTGTACTGATCATGTCGGCGGTAATCTTGATGGCAAATCATTAGGAAATACATCTTAAAATTCCTTTAATAATTTTTGTAATCAACTAGCAACGTTTGCTTGTTTAGAATTAGTAATTGGTGGAAGAGAGGAGAGAGAAACATGCGGCGTTGAGGAATGCTCTACAGACTCAATGTTAGAAAGTAAATGAGATAGTGAGTAACACAAGAAAACCTGATCTATTTCATTATCAGAAACGAGCTACATAAGCTCAGCGGTACAAATCAGTGGTGATGAAGGTATATGTTTTTCTCCTAACAACAACACATGTGCGCCATGGGATTCAAACATCAAACTATTGTGCTCATAGCTACCCTTCAGTGATGGCCCTAGGCGATGCAACCACTCCCTACCAAAAACCACATCAGCCATTTTCATGTTCATAACCTGAAAATCCAAACATGTGGAGTACCCTTGTACTTCCAATGGAACAGCTCGGCATTGAGTATCCCAGTTTCAGTATCATGTTCATTCATCATTGCTACCTTGTAGCGGTGGGTACTTGGAGTTTGAGGCAATTTGAGTTTTTTCACTATCCGTAATTGATGAAATTGTGAGTAGCATCGTCATCTACCAAGATGCGCACCTTATGCCCTTGCAGATATCCGTGCATACGTACTAACTCATGTAGGCCAAAGGTTGGTTGCCACATGGAAGCTGTGAGACAACATTCATGCACCACCTCAGTGTGTGTTGATTCCACTGTAGAGAACCGTGAGGAAGCCTCCAGAGGTAGCAGTTACACAGTGTGCACTGCTTTCTCCTTGCCCTGAGCAGCAGATTTCCCCTTGGGACAATCCTTTTTTCCATGAACTCTTCCTAAACATTGAAAACATAATTTTTCTTTCTTAGATTTATCAAAGTCCTCAGGATAGAGAGGACTGCTGGACTCCTTGGGTTTTTTAAATGTCTTTGAATTGGCAACTATTAATTTTCTTTTATTGTGCCCATACTGAGTGCGTGTATTACCATGTATATTAGAAGGCACTTAACTGTTATGTGTTTTCTTTCCATCTGGATCATCATGAATATGTGCTTTCACTATGGCTTCCTCAAGTGTTTTAGGGTCTTGGGTCTTGACATACTTCTTAGCTCAGGTGTCAGACCTCGTATGAACCCCCGTAGTTGTTGAAAGGTATCTAAGCCTTCCAAGTTGAGGATAACATCCCGATATTGAGATACATATTCAAGTAGTGATGGGTATTGGCGCATGGAACATGTGTCCCAAGCCGTCCAATTCCGATCGTCCTCGTTTGTAGGCAAAAACTCCTTGCTAAACATTGCTTCAAAAGATGCCCAACTTTGTGGTATGATGTTCTTCTCCTTGAGAGACATCCACCATTTGTAGGCCTTGCCTTCAGTGTTAATCTCATTTGTAGAGCTCTGACTGCGTATAGAGTACGCCGTAAGGCGTGAAATCCATTCCACTTGCCGAGAAAGATATTCACTGCATCCTGATTGTGGTCTCGGTCTTCTCCCTTAAAAATCGGTGGTTTGGTGTTTTTCAACAGTTCATCCACCTCTTTTGCAGTGAGAGTATGCAACGTATCAGCATTTAGGCCTTGCCCTAGAGTAGAAGTTCCCTGCCCTTGTGTGGAAACGTGCTCATGCATATGCGTGTCAGCAGCACTCTTAGACTACTGAGGCATTAATTGAATTACTAATGTGGATAGTTTAGTAACATTTTCATTTAAAGCTTTAAAATTTTCATCCACAACCCGCATTTGCGGTGAGAGCGGATTTTTTGAGATGGGGCTCATCAACTCAAGGCTCCCACCAGACAACCACTCCGTGAGACCCTACATACGCATATTTCTTAGGGGCACCACCCTCTTTTATGGAGAAAGAAGGAAACCAAAACAAACCATATACAACACACACACACACACACACACACTCACACCTTCCTTATGTGCTTCAACACAAAATGCCCTTCAACCATTCAACACACACGCCTTAAGCAATCCCTTTGAACACTGCACAAACTCACATGCAAAGATTGACCTTCACCATATTAGTGCTCATATACTTCTAAGAAAATCAAGCACAAAACCTCAAAAATCAAAACACCATAATGCACAAATACTTAACAACTCCTTTCCTTTCCCAAAAGAAGAGACTACTTACACACATAAGGCGGCATGCATAGAGAGCTCTTCTCCATCTATGCAGCCCCAAGACTTACTTACACACAACATAAGGAGAGAAGCCAAGCAAATAGACACCATGGTGCACAAAAAACTTTCTCAACAAGCAAGCAACCCAATGAGCACAAAATATGAGAAGGTGCCAAGATAGACTTACCAATTTTACATGCGTTTAGAGCAAAAGTGTGACGAGGACGCCCCAATTGCAACAATTTGTTGATCAAACCATGAGATAGATCATTAAACTTGATATCCTTGCTCTTATATAGAATCTAAAATCCTTATTTAGGGATGATTATGATAAGAGAAATGTTTGCAAGAGAATGGTAGCAATAGCATATTGATGCTCTCTCTATGGTGCCGCTTATGATAGCGAGCTTAGGAAATGGATAGGGAGACAAGAGGAGAGAGAGATTAGGGCTTCCCTAACCTTAGAGAAGCTTATTTGCAGCAATGGAGTAGGTGTGTGTATTTTTGTGCTTGCCAAAGGGCCTTTTTATAGCTGTACAAGACCTTGGGTTAGGTTAAACTTGACTAGGGTAGGTAATTAACCATAGTTAGGTTCCCTTTTGACCATTTCTTCAATTATGAAAATAAGGGACTTATTTTTTCATTAAAAATAGCCTTTTAATTTGTGGAAGCTCCATAAGGGTTGATAATGTATGTGGGCCCTACCATGATGTCCCTCTAGTGGCTCCTGCAGAGTGTCCCCATCCTGTTTGTTGTGTCTCTGGAAGCATCTTGAGACGACCCCTCCACATGAAAGTGGTTTTTAACTCCCCATTGGTATTTTAGAATGTTGGAGAAGTCAAGAAAACTTTTCACCTTTGTGGTTTACCTGATTGTAACTTTGACCTGCAGTAACAGTGTCTCCGTAGCACCTTGTTTTCACCATAACTTTCAGCCTGTAACTCAGAATTGGGTGCTGTAAAAGGAAAAGTTGACCTTCTCAAAGTGTTTAAGCTAATTTTGGAGTTTTCCTCAAGTAAAACACGATCTAAGGCGTTCAAGATGCATCCAAAACACCTTTTGAACCAAGTCTCCTTGTAGGGGGCCCTTTAGCATGCATCCAAGGTGGAGCATGCTTTTTTCAAAAGAGAATCCACCTTAAACAAATGAGGTAGGCTCCAATAAAGTTTGATTTATTGGGGATATACATTATATTTAAGATTTTTTGACCAACACAAATAAATGATCCAAGAGTTGGGTCACATAGTGGTGGGGAAGGGAAGGCCTACAAGGTTAACCCTACCCTTGAGAGAAGATGGGTAAGATAAGTGCCCATAAATTATTTATTTACAAATTATGGGATGTAGATAGCTATTTAAATTAGTAAAGGTAATTATTTGAAAGAATATGCAGTAAAAAAACTAAGAGAGTAGAATTAAGTTTACTATTTACATTTAGCATGAAGAGAGAAATATGATGTAAATGCATAAAGATCTAAGAAGGGTAAGGTGTTTGTATGGAAAAAGGCTATTACGGAAAGAGAGAATGAACACTAGGTTAAAACTTTGATAAAAAATATATACATTTGAGTAGAAATGTAGTTCAAATGCAAGGTTACTATTTAACGCTCTTCATATTAGCCCTCCCCCTTCATCTAGGATCATTCATGCTCCTAGATGAAACAAAAGAGTTTTTTCCTTTTTCTTTTCTTTCTTTTTTTCTCTTCTTTTTTTTCTTATTTTTCTAAAAAAAGGAGGAGTGATATACACTCGTTTACTCCATTAGACCTGCTTTTCATTACCTCAATCCCATAAATCGGAGATGGGAGGGTTGCCTTGGGTATGTTGAGATTCCAAGGCTGGTTCTTCTTTGCACATCAAAGCTTTAAAAATAGGTGGAGCATTTGCCAAGCCGAAGGGAGCCATGTCAATTTGGAGCTTAGACGATGTAGGTAGATGACTTCCTATCAACGGATTGATACGTTTAAAATAGGGCTTTAATCTCCATCCTTTGACTCTGGTCTTGTGGAGTTTTCCTGATAAATCTGCTAATCTGTAACTACCATTCCCAAACTTTGTTTTTATCATGAAAGGTCCCTTCCATCTTTGCAAAAACTTTTTGTCAAGTCGGTTATCATAGCGAAGAACCAACATACCTTCCTTCAATCCTTTCCCTTTGAGCTTCTTGTTGATTTTGTCCTTTTGGCTTGTGGCTTGGGCAATGTAATAGTCGATGGACTCTTCTCTATCAAGCTCAAGTCGTTGAAGATCTAAAATTCTTTCCTGCAAAGATTCTTTTGGCCTCTTTGCTCTCTGTGAGAGAATGCGTAGGCTTGCAATCTCCACCTCAATAGGAAGGAGTGCCTCCTGTACATATACCAAATGAAAAGGAGTGAATGGAGTGGATACCTTGAAAGATGTTCTGTATGCCCATAGATCTGCGGTCCAATGACGATCCCAGTCGTTTGGTCGGTCTGCAACCTGCTTAGAAATGATCTTACATATCATTCCATTCACCTTTTCAACCAACCCATTGCACTGAGGGTAGTAAGGTGTAGAATGCAAATGTTTGACTTTTAACTTTGTCAAAAGATTATCTAGGAGCTCTACTCTAAACCCTGGACCACGATCTGACAAAATCTCTAATGGTGTGCTGAATCTACTGCATATGTGATCAAAAATAAATTTTGATACCTCCTCGGCTGTAATTCGTGTTGTACTTGCTGCCTCTGTCCATCGTGTCATGTAATCTACTCCCACAATGATGAAGACCTTCCCGGTAGATGTGCGAGGTAAGGGGCCTATTGCATCCACACCCCACTTCTCAAAAGGACCATACGAAATTATTGGAACTCGAGGTTCGTAAGTGAGTCGTCGATTTTCAAAAATCTGACAACCTTTGCATGTCTTACACCAATGATGGACATCACGGTGTAGACTTGGCCAAACAAACCCTGCTTGCAAAATCATGAGAAAAATGACCCCCACAGACATCATCATGGCATGTAAAGAGGATTCTCTCTATTTCTTGAACAGAGGGAACCCTTCTTAGCACCAAATCTTTCCCTTTATGATACAGATCATCTCCTATGAGTTGGTAAGGAGTTGCCTTTTTTACCAACCTATGCCTTTGCCCTTTATCCAAGTGTTTAGGGCACTCACCAGTTTGGAGGAAAAATATGATGTCCTTCAATTCCTCTTGGCCTTGGTATTTTGGTTCGTAGAGCTTCACACCTCCCACCATGATCTGAAGTTTCTCATTGGCGAGATGATCTGCTTCCTTGTTGAGGGTTCTCACAACATGCTGTACCTGTGTAGCTTCAAAGTTCTTTATCAAAGCCTTCACCTGTCTAAGACACTCCACTAGAGTAGGGTTCTTGCACTTCCATATCCCTTGGATTTGCCTAATAACTAGTAAGGAATCACCTCTTATTATACGTCTTTCGATGCCAAGTTTTCTGCATTCTTCAAGCCCCAACTTTAAGGTGACATACTCAGCCTCATTATTAGAATGAACATTTTCCAAGGTGATACCTTTCTTAACAAGAACTCCCCTTTGTGGACTTAGAATAAGAACCCCCCTGCTGCCTGATCGTGTTGTCGTCGGTAAGCTCCATCAAAGCACAAAATGTGTGCATTGTCCATCTCCTCCTCATTATTTTGTGGTGTAGCTTTGTCTCCTGCCTTTGGTGACTCTTTCCTTTCTCTCACTTTGTATGTGAGAATGTCTGCAAGACCTTCCCTTGTGCTATCTTCCACAAGAAAAGTGTATTCAAACTCTTGAAGTTCTAGAACCCATTTGGCTATCCTAGATGAGAGGCTCATGTGTTGCACAACATATGGTAAATTGTTTTCCATGGTGAGAATGACAAATGGTGCAGGTAAGAGATATGATCGGAACTTTCTTACTGCAAACATAATTGTGAATACCACCTTCTCCATATCGGTGTAGCCCTTCTCTGCAGCGGTCATGACTTTGCTTTCAAAGTATACTGGCCTCATGTAGCATGTTTTTGGGTCTTTTTGCATGAGAACTACACCGATGGCCTCCATTCCTACACTTGGCGTGATGTAATATGTATCCTTTGGATTTGGTGGCATTATTGTTGGAAGAGAGTTGAGAATACCCTTTACTTCAGTAAAGCATAATTTGTGTTCCTCTCTCCATTCAAATGTGGTTTTGTTTGCTAGCTTGTGCAAAGGGGCAATAGCTTCCGCTAGAAGGTGAATGAAACGAGACATGTACCTTACTTTGTGGTTGAAAGTCATGAGCTCCTTGGTTGTCGTTGGTGGTTGTAGTGACAAGAGAGAATTTACTTTTGATGGATCCACTTGAATTCCTTGCAAAGAAACCACATGACCTAGCAATACCACTTGTGACTCTGCAATGTGACACTTCTCAGGGTTAAGCTGTCCCCCAAATTGATGAAGCCTCCTAAGCCCCTCCTCAACTTTTTGGCAATGAAGTCTTTGGCTACTATAGATACAGAAGTCATCCATAAAAACCCTAATTGACTTTCCAAAGAAGGGCTGAAAGACAAGAGTTGTAAACCTTATAAAGGTACTAGGAGCATTTGTGAGCCCAAATGGCATCACTCTATAGGCAAAGCAACCCCAAGGTGTGATGAAAGTGGTTTTTAAATGATCTTCTTCTGCTATTCTGATTTGAAAATACCCTGAATACCCATCACACACTGTGTAACATTCATAGCCGGCTACTTCGTTTAAGATTTCATCTTGGAAAGGAAGAGGAAAATGATCCCTCTTTGTTGCAGCATTGAGCGGTTTGTAGTCAACACAGACCCTCCATTTTCCGTTCTTTTTAGGGGTTACTACGATTGGGGACACCCACTCAGAGTTATACACAGGGTAAATGAAACTAGCTTTGAGGAGTCGATCGGTTAACCTCTGTCAAAAGTGCCTCTTGTTGTATTTTTCCTAGGCACCTTAGCTTTTGAGCCACAGGTTTAGTACCTGGTTTTAATTCTATGCCATGATCTATAACATCCACACCTCTAATTTGTGAGTAATCAGTGATAAACAAATTGGGATACCTCTTGAGCATATCAATGTAGGACCGCTTCTCCTCAGGGGTAAGATCTTTTGCAAGCATCCGCTCAAAGTCTTCAAAGTGCTTGTGGTCACCTTTGTCATCCATTGTTTGCTCCTTTGTTGGGTCAACCTCTATTGATGGAGTTTTTGATGTGTTGAAGATGATTCCCATTACCTCCAAAGATGATTCTTCTTCGCTATTGGATGTAGTGGTTGAACTTTCCTCGTCGCTTGAGCCAAAACTCTCTTCACTTTCTTCATCATCCGTGGTCTCATAGTTGATGTCGAGCTTCTTTCCTTCATGCCAATCGTATACTACATGTTGCCCCTTTTTGAGAATCAATTGTCCTCGTCCCCATTTTTGATCTGCATTCATAGCAATGATCCAAGGCCTCCCTAGGATGATGGGATAGCCCTCCCCCTTGGTTGGCATAACATACATGCCCACACGTGCATCTATATTACATACAGAAACTTTTACATTCTTGATGATCCCTAGGCACTTCACACTTGCATTGTTGGCCAGCCTAGCTTGACAATTAGAGGATTTAGTGATTTCAATCCCTAGTCTATTCATGGCTCTTTCCGTGATCACACACATTTGTGCTCCAACATCAACATACACATTGGATACCTTCCTACCTCTTACATAAGCATCTACAATAGGTTCCACATCTTGTTGTGGCTTTGAAGTCAATGCCTTCACTGTCACCTTTTCTTTCTTTCTTGGGAGTCTTGTGCTTACAAGTTTGGACCAGTGCTTTCTCACCTTGGGTGATAGATGTAGGAGTTGAGGCCAAGAAATATTGGGCTTTTGAGTTTGCAAATCTTCTAAGATGTTGTAGGGTTCCATATTCTTTCCTAATGGAAAATCGTTGATGCCGATCTCCCTTTGCCTTGACCTCTGCTTCTTGCCTCCTTCCTCCTTCTTTGACTTTTTCTTCCTCTCCTTCCTTGCAGGTTCTAACTCTTCATTCCTTGTGTCTTCATCCTTGTTGTGTGCTCTTGTGCGCTTTTCTGTTGGCATAACATCAAAATGTATAGGGCTCACCTCTATCTCCTCTTCCAGCTTTATGACATTTACTCCCCTCTCTTCCTCCACTGGTGGTACAGGAGGGATGTTTTCCACTCGAGGTGGTGGTGGTCGACGAAGAATTTGCGGGGCTTGAGCATGCTCTTGCTGCACCATGAGTGGAGTGGGTCTAGGAGGGTATATGTCCCCTGGAATCCTTCGAGGGTGAGGGCAATTATACATGCCATGACCAACTTCGTTGCAATTCCAGCATCTCAACTCTTGTGCTTGACGTCGTTGATTGCGATTCCCTTCTCTTGGTTGTCGTTGTTAGGGTAGGCCGTGCACTAGATTCAAGGTGAGACTCTCTAGTTGTTGAGTTAATCTTTGCAAGATCTCTTGTTGTGATCCTTCCCCTATTTGTGAAGTTTGGGCAAGAGAGCCCCTAACTTATGCTCCCATTCTTGGTGAAGAATCCCTCTCAATGACTTCATTTAGGTCCCTTGTTCTATGTGCTTGAAAATTTAACTTCTTGAATTTGACCATGGCCACCTCACGTGCTTCCTCAAATGTTGATGGGAGTTTTAACTCTACCTTGGTCTTCAAAATTGGATACAAGCCAGCCATGAACCTATCTTTCTTTAGAAAGTTTGGTGCACCACCTTGGTTTTGTAAGGTAGCCTCTCATCTATCCCATAGGTTAAGGAAAACGGCCTCATAAGATGGGTAGTCTTCAAGGAATACCTGTTTATGTTGAAGTAGACACTTCCAAAGACCCTCTGGAGTATCTCCTTGCCCAAATTTGGCAAGAAAAATTGCACGTAGCCTCTCGCAATTGGTTTTGTTTTGAGGTTGCAAGGCCTCGTACCATGCCTTAGCCTCCCCTTTGAGAACGAGTGGAAAAGCACGCAGCTTTACCTCTTCTTGATCTCTCTCAGAGATGAGGTGTGCCATCTCCAAATTATCCAGAAATTCTTGTGCATCCTCACCATTTTTAGAATGAAAGGTAGGAAAAGTGCTTGACATTTTTACAATACAAGGAGCCTTGTGTACCACAAAGTTTTGACTACGATGAGTGATCACATCAAAATGAAAATATATACATCAAGTGTTAGTTCATAATTTATCATAGGCAAAATAAAAGGGTTGATTGAGGCATTAATTTCATTAAGGCGAGTGGGTCCAAAAATTCTCCTAATGGTTTCTTGAAATCTAAATTTTGTAGCAATTATGATGTGCACAGATTGACGAGCTATGGGTGTAAAAGGAGAAGCAGCTCCAGGTTGGTTCATGTGACAATGTGTTCTCCTTTTTCTTTCTCTTGAAGAAAGTTTCCTTTGAGTGCATCGCTATCTAAGCGCCTCTTGTCCCTACCTCAAAACAAAATAAAAACATGGACATCAAATGAATCATCATAATTAATGAATGGAAGAATGATGGGATTTGGAGATGCCAAGATTTCACCAAGTCTTTCTGGTCCAAACATAAAAACAATGCGTTGTTGGTATATAAAAAAAGCGATCTACACAAATGTTAATTCTGATGCGTTGTGAAAAATGAAAAGCATATGGTGCAACTCTATTGTTCATGAGGAGAATAGAAGTCAATTAGGAAAGTTCCTCAGTGGGGGCACCACTTTTATGAGAGCGGATTTTTTGAGATGGGGCTCAACTCAAGGCTCCCACCAGACAACCACTGCGTGAGACCCTACACACGCATATTTCTTAGGGGCACCACCCTCTTCTATGGAGAAAGAAGGAAACCAAAACAAACCATATACAACACACACACACACACACTCACACCTTCCTTATGTGCTTCAACACAAAATGCCCTTCAACCATTCAACACACACTCCTTAAGCAATCCCTTTGAACACTGCACAAACTCACATGCAAAGATTGACCTTCACCATATTAGTGCTCATATACTTCTAAGAAAAGCAAGCACAAAACCTCAAAACTCAAAACACCATAATGCACAAATACTTGACAACTCCTTTCCTTTCCCAAAAGAAGAGACTCCTTACACACATAAGGCGGCATGCATAGAGAGCTCTTCTCCATCTATGCAGCCCCAAGACTTACTTACACACAACATAAGGAGAGAAGCCAAGCAAATAGACACCATGGTGCACAAAAACCTTTCTCAACAAGCAAGCAACCCAATGAGCACAAAATATGAGAAGTTGCCAAGATAGACTTACCAATTTTACATGCGTTTAGAGCAAAAGTGTGACGACGACACCCCAATTGCAACAATTTGTTGATCAAACCATGAGATAGATCATTAAACTTGATATCCTTGCTCTCATATAGAATCTTCAATACTTTTTTAGGGATGATTATGATAAGAGAAATGTTTGCAAGAGAATGGTAGCAATAGCATATTGATGCTCTCTCTATGGTGCCGCTTATGATAGCGAGCTTAGGAAATGGATAGGGAGACAAGAGGAGAGAGATATTAGGGCTTCCCTAACCTTAGAGGAGCTTATTTGCAGAAATGGAGTAGGTGTGTGTATTTTTGTGCTTGCCAAAGGGCCTTTTTATAGCTGTACAAGACCTTGGGTTAGGTTAAACTTGACTAGGGTAGGTAATTAACCATAGTTAGGTTCCCTTTTGACCATTCCTTCAATTATGAAAATAAGGGACTTATTTTTTCATTAAAAATAGCCTTTTAATTCGTGGAGGCTCCATAAGGGTTGATAATGTATGTGGGCCCCACCATGATGTCCCTCTAGTGGCTCCTGCAGAGTGTCCCCATCCTGTTTGTTGTGACTCTGGAAGCATCTTGAGCCGACCCCTCCACATGCAAGTGGTTTTTGACTCCCCATTGGTATTTTAGAATGTTGGAGAAGTCAAGAAAACTTTTCACCTTTGTGGTTTACCTGATTGTAACTTTGACCTGCAGTAACAGTGTCCGTAGCACCTTGTTTTCACCATAACTTTCAGCCTGTAACTTAGAATTGGGTGCTGTAAAAGGCAAAGTTGACCTTCTCAAAGTGTTGAAGCTGATTTTGGAGTGTTCCTCAAGTATACCCACGAGCTAAGGCATTCAAGATGCATCCAAAACACCTTTTGAACCAAGTCTCCTTGTAGGGGGCCCTTTAGCATGCATCCAAGGTGTAGCATGCTTTTTTCAAAAGAGAATCCACCTTAAACAAATGACATAGGCTCCAATAAATTTTGATTTATTGGGGATATACATTATATTTAAGATTTGTTGACCAACACATGTAAATGATCCAAGAGTTGGGTCACATAGTGGTGGGAAAGGGAAGGCCTACAAGGTTAACCCTACCCTTGAGAGAAGATGGGTAAGATAAGTGTCCATAAATTATTTATTTACAAATTATGGGATGTAGATAGCTATTTAAATTAGTAAAGGTAATTATTTGAAAGAATATGCAGTAAAAAAACTAGGAGAGTAGAATTAAGTTTACTATTTACATTTAGCATGAAGAGAGAAATATGATGTAAATGCATAAAGATCTAAGAAGGGTAAGGTGTTTGTATGGAAAAAGGCTATTACGGAAAGAGAGAATGAACACTATGTTAAAACTTTGATAAAAAATATATACATTTGAGTAGAAATGTAGTTCAAATGCAAGGGTACCATTTAACGCTCTTCAACGGTTATTTGACGAAAAATCCTATAACTTAAGTGACCGTCAATTGTGACCATAACTCCATTTATATTCATCAATTCCAACTTTTCTCTACATTTGTTGCTTGTATTTGCTTCATCTTCATCTTTACTTTGCATCCACATCATCTGGTCTCGTTAACATTTACTAAAAATAGTAAATAGCATCTTTGACTGGTCCGTTTGGCCATTGTTGACTTAGCCGCCAGACACCAATGAATGACAAGGACAAGCAACAAAACAACAATCTTCAATGAAACAAGTCACCTTATGAAGCTGAATGAGTTTGTCAAGCCAAATTCGAGGAGAAGCGTGAGCCTTTGGACATGAAATTGCACCCAAAACTACCAATGCATTGATGTTGGGGTAGATACAACAATGGTAGAAAGAATATCTTCTACTCGTACTCACTCAACTAGCTCAAGCTTTTCTATGCACCAAAGTGATGGTGTATAGAAAGATTTATCTCTCCTTACAACCAAGATAGAACTGACATGTGCTACGCTCAATTTCAATGGTGTAGAGATGCCTTTTACAAGGAGAGCTGGGTTCTATTTATAGGTTTTTGGAAGCTTTGATTAGGATTAGTTCTAATCAATTTTATTGACAAAACAAGAGGTTAGGAAATATTTTGATTTTTTAAAATGGGAGTGGGTCTTCCTTATCCCTTAAGCCACATGGATGTGGGCTCAAGGGGGATAATTATTGAGAGTGAGATGAGTAACTTGGAGGTGCCTACTCGAGTAGATAGTAGAGGGTGCGATTTACAAGAAGGGTTAGTTGTTAGTGATCACTAGAAAATGTTAGTGGCATATTTACAAAAGTGATGATGACTTGATTGTCGAGAACCAAGGGTGAATGAGGTGGATGATCTCTTGAGATTGATGAAACCTCTAAGAATTATGGACTCACTCTTATGAAAATGACTGCCGGTTCTTCTTCTTCTTCTACTTCTGCTTCTTGCACCGCCTTCACGGTTGATCTCCACGATGAAGATGAGGATATTGATGAAAAACCTCTGATTTACAGAGGTTATGCAAGGATAAAGTGCTAAAAATTCATGCCTTTTAGAGGAGTTAACATGAAATTGTAATTTGGGGGTAGTAGAGAGCGGTATGAGAGAATATGTGTATGTAGATGGCTATGGTGGTAAGAGGGGAAGGAGAGATGGTGAAGAAGGTGAGAGGGCATGGAAATCTGTACATTTGAAAGGATGATGGAGAGGGATGAGTGTGTATGTGGGTGGGAGTGTGAAAATGTGAGAGAAGAGTGAGAGGATCCTTGTGTGCATAGAGTGGGCAGACTAGGTCGCACCAAACAATTCATCAAAATTCGTGCTTTTCTTCAAAAATGCTGAAATATTTATGTAGAATAATTCAGCATACGAGCTTCATTTTGTATGTGAACAACTTTTTCTGATTCGGATGATAGAAGGGTGCCAAAATTCGCCCAAAAAGCTGTGTATTGTGGGACTGCAAAGGTGATTATGTGGGACCCTTTTTGGTTGAATTCTCCTTATACATCCAAAGGTAAGCCCCGCATAAGCCATGCCATGACCTAAAGAATCCAAGTGGCCCTTGCCACATGCATGGATGATGTATTTTGAAGAATAAAAAACAATTGCACATGGTAGACCTAGTGCTTGGATTTTTCCTAGCCCTTGTCTTTATGAGCACATGGTGTATGGAAAAAAATATGTGCAGGACCCATGAAGGAATATCATGATAGGAGTATTTTATTTTGTTTTTGGGTGAAAGAGGAAAATATGCAAGTGAGAAAATATCTAGTGAAAGTGAGTGGCAGTGTAGAAACAAATTTTGACTTCCATGAGGGCGCGGGATGAAATGCATGCGTTTACTTTGTAAAAATAAATATTATGGGGTATGTACACATTAACATAGAAATATTTCATGCCGTGAAAGGATGCAAAGAGGTTTAGAAAAAATGCACACTTAGGAATATGTATTTAAATAAATACAAAAAATTTGAAAAAAAATCCTTTATACTTAGTTCCTTTATTTGATAGAAAATATTTACATGTAAAGAGGACTGTAATATTATAAATTTATTTTTTTGTCTACTAGCCCAATGACTCGCTCAATAATTTGTTAAAATAAATGTGATAAAAACCCTAAACGCACGCACACTATTTACAATGAAAAAGCGAGCCTAGTCATTGTGCTAGGGTGTTTCTTTGGGGTGAAGTGGCTTCTTAAAATATTTTATGAGAGCCGAAAAAATGGCTATCAACGTTGTACTCATTCTAGAAGGCGTGCACTTACCACCTGAGGTGCACACCTATACTGTTGGGTAGGTGTTTCTCATGATTAAATTAAACAGATCTCGAACCATCTGGCGATTCTCATCGCATGCGTTATAGAATATGCTCATCTACCTACGTCCGTGTCACACTCAAGTCCTTTCCTTCAAGTTCAAAAATGTGCACATCAGAGTTTGGGAAAAGTGTGCGTCAGCTTAGCCTTGAGCTGGTAAAAAAATCAAAACAACCAATTGAAGAGAGGAAAAGAAGGAAAAAAGCGGCTTGAAAAATTTAAGAAAATAGAATTGAATTGCAAAAAATACCCGGTACGTTGGAAAATTTCCTCTTCAAATCTACTCTTTGAATCCTATAGGGAATTTGAAAGTTTGGGGAGATTTCCTCTTTGAATTTTCCCTGAAGTGAACTTAGAAAATTTGTGAATTTGATTTTCCCGAACACTCCACATTCTCTCCCTTACGAGATTAGAAGATTATGTGAAGCAGCAACGCGTCTAACAATAGTTTAAAAAAGATCTGGAGTCTTGTCTAATAGAGCACCCAAATCGTGGTGTTGGTTTTGCGTGGAATCTAAAGCAATGCTCAACCCCTTCAATTTTAAAAATTGAAGGCAGAGAAGTTTCTATTTTTAGAAAATAGAAAGTAGTTACTTACCGCGCCCCCCCGCCCCCCCCAACCCCACCAAGTATCCGTACTCTCTCTCTCTCTCTCTCTATGTGTGTGTGTGTCTCTCATGGCGGCTAGTCTCGCTGTCTCTGCAAGCCGCGAGAAGGATCACAAGAGAGTCTCTCTCCCCTCTGCCTTGTAGCCTTGCTGCCGCGATTAGCTTCGCAGGACTCTCTCTCTCTCTCTCTCTCTCTCTCTCTCTCTCTCTCTGCGCTTACACGTGAGCTGGACGAGCTGAGGCGACAGGCTGCCTTCCTGTGTCTCCGTCGGCAGCTGTGCTCACGCGAAAAAAAAATGCCACGTTAGTGGGATTTTTTTAAAAAACTAATACCCTTTTATTATCTACTAACCTCATCGTCGAATATGCGTCCCTGAGAAACGTGGTTGTCCGTGACCAACGGTTGTACGCTTTTAAACATGCTCAAGAGCAGCCTGATCGTCCACGCCAGTGGCCTCCACACAGTGGCAAGAAAAGAGGATCGATCAAGAGCTGCTGTAATCAAAGGTGCATCCACATCTAAATTTAGCACAGCGATATGGAGCTCAGGGACATGAATCTCAGATACGATGCTATTAATGATGAGGATGGGATCACCACTTGGAGGAAAAGGAGAAGATCTGGCAAGGAAGCCCTGTGCTCATAGCACCTTGAAAGGCTTGTGCTTTGGTCCATATGTATGTCATATGTAGTGTCCTCCAAAGCGTGAGCCGTTCTTGAAGGGCATTCTATCATCTCATTGGTTGTTGGATATGCCGAACATGGCTTGGCAAGAAAGCTCAAGGCTCTCTAGTTAAGGAATGACCTTTCTTGAAATGCGAAGGGAGTGCACCCAGACCAGCAAAAGACTTGCGACACTTGCTCAAAAGCAGCTTGATCATCCTTGAATGCTTGAATGATTGAAAAGCTCCACAACAATGGGTACTCATGAAAGATGCATATGTACGGTGTACATTGTTGAATGTGTATATCAAATGTAGTACACTCATGAAAGTCACTTCCTACCCGGAACGTCAGCACTTGGAATGCATTGATTGTAGGATATGTCGAACATGCCACTGGCAAGGAAGCTCTAGGCTCTTTCAACTAGATGCAAAGACAACCTGCAGAAAACTTGCAGCATGTGTTCAAAAGCAGCTTGATCATCCGTGCGCATGTGGATGGCCAATGAGCTCCACAATGGTTGGTTGCTTCGAAAAGATGCATATTTAAGGAGTACATTATTGAGTCAAAGGCAGTACCCTCATGAAATGCCTATAATGCCATCACAAGGTATACCCAACATGGCTGTGGAAGGGAAGCCTTATCTTATTTTCAATGGATGTGAAAGGAGGGCTCGCACCTTGAAGCCTTGTGTCCTTATGCAAGATATTGGCTCACCAGTTCTTTGGTCGATATGTATGCTAATTGTGATGCTCTACCTGAAGCATGCATAGTTCTTGATGGGCATCTTCTCCAAGTTGTCATCTCATTGATTGCAAGATATGCCCAGCATGACTCTGACAAGGAAGCTCAAGGTTGTTTCAACTACATGCAAAGGGAAGGCCTTTCTCCAAATGCAAAGGGAGTGGGTACAGAGGACCAACAAAAGGGTTGGAACATGTGCTCCAAAGCAACTTGATCATCCGCGTGCGCACTGCGAACCAACGAGCTCTGCAAGAGTGGGTTACCTATGAAAGATACATATTTAGGGAGTACCTTGTTGATTGTATATATCAAATGTGGTACCCTCATGAAATCCGCTTCTTGCCTGGAATGTCATCACTTGGAATGTTTTGATTGTAGGGTATACCCATTGTGGCTATGGCAAGGAAGTTTTGTGTTTCTTTAATCGGATGTGAGAAGGAATTGCACCTTGAAGGCTTGTGGCCTTGTGCAAGATGTTGGCTTAGTGAAGCTTTGGTCAATATGTAAGCCAAAAGTGATGCCCTATTGGAATTGTGAATTATTCTTGATGAGCATCCTCTCCAAGATGTCATGTCATTGATTTTAGGATACACTCGTTATGGCTTTGGAAGCTCTAGGATGTTTCAAGTAGATGCGAAGGGAAGGCCTTTCTCCAAATGTTTTCTTCTATGCTTGCAACTTGAGGAGCTATGGCCTTATGAAAGGCCTTCATAGCTATCTGAGAGTAGTGAGCAAGGTCTATTGAAGAAAGATATCATGCTTGGTTATGCTTTGATCTATATGTACATGCCAAATGTAGTGCCCTTGCAAAAGTAGCCCACTGTGGGATGTCATC
Source organism: Adiantum capillus-veneris (assembly GCF_014529385.1). NCBI lineage: Eukaryota > Viridiplantae > Streptophyta > Polypodiopsida > Polypodiales > Pteridaceae > Adiantum > Adiantum capillus-veneris. Next base: position 147,812,434 of record NC_140939.1, read on the forward strand.
TCTCTTGGAGCACGTTTATTGCAAGATATGTCCAAAATGGCTATGGTAAGGAAGCTTTGGATTGTCTTATCCAGATGCACCTTTCTCCAAATTCATTCACCAACACTCGCACCATGAAGGTCTATACCTTATGCAAGATGTCTACATGGATGAGAGCATTCACAATGAGATTTCTAGTTGGGGGATATTGGAGAAACATGTACTTGGTTAAACTTTGTTTGATATGTATATCGAATGTAGTGCCCTTACAAAAGCACAAAAAGTTCTTGGATGAGATTTCTATCAAAATTCTCATTTTGTGGACCATATTGATGACCGGATATGCCCAACATGGTTGTGGCAAGGAGGTTCTGGGCTATAAACCACATGTAGGACCATATTAGGTAAAGTGGGAAAATCCCAATTCCCAAGTTCGACAACTTTCAATATATCATGTACAAAATATTGAGATTTTGTCAAACATTGGAGTTTTCTTAAGGTCTCATTCCACTTTATGCACATACAATACACAATGAAAAAAACTAAAATTCCATGGTTTCAATCGATTGGATTATTAGGAGACTAGTATATTGCATCCATTATCGTTGTCTATGTTCTACTGTCCTACCTACAACTTATCTCAACATGGAGAGCTTGGTTTCTAGGTCCACCACTTGTCCAAGTTAATGTAAAAGTGACTCAAGGTTCACAACTTGTGAAAGCAAGGATCCATTGAGGAATACAATCCACTTGGCTATGTTTCCTTACTTTAATGCATGTGATATTCAAGCAAGGTCCACTTCTAATCTAGAACTTCTTAATTTGAGGCATGGGGCATACATACAATATGTAGCATACGCTCTATTGCCTCATAGAAAGGTTGGTTTCAAGGTGCACTTATCCAAGAAAGCCTATCTTGGAGAAATGATGGAGCTTGCTTCTCTCCTTGTTTCAAGGGAGACTAGCTTGGACAAGTGGTGGACCTTTGGTTCTCTCTATGTTTCAATAGAGTTAGCTTGGACAAGTGGTGGACCTTGGAACAAAACCCCCATGTAAAATATATCACGGGTATTCCAAGTGATTAGAAAGATTACCATTTAAAATATAACCTTATAGGTTGGACAACTTGAGCCTAGTTTGGAGAAATGGTGGACCTTTGATTCTCTCCATGTTTCAATGGAGCCTATCTTGGAGAAATGGTGGAGCTTGCTTCTGTCCATGTGTCAATGGAGCCTATCTTGGAGAAATGGTGGAGATTGCTTCTGTCCATGTTTCAATGGATCATAGCTAGGACAATTGGTGGACCTTTGCTTATCTCTATGTTCCAATAGAGTTATCTTAGACACGTGGTGGATCTTCAAACTAAACCAACTACTATCAATGTTTCCTAACTTGGACAAGTGGTGGAGGGTTTCTCCTCTCCATGTTTCAATGGAGCCTAGCTTGGACAAATGTTGGACCTTAAAACAGAAACCCCATGTACAACATAGCATGGATTTTCTAGATTTCAATGGAGTCTAGCTTTAATAAATGGTGGAGCTTGCCTTCATCCATGTTTCAATGAAACTAGCTTGGACAAGTGGTGGACCTTGTAACAAACCCCCCCATGTACAACATATCATTGGTTTTCTAAGTGATGGTGTTTGGCGAACGAAATGACGAAGCTGCGGTTTCCAAAGAAAGAGTCACATTTTTCAGGAAATCTACATTTTTGCGGTAATCTCATCCTTTGTAAAAGAGCTTCTCTGAGCCGAGAACTTGTAAAATAATTGATGATTATTTTTTTGGGAGAAAATGTATATAAGAGAGCCAGTTAGAAGTTTAGGAGCTTTTGGCCAGACAAGCCATTTGTAAAGACCTAAACTATAAAGGTCAATTTTGTAAGTTTGAACCTTTTTTTTATAATGAGAAACTGAGAATACATCGTTCGTTTGAGAGCTTCTTCTTGCTCCAACTTGTAATCTTTGATACTGTGGCTATGGTCATCCGAATTCAATTTCGTTTATAGCATTGTGTTCCTCTTACTTTGCTCTTCCATTCTAGTGTAGTCATTCAAGATTCTATGTAGGTTTTCAACTACGAGTTGAGAGCTTAAATCGCTTTTTTGAGTGCTTATATGCGTACATTATGTTGTTTTGACTCTAAGAGAGGCTTTAGGGACCCTAAAACCACCCTTTAGGATCACCTGTTCACTGTTTTTGCTAACTTTCGGACAAACGATCGCGATCTTTGTACCTCTCCAGAATGCTGTGACAGTGATAGGATATGTTCTTGATATCCCCTTAAGCTTCCCTTCAAGTTTCGTGCAATTCCGACATGATTTGCATGGTAAACGGGTGCGATGACTGTAGAGCTCTGTAGAAGGACATAGGCAGATTGCGTAGCTTTTGTGCGTATGATTTGCTTGTAGAGTTAGTAGTTGCATCTCATCGAGTTCACTTCATTAGGCATGACATCCTAGTGAGTTTCCATGCCTCATCCTGGTCGCTTCCCTTGTAATGATATTTTATGTTGATGTTTGAGAGCTATGCTATGGACGTCCGTCGCGGTGACTCGCAAACATTGGCCCCATTGCCGTGGAATGCACCTTAGGTAATGAGTGACCAAGTGTGCAGTTAACTTCGAATTCCTTTAAAGAAGATCAATCCACAAATCCATTTTGCACCTCAGTTAGGCTGCTAGACAAGGGTTTAGAGCTTAGTGGAGTCTAGATTCAGCTGACCGGCTAGATCCTCTCTTAGGAGATTTAGGGAGCTGTGAGTGAGAGTGTTCAAAGCATTTTTTCTCTTCAATTTCTCTAACTCGATTGAGTACTGAAATCTCACCCAAAATCCATTTTGTTTGTTTTGTTTGATTCATTTCTTTATGTTATTTCATTTTTGTACATAGGAGTAGGATAAGTACATCACATTCCAGTCAGATTTGGGGCAGAAGTTAGAGTCGAGAAGCCAGAAAACCATAACTTTGGCAAAAAAAGCCATAAGACTTTGAAATTTAGAAAATCTGACCAAACAAGGTTGATATTGATTCAAATCACAAAGTGGTAGCACAAAACACTGGGAAACACTTGTCAGAGGGAGCAGACAAAATTTCATCAAATTTGGGCTCAAAAGTATGATCGCAATCGGTGTACCTCTATACCGTGTGCCTTCTTGATAGGATTCTAAACAAGTTTGTCTAAAGCAACCACACCCAAAAACATCAAAAATCAAGGAAATCAGGCCACTTGGGTAAAACTAGCCTGACTAACCCAGAAAGTGAAAAATCTTGGCTTTTGGTGATCCAAATTCAAAAAGACTTGGGGGATAGCCTTAAAACATCACTGTATACAAGCAGACAAAATTTCATCTAATTTGGGCTCAGAAGTACGATCACGATCGGTGTACCTAAGTACCTGGTTTGGACCAGATTTCATATGTGGGATCCTCAGGTGTAAACAAACATAAAATTCTAAAGGACCTAGAGCCAGAGACCTCAAAATACCTGTCAAACTATCTGAATATAGATCCAAGTCAAAAATTGCTAAACTGGCATGGAAATTGATTTTCAGAAGACCAAAACACATTAAAACTGGGAGGAAACCATATAGAGGGATAGCATGTACACGGGACAACCCCAGATAGCTTTCAAATCCCAAAACAAACACCAAAATCAAGTCAAACTGACAGATTCAGGAAAACAGACACTTCCAACCAAGAACTGGTAAAAGCTTGAGTTTTTGGAGTCTAAATACAAAAGTATCAGGTGGGTAGCCTTAAAATAGCCTAGTGAACAAGCTAGTGAAGTTTCATCAAATTTAGGCTCAGAAGTACGATCGCCATCGGTGTACCTCTGTGCCAGATCTGACTCATTTTTGACATGTTCATAGACCTAGACTATTTAAGATATCAGGAGTTGTCAAAACCCAAATTGGACATACTGTCAATAATCTGCAAGCAAAGTTGTGTTGAAGTCATTGTGAAGTTGTTGAATATGCTGACGGTTGGAATGATATAGAGATCTCATAACCATCAAGTGTATTCATTTGCAGAGACCGATCAGGTAACAATCTATGCAATTGGGAGGTTTGGAAGATCACTCCATCTCCAGGTAAGAGATTTGGATTCAGTCAGTAAATTCCACCTTCTTCATATTTTTCAGATAGGGAAAACAAATCAACAACCAACACTGAAATTTAGCGGATCAAGCAAGTGTTTTATCAACAGAGGAGAGTGTAAACCAAAGTGTAGTACGACCATTAGAACCGATCCCTAAGAAAGTATTTCAGATACTTCTTCAGAGAGATCTTACGAGTATTTCACAAAACACTTGGGGCATTTAAAACTAAATGAAAGAGAAAACATGGCAGCAGGACCATCAGACCCTTCGGCCACAATGAAGCTATTGTTCATCAAGTATCAGTATGACAACAAGCAAGGTGCCAAGATCTACAAAGATGGTATGGACCGCTACTGTGTGAAAATAGAAGCTAGACCAAGTGAGTTCAAGGACTTAGTGCGTGTGAGCTATAGCAGAGATAGGTACCTGGATGACGAAGGTATCATGTACTTGGTAGTCCTGAATCCTAACATTGTGTACAAGTGGGGATTGATAGGCTTGAAGGCCAAAGTAGATGAGGAACCTGCGAAGAAAGCACCAACAATGAGCTTCCCTAATGCGAGGTTAAGGCGAGAAAATGAAACTTTGAGAGTCAACACAGACAACGTCTACGTGGGGTTATACAAATATAATAATGGAGAAGAAGATCTCTATTATAGATGCGAGGAACCCTATGTCGATGAGTTGATGGAGCGGAAAAGACTTTATGTCTTCACCTACACAGAGGGATTAGAAACAAAAATTGTCGCATACGACAAATATCGATAAAAAGGAGTTGGAAGGATATACGTACTTTGGTGGACCACTCCACCATTATTATGTCACTCCAAGCCCAATAAGACCAGCACCTACAACTGTCATGCCGGACCCGATGGCAACAGGTGGAGAGAGGACTCATGTAGCCGATTCTTTCAGTCAACCTCATTATTCTATGCCAAGCTCCATGGGAACATTACATTCCACAGAATCAATGGCAACGCATCGAGGTAGTGCGGTTCCTATCTCAACACATACTGCAGTAGGTCCGACATTTGCAGCAGTACCAACGTCTGCCTCCTAGTAGTAGATTCGTGGCATAAGTCAAGACACGGGAGCATTGAGAGTGGTCGCAGACAATAGACGGATGAGGCCATCCCAGGTAGCGAAGTGCATGCCAAAGAAGTATAGTGGATCAGGAGATCCGTATGCCCATGTGTCGCTCTTCAAGCAAGTCTTGAGAGTAGAGCAGATCACTGATTTCCATATTCAATATAAGGGATTCTGGTTGACCTTGGAAGGGACAACCTTAGCATGGTTTCAACCTTTGAACCCTGAAACTTGTCCGAATATTGAATGTGTATTGCGGGAGTTCGCGGAAGAATTATCAAAAAGGGGTATAAAGCATAATACTGTATCAGAGATATATGCTTTTAAACAAAAGGAGAACAAAAAAGTGAAGGAAGCATCCTTGAGATTCGAGCAATACATTGAGAGGTGCCCAGGGAGAGAATTGCCGAAGGACAAGAGATTGTCTGTGCTTTTCATTGAAGGACTTAGAAACGAAACCTTGAAAAAGAACCTTCACTTGAAAGCTTGCAGCTCATTTTAATAGGTTACAAGGGAGGCATTATATCTTGTTGATAACTGCAAAGCATATGGGGAAGTGTCAGAGGATACTGATTCAATAACCAGTGGCTCTTCATCTATTAAGAGTGAACCCTCTACCAAGAAAGAGGCTCATGATTCTTTGATGTCGACAGTTGACCAAATGATAGAGGAAGTAACGAAGAGAATGCAGCAACATATGAGGTCAAATCCGGGGATGAGACAGCCTCAGATGAGGAAATGTGACATATGTGGGGGGGATCACTCAACACCATGGTGCACACAACAGACGAAAGCACCAGTTGCGAATGGACGAGTACTAAAATGGTGCGCCATAGAGAAAAAATGGACAAACAATGGCATGGATGAGTGTTTTTACAACAAAAACTATTTGAGGGAAAGGCCGTATGGACCTCCAGCAGGACCACCCCAGCCACCTCCTCCACGATATCAAGTTGGACCAAATGTGAATATGGTAGTAGGAGCGGACAGACCTCAACCTGTGTTGGGTCAACAACCTCCATTACCACAGGAAAATAGGGCCATGATTAGGTATGCTCAACCTTACCAAGCATCACCAGGAACAAATAGTACACCTCGAATTTCTTATTACGAGGAACCGAATGAGCCTTACGTAAATGAATCTGAACCACAGATGTACACAGACGAAGCCTATCAACCGTGGGGAAATAACGAGGGTATGGCACCACCAATGTATGTAGCACAACCTTCGAGGGATCCATATTTGGTGGACGAAAGAACGTTAATGTTCATTGCGAACCAGAACTACAAACCAAGAGGATATCCTAATAGGGCGGGACAACCTATGGGACCACCTCCTCAAAATCAACCACCAATTGGACCGTGCTATAGCTGTGGAAGTATAGATCATTGGGAGCGTAATTTTCCTTTCAAAGGTGAAAGAGTGAAAAATTTTGGGTTTTGTGATGGGTGTGGTGTGAATCACATACTGCCAGATTGTCCAAAGACTCCGGACAACAGAGGAAAAGCAACTATAAATATTGTGGGGGTGATACCAAGTGCAAGTAGTGGATCAAAAACTGAACCCATGATCCAAATCAATGCGGTAACCAGAGCCCAAGTCAAGGACTTAGAGAAAAATGAGCCATTGGAAGAATAGGTCGAGGTGCCAATACCCACAGAAAATGGGAGTTTATCTCCGATAACACAACGGAAATCCTGGAAAGCGAAATGAGAGAATGAAAACAAGAAGGATGAAAACCCAAATCGCCATGCAAAATGAGTTACATGAAACAAAAGAGCAACTAAAACAAGAGAGAGATAGTAAAACTACTGAGGACAACAACAAGACGAGGAAGGCATCCTCAGGGGGATCAACCTTGGTCGAGAAAGTGCTAGAGCCTTTAGATGCTCTATTACAAGTGTATGAAGCGAGGCTAAAAACAAACCAAACCTTAGAGCAGAGATGGTTGACTTATCCTCAACTGGAAGTGGAAACGAACTGTTTGGAAATGTGTAAACACCTCATTGAAACAGCCCAGGCATTGATGGAACCTAATGCGATTAGAAACCCAGAACAAGAAGTGCTAATTCACAAAGAGCGAGAAAAACTTAAGATCAATGAATCAAAAAAGTGAACAGACTCGGGCCTGAAACGATAGTGTCATTGGATCACCGAGTGGTGCCAAACACCACTGATGATGCTAAGTCTATGACTATAATGCCAATTCCAGAAGTGGAAGAACCATGGCCACAACACTTATGGAAAACCATTAGAAATAGAAAGAATGGAAGCACGACGTTACAGTCTTCACTGATTCCTGAGGTTAACATGGACAATGAATTTTATCCAGAAGATATACAATCGCTGTATGGAGACGCAGGAACGGAGGTTTTGATGGAAAGTAAAGCTCAATCCTTGAAAACCTTGCGTTCATTTATAGGTGGAGTGGGAGTTGCGATTGCTACAAGGAAAATCTGGGAGAAATGGGGCCATCCAGCTCTCAGAAAGACGAGAATGAAACTGCAACTCGTAGATGGGTATGTAGAGAGACCATTGGGAATCCTGGACCAAATAGTTGTAACTTTGTGTGGAATTAACTATGAGTACACCTTTGTTGCGGTAGATTTTGGGAAAACGAACAACTTTGACATTATTTTGGGGCGACCTTTTATGCGTCAACTCAAAATGATACAAGATTGGGGGTACGACCACATTTACCTCAGGCATGAGGAGCTAATAACAAAAATCAGCATGAAAGATCACAGCTATAGAGACGTTGCAAAAACACCAGTGCAAGAATTTGATTCAACCACAGTGAATGGAAAAGAAATACCTGCGTGGTTACAAACGAAAGCACATGTTTGGATGTGTGGAGCATCTAAATGTGGAGACTTAATAAAAGAGGATTGTGTATTGGAAAGATCCGTAGAAGACGAGGATTATCTCCCATAACCTTTACCTGAACATTTATTTGAGCCATTTGGATGGGCTCAAATATTGTCAACCTTGGATATATATGTTAATGAATGCATGCCTACGAAATTTTGCGACGATGAAGGATACGACCTAGTAACGTTGCAAATGGCTAGCGTCATCCTTGAGTCAGGATCAAAGAGCGAGGAACAAGAAGAACCACTACGTGAGACTGAGTGTAAAAGAATAATTGATGAGATATCTGTAGTGGACCATAGGAATCGAACAGAGGAGGAATTCACAGATTCACTAAGCGGTGACCTTCAATCACTAGGTGATGAAATCCAAATGATATATGCTGATGACGAAAGATCAATTGGATCAGAGACGAATAGGAAGTATATGTCGAGACCGGACAGGTTTTACGAGTTTCCTAACCAAAAACCTAGTCGACAAGAGCGATATAGGTCAAAGAGAACAAGGAAATCAAGGAAATCAAAGAGCGAATAAGCATAAACCCATGCCTCTTGTCAATGACAAAACAGGATATCTAAGGCTTGTAAAAGCTGACGATTGTGTCAAAGACGAGGTCACTGGCTGGTTTATCAAAACTAAACCATTAAAAAACAACAAGAAGAACAAGCGCAAAAAGCAAATGACTGAGACACATAAAGTGGGGAAAACAGGTGCTAGAATGACCAAGACAGAGAGGAAAGTGGAGTACAACAAGCTCAAACGGACCCTCAAAGACGTATGGACAACCGAAATGGAAACATATGAGGACACGAATTATGACAGGATGGATATACCATCCCATTATAAGAGGTATACCATACAAGATAGAAAAATCATAGTACAACAACCGATGAGGGAATTGAAGAAACTTAGTACATCATACGACGGTCCTGAAAAATCCAAACGAATAGATCTAGCGGAGCCAGGAGAAGATCCAAAACTTGCATATATTGCCACAGATCTTGCTGAAGAAGAGGAGGAGCTTTTGATAGCTACTCTAAAACAGTATAGAGATGTGTTTGCATGGTCATACAAAGATCTTAAGGGGGTGGATCCAAGTATCTGTCAACATGCAATACCCCTTAAGAATGATGCCAAACAAAGCAGACAACATCCTTATACTTGCAATGAGATATTTGCAAGGAAGATCAAGGAGGAGATAGATAATCTGAGAGAGGCAGAGTTTATCTACGAAATTGAGCACACTAACTGGGTTTCACCGATTGTGATGGTCTCGAATAAAAACAGAGAGTTGAGAGTGTGCGTCAATCTCAAGAAGGCAAATGCTGCTACGATTCAGGACAACTATCCCCTCCCCATTATTGATCATGTAATAGAAAGAGTGGCAGGAAAAGAAGCCTATAGTTTCTTAGATGGATTTTTAGGCTACAACCAACTCGCAATAAAGCCAGAGGATCAACACAAGACGGCTTTTGCAACCGAATGGGGCATTTTTGCATTCAGGGTAATGGCTTTTGTCTTAACGAATGCACCAGCCACATTTCAGAGGCTGATGGGTCATGCTTTTAAAGAATATCTAAGATAGTTCTTAGAAATTTACATGGATGACTTGTGCGTTCACTCTCTCGTAAGATCGGAGCACATAGAGCACTTGACCAAAGTGTTCGAAAAATGCAGACTGTATCGGATTCGCCTGAATCCGGAGAAATGTGTCTTCATGGTAAGACAAGGCAAAATATTCGGACATATAGTGTCCAAAAATGGTATTTCGACAGACATGGAGAAGATCAGCGTAATTATTGATCTACCATGACCAATAAAGGTAAAGGAGGTATAGGCATTTATGGGCCATTGTGGATATTATCGCAGATTTATCTACTCATATGCTATAATTGCAAAACCACTTTACGCATTGATAACTAAATTTGAGTGTGAGAAAGATTTTCAAACTTTGAAGCAAAGATTGATATCCGCTCCAATTTTAAGGGCTCTGGATTGGGAAAAGATATTCCACGTCCACATAGATGCATCAGCCTATACTATAGGATGCATACTTGCACAACCTGGAGAAATCAACATGGACTTTCCAATCAGTTACTCCAGTAGACAACTAAACAGTGCAGAGAAGAATTACACAACAACTGAAAGGGAGGGTTTGGGTATGATCTATGCTGTGAAAAAGTTTAGACATTACCTACTTTCCAATAAATTTGTGTTCTTCGTTGATCACCAAGCACTCCTATACTTAGTGAACAAACCTTGCAGTACGGGGCAGATTATACGATGGTTCATCATACTACTTGAGTTTGACTTCACGGTTGTAGTCAAAAAAGGAACTACACACCAAAGAGCAGATCATTTATCTAGAATGGTGCATGGAGGAAACCTTGTAGGAGTTGATGATGATTTTCTAGATTCATATCTCTTCAACATAGAAATGGTACGTTCCAAGATGGAGCGAGGATTTAATTCCTTTGTTGAATATTGGGTCATTGAATTTGACAAGACAACCATCCACCATTGCAGCATCTAGATCTTTGGTAATGCTGGCTAGAAGGCTATACAAACAGGGATCGGATCAAATCCTTAGGCTATGTGTTGAATCAAGTGAACAGGACTTGTATCTCAACCAGGCTCATGTACAAACAACGGGGATTCACAATGGGCATGCACAGACGTATCAAAGATTGATGAGAATGGGTGTATATTGGCCAAAAATGCAACAAAGTGTTCATATGCATATCAAATCATGTGATATTTGCACTTTTCAAAAGTCGATAGAACACACGACTCTATTCAAATTATCTGTAGCACCCCGATGGAGTAACTACATTGTTGAATACCTCACCACTGGGATACTGCCTGAATGGATGAGTAGATCATGTATCAAAACAATCACGAAAGAGGCAGAAAACTACGTATTGATTGAGGACAATCATTACAAGAGGGGAAAATACAATCAATTGAGAATGTGTGCGATGGAAAAGGAATATATTCCTATCTTTGAGAAAGCACATGGCAGACAAGCTGGAGGACATTTCTCAGCTGACAAAACGGCCAAAGAAGTTCTTATTGCTGGCATATGGTGGACCACACTATTCATGGACGCCGAGGAGTTTGTGAAACGATGTGACGATTGCAAGAGGACAAAGATTCCTAGAGAACGAGATGACATGCCCTTGAGGCCAATGATTGGGGCAAGGGCGTTTGCAAAATGGGAATAGATTTTGTAGGACCAATTGCGCCTCCTAGATATAAAACGCATGCTCAATACATTATTGTGACAACAGATTATCTCACAAAATGGGTTGAAGCAAAAGAAACAACCAAAAATGATGCGAAAATGACAACACAGTTTTTGTATGAGAACATTTTCACCAGGTATGGCTTACCAATAGAGATAGTGAGTGATAGAGGGACTCATTTTGTCAATGAAGTGAGCGAATTCCTATTGGATGAATTCATGGTAATTCACAAGAAGTCAGCTCCCTATCACCCACAAGCTAACGGCCAAGCAGAAAGTACGAACAAGATTTTGGTGACAATTCTCACAAAAATTGTTAGTGAATCGAGAGACGACTGGGATCAGAAGCTGCATTCAGCTTTATGGGCATATAGAGTAGCGTACAAAACCTCAATCGGAACGACTTAGTTCAACATGGTTTATGGAATTCAAGCGATTTTAACACTTGAATTTCTTATCCCCACACTTTGAATTTCTTATCCCCACACTTCGGGTGGGTAAAGAATTAGAATGGATGGACCATGAATTATCCGATCAAATAGATAACTTGGGGATGAAACTAGATTGAGAGTAGTTGCATCAATCTACGCGGAAACACGAAACATGAAATCATTCTAACCTCAGAGATGCTTGCCAAAATCCACACTGCAAGGAGCGCAAGAACAAAGCAGTTGAGACAAAATCTCAAGCACGGGAGGAGGCGAGAATCAGGATTTTAAAGTAGAAACAGAAATTACAGCAACAAAGACTTCCTTGACCACCAGATACGGCTCAAATTCCTCTTTCTATAATTCACACTGACGAGCAATGGGAAATAGGAACCGATGTTCGCATCAATGTCAGACTTTCGAATGGCAGATATCAACGAGCATTGATTGACATAGGGGCAAGAGTCAATGTGGTCAACTTCTCCACTTACAAGATGCTTACCGATGAACCCCTAGTGCAACCCACTTGAGATTTACAAGCTGCAAACGGGGCAACAATGCCAACATTGGGGATAGCAAACTTACTGATCAATATTGATGGAAATAGTTGTCCTCATCAATTTGTCGTAATGAAAGACGGAGAAATAAGAGAATCACTATGTTTGGGAGTTCCATAGATGAGAACATACAATGCAGTTACTGAATGGTCAGAACATGCACTGATGTACACAAACAACTCTAACACATACATGACTCCATTCTCTAAAACAGATTACTCATGGCCGATTATCCCGTCGACAAAAAGCAATCAGCTCATCAGTCAAAAACATCGAAAACGGTAGTTTGGAAAGTATGGATAAAGAAAACCATCATGCAGAATAAACCGAGACAGATATGGCTGCCCAAGGCACAACTCAAGACGACAGCAACACCATATCAAAGACCTTCAGGAGCTAATCCCGAGTGGAAAAAGCAACCAAAGCTGGAGACAACCAACAACTCGGCAACCAAGATTGAAGGGAGACCAAAAAGTCAACACAGGAAGCCTGAACTAACAAAATGGCAATGGAAACCTAAGGAAATTCAGGAACCTACACTAAAAACTAAAACTATAAAAACCACTGAATACAAATGGGTTCCAAAAATAGTTGCCATCAAAAAACCGACGATCAAGGAGAGAGCACTTGAACTGCAAGCTCTGTTGTTCCATAAACAGCTAGCCTCGCCATCAAAGGCCACTGAAAATTACATTCAGTCCCCGCATCTTGCACCGCACTTTGCTTCCCAATGCATTGTCTCAAACATGAGGATAGGGCTACATTACACAGCCGTGCATAGACACAGACTTCAAAACCCATGCACATGCACGCAACCTTCGTCCGGGACGACTCAGTTTAGGAAGGGGGGAGCATCCAGGACCATTGAGAGGTCCAACGTGTATATATGTGCATAATGCGTGTGTTTGTTGTTTTCTTTATTTTTTAGAGTTCAATTTCGAACAAATTAGATCAAAATCTGGTACTTTTTAGCGTTTTTATCATCCAACCAGCATAATAATGAGCTGTAATGACAAAATTTGGAGCATTGGGATGCTTCTAGTGAAAATATATGCTTAGGGATGAGTATAATAATTTTTGGCTAGTTTTTGCCAGTTAATAAGTTTTTTCAATATATTTTGTTTGATTTTTGTTAATAATGTTCCAAAAATTAAAAAATATCGCCCACAGTGGCGGAACTAAATGCCAAAGTATCATGATAAGGTTATCAAGCATAGAAAATATGAAGCTAATCTGAAGATGTCGAATTTCAGCCTTAATAATCATGACCACATTTCACCAAAATCGCATCAAATGGTCATACGACGCCAGAATGACGAACGGTTCGACCCATAGATGGTATGCAGATTATATTGAGATCAAAGGTGAGAAAAATCAGCCCTATGGCAGGAAACCCTCGGGGAGGTATAGGTCAGGTAGGCCAAAATCTAGCTCATTGTTCATTTTCACATTTTGAGAGAGAAGAAGAGAGCTTCTTGACCTAGAGGGAGCTACCACATTTCTACCCCGTACGGACGCTCGGAGCTAGCATTTGATACCAGATTTCACAGGTATGTTCCTTATCAAGTAAAGATCATTTCTATTACGCATGCAAGCACAAATCATTGCACAAACAGGCGAATAGATCAAATGCTGCCAACACACTGAGCAAGCAAGGGCTGTTGCGCAGCCTACGGCATGGAGACGGGGCTAGCGTGAGCACACTATGAAAAAGAGGGGATGCATAGACAATGGCATAGAGATATGAGGCAAGACTGAGGCTAAATGCCTTCCCACAGGGCAGTCTCTCGCTCGAGAAAAGGCGGCGAGCAAGGTTACAACAGAGCTAGAGCTAGGTTACAAGAGAGAGAGAGAGAGAGAGAGAGAGAGAGAGAGAGAGAGGAGAGAGGGATAGAATGAGAGGGAATATAGAGGGAGAGGGGGAGAGAGAATAGAGAAACACAGGAAGAGAGGGAGATAAACAAAAAGAGAGGGAGAGAGAATAGAGAAAGAGAGGGAGAGAGAGATAGAAAGAGAGAGAGAGAGAGAGAGAGAGAGGGAATAGAGGGAGAGACATAGAGAATACAGAGAAAGAGAGAGAGATAGGGTAAGAAAAAGAGAGAGAGAGAGACAGAGAGACAGAGAGATAGATAGTTATATTATCGTCCTCAGAGATCTAATATGACCTATGGGACCAAATGAATATGTCACGTGGTGTCAGTGGAGGTCATAAGTGACTCTTGATGCTCAAAAATGGCTAAAATGAGCATTGCAATAGAGAGTTCACATCGTGGTTGGGAGAGGAAGGTATGTAGGGAGATCTCATGACTGAATATATGGGGAGTGGAACTAATGTGGTCAAAAGCTGAGCACTCAAGTAGTGTGTGGTACTCACTCTCTCACACTTGACGAGTCCATAAGGTGCAATGTTGATGAGACTCCTTCCTAGTGCTCCAACGTCCTGTCTCGTAGCGTACAGAATGGGAGCTAAGACGAAAGGAGGCAATGGTGTGGATCACACTCAATGGGATGGGTTCAAGTATGTAGGGATGGGTTCGATTACCTCGTTCGCAGAAGAAGAGAGATTTGTCTGAAGCGAGAACCTCTGGATTTCTCCGAAGCCGTGAAAGATTGACATTGTAAGGACTCATTAAATTGGGAGTAGAACAACACATTTGTGAACAAGTGATGTGCATCCACCTAAACTTAGTATTTTGCTCTTGCATGTCTTTTGGACCTTTGGACGTGCTTCATATGCCATTCTAGCAAGTCAATACAAAGGGCTATGTTGTGTCTTAAGCATGTACTCCACAACCCTTTGCATGCCCAAGACCTCAATGGGAAGTGATCTGGATTCAATAAGTAAGAGCATGTAGGGTGTTTGTGTCTTGACTTGGAGAAATTTGGTGATAAAACACTTTTGGACATTCTCAAACTCTTTCCAAGTAGACTTTCCGATGCTACCACCCCACACCTCCACTCCATAAAGAAGCCCCGGTGTCACCAATGTGTCAAATACATACTTTTTGAGAGCCCAACACTTGATCTCTCCAGCATTGCACATGTTCTCAAATGCATAATAAGCCCTCTTTCCAGCTTCCAAGCAACACATTGTGCAATCCTTCCATTTATGATTGGATGGAACCTCAAAGCTAAGGTACTTGACGTTATCTACCACTTCAAGTTTCTCATTGTTGTATACAATGCATAGATTTTTGTCATTGAGAGTCTTTACAAGCATAACCTTGGTTTTGGATCCATTCACGATCAACCCGCTTTGTAGGAAAAAGCGTTCCAAAACACTCATAAGCTTTTGTGCATCTTATAAGGTATGTGCCAAGAGCACTACATCATCGACATAAAGCAAAAGCATAATCATCGCATTTCCGATCTTAACCTCTTCTCTGCCTTCTTAGGGTGAGAGTGAGAGAGAGAGAGAGGAACGAGAGAGAGAGAGAGAGAGAGAGAGAGAGAGAGAGAGAGAGAGAGAGAGAGAGAGAGAGAGAGAGAGAGGAAGATAGAAAGAGAGGGAGAGGGAGATACAGAGAGATAGAACGAGAGAGGGAGACAAAATAGAGAGAGAGAGAGAGAGAGAGAGAGAGAGAGGAAGATAGAAAGAGAGGGAGAGGGAGATACAGAGAGATAGAAAGAGAGAGGGAGACAAAATAGAGAGAGAGAGAGAGAGAGAGAGAGAGAGAGAGAGAGAGAGGAAGGGAAAAAGAGGGAGAGAAATAGAGTAAGATAGGGAGAGAGAGAGAATAGAGAGAGAGATAGAGACAAAGAGACAGAGAGAGAGAAAGAGAAAGAGGGAGAGAGATAATAGAGAAAGAGAGGGAGTTCTAGATAGATAGAGAGAGAGAGAGAGAGAGAGAGAGAGAGAGAGAGAAAGAGAAAGAGGGAGAAAGATATAGATAAACGGAGAGAAAATGAGAAAGAGGGAGAGAGAGGGAGAGAGAGATAGATTTAGAGAGAGGGAAAGAGAGAAGAGAGAGAGAGAGAGAGAGAGAGAGAGAGAGAGAGAGAGAGAGAGAGAGAATATAGGGTAAGAGGGAAAGAAAGAGAGATATAGAGAGAGGAAGGGAAAGAGAAAGAGTGAAAAAGAGGGAGAGAAGAGAGGGATATATATATATATATATATATATATATATATATATATATATATATATATATATAGAGAGAGAGAGAGAGAGAGAGCAATGATTGCAAGTAAGTAAAGAGCAACGATTGTAAGCAAAGCCACTCTTTGTGAGGTGCATCATGGGAGAGCGCAGAGGATTCTGTAGAGCGCTTTGAAAAAAATCTTTTTTACGTCCCCAAGATGGAGTTCAGAACTGACTTTAATTTCTACGCTCTTCTCTCTACCTTCTCTATCTTTCTCTCACTCTTTCTGTCTATCTCTCTCTTTCTCTCTCTCTCTTCCTCTCTACGAATGAGTCATTAGGTCAAAGAAGCAGCTATTGTGAAGAGATGTTGTGCAAGAAGCACACTAAAGAAGATCTTCTTTAAAGCACCCTACATAGGCAAAATCACTCTCGCACTACGCACAACACAAGACGATGGCTACATTTACAACATAGCTCTTTATCCTAAACCCTACACAATGGCTATATTAAAGTAGTTGTATATACTTAAATATATTTATTGTAGAGAGTCTATAATTGTATATACTTAATTTATAGGGGGTCAGTAATGCTTATATTATTTGTTTATGCATGTATTAAGGCATTGAGTACGGGAGAATATCACCCAAAGGTTGGATGCTTCCTCTTGTGTATAATCCTTTTTTCATCGTGGTGTTGTGGTCATTGATCCACTCATGCATGGATTATTGTGACGTACCTTTGATTTTAGCATGGTTGAGACTGTGATGATATCTAAAGAGGTACCACTTGACCTTTGTGACTACTAGCCCCTACTTAGGTCTACTATTATGTATATGTATCTACGCGCTTATGTGCATATATACTTGTGTACTACTACAAGAGGTTATGTACACTTGTGACGACTGTAGCAACAAAACTACGGGTTTTTTTCCCCTCGGCGTCGCTTAAAGCGTCGCAATGAAAATATCATTATAAGCATCGCTATTAGCATCACTACATATGATGCTATATACGTCTCTAAATAGCAACGCTCATAGCGATGCTTATAGTTTCTAATTTGGTGATGGATATAGCGATGATGCAGAACCTTACATAAAGACGCCTATAGCGATGCCCAAGAATAAATTTTTTTGGGTGGCAGGGCATTCACTCGTCAACCATATTGAACATTGTTTCTAGAATAAAGAGACAAAACTGAAAGTATTGTGACAAAAGTGAATTGATGAAAGTAATACAATGATGAAATTATACACATCATAGGAAAAATCACTTTATTGTTAAACTTTGACCAAAATGTAATAGTTACAACACAATTTTCATTATTGAGAGAATACATTGTTGACCAATACTTACAAAAATGACGTACACATCATCTCATTATACATGCTATGACGAAAGAAAACTAGTGCTATCTGGCTACGGCTAGATTGACGGTGTCTAATCAAATGTCTCATCGCGTACAAGGAGTATCTGGAGAATTCTGCAAAAAAAACAATAAGACTTTCTGTAAGTATAAACATATAATTACAAAACAATCTATTTTTTTAGCTTATCATCAAAACACAACAAATGTAAGAGAGTAAAGTGAAACACAATTGTTCGAGGGTTTACTGTGCACATTATATGTCTGCCTCCATTCTGAGTATCATTCCGTTGAAATCTTTCCAACTTAATGCCGCATCCGTGGAGAGAAAGAGAGGGATCACCATAAACCTAACCTTTAATTTAAACCGTACTTCTGAAGGTAAACTTCAGTATAAAAACTAAATCCAAAATCTAGTCTTAAATCTAACCTAATCTTTGTCTTTGTCTCAAACATGCATGCACATACACAAAACAAAAATACAATTTTTTCAAATGAAAACTGCTCTTGCTACATCGTCCGCTTCAACAACTCTCTCTCACACACACTCACACATAAGCCAACTTGATAAGTTGTGAAAGTCTTGAGCTATCCACTTTCCTCTTCCATCACTCATCCTCAACCGATGGAGAACGCTTTCAGTAGCTAGTGTTGTTGCCTACCCTTTGAACATTCCAAAGCTAACTAGCTTCAAACACCTTTAAGCTCTACAAAAAAGAGACAGATGGTTGGGCCTCTTCTTCAACTCTGGACTTTAAATCTTGAGTTAAATCCTAAACCTAACCCCAAAGCTCTAATATTAAATCTAAACCTAAACTCTAACTTAAATATAAAAATTAAATCTTAAGCGTGTGTCAACTCTCTCTCTCTCTCTCTCTCTCTCTCTCTCTCTCTCTCTCTCTTGCTTTCCCTCTCTCTTTATCTATATACATCATAGTATGTCTATTTACAAAGACAGACATTATCGAAGCTCTTCATCAACCAATGCACTATTTTCTTGGACAACGCAGACAATATATTTGATCCACAAGGAGTTTATCAAATTGGTCTCAAAAATCAATTTGAAATTTTGAAGCCGTTTAATAAAACATTTCATGTCATATTTTCTCTCCTTTTCTCTATTTGTTTAATCTATGTCTCTCTCTCTCTCTCTTTGTGAAAAGTGATGTCACATTAGTGTTACTCCATCCAAAATTTTCCTGCATGTTGAGGAGAACTAGGAGCGCTTTCAATCTTTTTTTTAATCTCTCTCTCTCTCTCTCTCTCTCTCTCTCTCTCTCTCTTTGTGAAAAGTGATGTCACATTAGTGTCACTCCATCCAAAATTTTCCTGCATGTTGAGGAGAACTAGGAGCGCTTTCAATCTTTTTTTTAATCTCTCTCTCTCTCTCTCTCTCTCTCTCTCTCTCTCTCTCTCTCTCTCTCTCTCTCTCTCTCTCTCTCTCTCTCTCTCTCTCTCTCTCTCCCCTTTCTCTATTTTGTTTTCTCCCCCTATCTCTCTCGCGCTATTTTTTTGCTCTCCCCCCCCCTCTCTCTCTCTCTCCCCCTCCTCTCTCTCTCTCTCTCTCTTTCTTTCTCTCTCCCTCTCACTCTCGCTCTCTTTTTGCTTTCTCTCTCTCTCTCAATGTGTGTGTGTATGTGTTTTTTGTTTATACATGTGTGTACATTGTCTCTCTCTCTCTCTCTCTCTCAAAAAACACACACACACACACACACACACACACACACACACACACACACACACACACACACACACACACACACACACACACACACATACACAATGTGTGCGTGAGAGAGAGGGAGAGAGAGAAAGAGGGAAAGAAAACATGAGAGGGAAGGAGCATACTTGGCCCTCGTTCCTCTCTGCCTCTGTGTGTGTGTGTGGGGGGGGGGGGGGGGGGGGGGGGGGGGAGGGAGAGAGAGAGAGCGGTGCTGGTATACTTATTTTGCTAGGGCGCCGAAACTCAGATATGAGATATGAGTTTTTAGCACTCTCAATTTATTTTTTAACTCCAGTGGCATCGCTATGTGGTTGCTATGAGCATCGTTGTGGAATGAATAATATAGCGACATCGTGGATTTTCACATTTGAGCGTCGCAGTGCTAGTGCTGCTTATATGAAGAACAACTTGTAGGGTACACATATATAGATGAGTGAGTAGGAGGGGAAAGATAAATCTCATATTTCTCTTTATAATGTAGATGTGAGATGAGGGACCACCTGGTGGGGAGCAACTATCTGGCTATTCCTTTGGTTAGTTCACATTCCAATTGGGCTCCCACACCTGAGGTGGACATCACCTCCAGTGGACGTGAGTCTTGAGGTGGTGAGACCAAGCAAAGAAGGAAATATTATTTGTGGCTAGTTAACCCTAAACCATGAGTGTTATAGATTTATTTTTGTTACTTGCAGGCATGGCCATCCTACACCTATCTACTCAGGTTCCTCCATCGGTGATAGATGCAAACCTAGAGCGAGCTATCTCTCTATGGGACTAGTAGCTCTGTTTGATGGATGCATTGTTTGGACGGTACAATCCTCAGCAACTTGTGACCTATGATCTTTCTCCGTAGTCCATGCCATGGGGGAGTCAGGGAGGAATGCCTTACATACAGAGCCTCGCACGATCGGAACCTTAGTCTCTATGGCCCCTTATTACCGTCCTATTCCACTTCCATCACAGGGTCCCACTCCCATGGATACTCCACTCCACTCCTACTTTGTAAGAGCACCATGGATGCACTTGTTCTAGTGGTGTGCATCCACGCTCGTCTCAAGGCAGCAAGAGATGAGAGAGAGGAAGTGACGGGGGATCTTGTGGCTTCACTTGTTTTGGTAGTGGGAGCGGAACGGAGACACCTATTTCAAAGCGTTGCACCCTTGACACAGAGGATAAGGATAATGATGCACCGGTCAGACATGCATGGATGCTACTATAGGGTAAAATATGGCAGGGCATTTTGACACCGTTTGCAAATTTTTATACATTTGACGTATAAGAATTGTTTTGTAAAGTTTAGAGTCCCAGCTGCCAGATCATGCATGCTACATTGAGGAAGTGCTGCATGCTATATTTCCAAATACCCCCGATCAACGTTTTTCTCAACAATAGTTGGAGGGATACATAAAAACATTTTTGAAAACAAGTAGTCTTGTGTACGGCGTGCAGCGGCCAACCAAGTTAGAGATCCACATAGGAGCTAGCACGGTGGCAACATTGTAGATGCGGAGTGGGTGTAGGCAATGTAAGAAAAGAGAAATCAAGCTGCAACGGGCTCATCCTATGGACAACGCAAAGCTTGGGCTAGACAAACTCCCACGCACTATGGATCGGGAGGCAAACCAACATGGAAGGAAAAATATGTAAGATTGATTCAATTACATTATAAATCGGTGATCGTAAAGATTATAGTGATAAGTTTTCATTATTATTGCTAACTTAGAAAAACTATCACTCTTAGTTGACCAACCAAAGAGACGGTCAAGTTTCAGGAGTGGCATATAGAATTTGAAACTTGAGAACAACCACATCTCTCACGAGCAATTCGATGCAACGGTTGGATCACTACAAGCGATAAGTTTAAACAAATAATTGTGTATCAATTATTTTAAGCTGTTGATATTTGTTTAATCTGGTTTGGGTTTATGTAGAGTCAAGGTGATCAAACGTATGTGTCTATGGAGGAGGAGGAGGACTAGATGGAAAAATATTTATCCAAACTTTCATAAAGTCCCAATGTGGAACAATGTATATACAACTATTTTTATTTTATTTGTAACTTCTTCGAGTAGTTGATCTTCTGCACATTAATTGTCAAGATAAACTTAATTCAATTTTATTTTATTTTTGTTTACTCTTTCGAAAAAAAATTTGATGTTTCATTGTTATGTGCGGGTCAAAAATAATGGTGCTCATTTGGGCCACCCAATTTTGGGTAGCCCAAATGAGCACCTTTATTTTTTAAAAGGAATTTAGCGATAATATACGTGGTAATAGCAACGGCAGGTCACGCGGTTTAGGGTTGATTTTTAACCACTATCGCCTTTTTTGCCACTAGTATTGCCGCATACGCAATATTTTCTCTTTCTATTTTCCTTTGTTTTTCCGCGGCAATGCTAGTAGTCGTGGAATGTTGGAGTTGATAGTCACAACAAAGATCTTTAATTACGCAAGAAAATCTAGGGAAGAAGTAATAATTGCTACACATCTCTGCAAGCTTGGATAGAAAGAGAAGTCAAAAGCAACCAATTTGAAGAAGTTGTTGCATTAGGAAGAGGATGGGGTGTAGGAGGGCCTCTTTATTTTCCATGAGCTTATGGAGGTGATCAACATTTTGACGAGTAGGTGTACACCATGTGTGCAAGAATGGTGGGTGTGTAAGAGTGGTCAAAGGATGCACTTTCCCCCCAAAAAAGGAGGTGGATAATTTTATGATTTTTGGCGTTCCATAAATCCCACATATGACCTCCTATTTGAGCGAAGATCATAGATTTTAAATTCCATTTTGGGGAAAATTTTTGAATTCAAATAACTAGCCATTTTGCCTATTTGAATTCAAAAGTTGTCCTTGGATTACTTTCTTAAAACTAAATGTTTGACTTCCTTAAAAGAGGCCCTCGTAGACCCCATTCTCTTCCTAATGATTCCCTTCACAAACTTGACGTCGTGCTAAACAAAGTCCTTTTTTTCCAATCTTTCTGGTTGTTGAATATCCTAAAAAAAGATATTGTGCTTGTCATTATCGTGGTCCATATGCATGCCAAATATGGTGCACTTAAGAAGCACAAAAAGTGCTTGAGGAGATTGTTGTTGCCTCTCCAAATGAATGGATTGGGAGATGTACAAGATCATGGCCAATAATCCCTAAGCCATTTTCAACGGATGCAAAGCATTGAACTACATTAGTCGCAAGATACACACAATGATAGCGGGGCCAGTTGTGATGAAAAGTGCTTGAGGAGATTCCTGGTCGGAAATGTCCTCTCTTGGAATGCAACAAGAGCAGAGTCAAATGTGGTGTGCTTGAAAAAGCACAGAAAGTGCTTGAGGAGCTTCCTCGTCAGAAATATCCTCTCTTGAAATGAAATGTGTGCAAAATATGTCATGCTTGGAACTCCCGTGTTCAATATGCATGCCAAATGTGGTGCACTTGAGAAAGCACAAAAAGTGATTGACAAGCTGCCTATCCAGAATGCTGCCACTTGGAATGCACTGATTATGAAATGTACACAACAAGAGCGGGGCTAGAAATCTCTAGGCTATTTTCAATGGATGGAAGCATTGGCATGCACTAGTCATGGGATACGCACAACAATAGTAGGGCCAGAAAGATGTAGGCTATTTTCAGCTTTGTATTTGGAGTGTGGACTCTTGGAATGCATTGATAGCAGGATTTGCCCCACAAGAGAAAGAACTAGTTTTTTTTTAGTAGATGTAATCACCTACATATGCATCTTGAAGACATGTTGCACAAAATGAAAATATGGACACAAAAATTCACTATTACATTGTTAGTTGAAAAAGATACCATGCCCATATTAGCTACTGGGTCTATTCTTGAAACACCCATTAATTAGCCTCAAAGATTCTGAGGGAGTCCACTAACTTGAAAGCAAAAGTCGGATAGGAGGCCCTTGCCATGACAAGCTATGCACAGCTCCCGCCCCTCGCATCCCCCCTATGCACATCAGTTGACTCCTTTAGCTTGCCTCGTTGTGCAGGTCCACGAGGAAGATTCTCCCTCCTCCCTCCCTTCACACTCCGATTAACCAATCCTCACTAGCTACTGAGAACCCCCTGCTTAGCCTTGCGCAATGCTGCCTCCCCTCTTGCTGTATATTACACGGAAATCATTCCGTGCCATGCAGAGCAATTGGTAGCTCGATTTGCCTACCCAGCTCTCCATTTGCACTTGTAAACGCGCGCGCACGAGAGAGAGAGAGAGAGAGAGAGAGAGAGAGAGAGAGAGAGAGAGAGAGAGAGAGAGAGAGAGAGAGAGAGAGAGAGAGAGAGAGAGAGAGAGAGAGAGAGAGAGAGAGAGAAAGATAGAGAGAGAGAGGTTTGCCTCCCACCGAGGAGTTGGATAGCAATCTGCACCTTTGCAGGTCCTTTTTGCCATCATCCTCATTATGCAAGCCCCTCGCCCTATCTCCCTTGCTGCTTACTCTGTTGCCCATGGCATCTCTCTCTCTCTCTCTCTCTAGCCTACCATGTTGCTCGTCTATGCTCCATGCCTCCCCTCAGACCACTGAGAGACATAAAGAGAGAGAGACTCGTGCACTTGCTATTGCCGTCGTTCACCACCTATCACATTCGCCCTCGCACCGATCGTTTCCCTCTCTCTCCTCTCCCATCGTTAATGAGACCAGCTACACTCTGCAATGCAATAGGCATGCCTCCTGTCAACATAGGCCACAATGTAAAAATATATATTTTCTTTCCATTCGCCTTCGCATGCACCTGGCATTCTTTCTCTCTCTCCCCCTCTCGCTGTCCTCCACATGACAGCTCCTCTCTTTTTCATCAGAGACATATGGCTCCTACTACTGGGTCTCTGAGAGAGAGAGAGAGAGAGAGAGAGAGAGAGAGAGAGAGAGAGAGAGAGTTCAGGAAAAATGTGTCTCATTTTTAATATCATGCCGTTTTCAATCTTGAAAATATTGGTTTAGGCCAAGGCGAAAAGGAAAAATTCTACAACAAAATGGAGAAACATAGTGTAAAAAACTGGAAAAATAACCCAAGTTTTTGAAATCTCCCTTCATGAATTTTTTTGGCTTGAAAAGCGAGGCAATTTTTTCAAAGGAGCCAAGTGTCTCCTGTACCTCTTCGACCTGTCACCGCGCACCTCCCCTCCTTCTTTTCCCTTCCCAAAACACCATAGGATCTCCATTTATTCCCCCTATTGAACCCCTTATGCAAAATTGGCTGGACCTACTAGCTAGATAGTAGGGAAATGGAGCAAAGGGATGTTAAAGGAGGTAGTAGTAGCAAGGATGTGTAGTACAAATGGATACAAGCCGCTCCACAAAAAGAATCCAGAAAAGGAGCAATAATCGCTACACTCTTTGCAAGCGAGGATAGGAAGAGCAATCAAAAGCAACAAGATTAAAGAAAAACTGGACAACCTTTGCAAACTTGACGTTGTGATACACAAAGTCATTTTTTCCCAATCTTTGTCGTTGCTGAATATCCTGAAGAAAGATATTGTGCTTGTTATTATCTTGGTCAATATATATGCCAAATATGGTGCACTTTAGAAAACACAAAAAGTGCTTGAGGAGCTTATTGTTGCCTCTTCGAATGTATTTATTGGGAGAAGTACAAGAGCAGGGCCAATAAGCTCTAGCCTGTTTTCAGGGATGCAAAGGATTGAAATGCATTGATCGCCATATATGCACAACAGGAGAGGGGCGATTTGTAGAATGTGTGCAACAAGAGAAGTACCAGAGGGCGTTGAAAAAATATTCCCTGTTTGGAATTGTCTTGTTTGATATGTATACCAAATGTGATGCGCTTCAAAAAGCACAAAAAGTGCTTGAGGAGCATACTGGTCTAAAATGTCGCCTCTTAGAATGCAGTGATTGCAAGATGTGCGGAACAAGAGCAGCGCCAAAGTCAGGAGTCTGGACACTTCGAATGCAATGATTGTAGGATTTTCCACATGAGAAAGCTCTATTATTTTTTTAGTAGATGCAATCACCTACACATGCATCTTGAAGGCATGTGGCTTTACGCCTCCTCTACGCACAACAGGAGCATGGCCAGAAAGATGTCATCAACAATTAAAATCTCTCTCTCGGAAGTTGTTTCTATATTGCATTGTTTTATAATGGCTATAGGATCTCAACATAGCATTGCATCTTATTATGCAATGCTCTAGGCATAGCTAAATAATCCTTTTTCATTCCAATCTTTAAGAGACCCCATGGAAGCGGGGATCATTTAGAGTGTTGATAAGATATAGCAGCATTTCTAGCTTCCGCAATGAAGGTAAGCATCCAAACTCTAAGTGACATCAAACATAAATGTAGACCAATGCAACAGCTAGAAGGTTGAGTAGCATCGCAAAAGTAGTTCATTACCAATTTAAGATATTAATACACGCACAACAATATTCGCTATCAATCTTCGAGACCGATGATAAATACATCATCATTAAAGAAGTAGACGTGATAATTATAGATGAGATTTCAATGTTGAAAACGCATACTTTTGACCTTATAGTTCGGCAAATTGTGATAGCAATGGCACAATGCTAGACCCATTCAAAGATAAAAAGGTCATGTTATTTGGCAATTTAGCACAATTGTGTCTTGAATGTAGGCATCCAATTGATCAATGCTACTTGTGTCACATCACCAAGCTCCACTTACTGGTCATATTCTACCATGTAGAATATGTATTTCTTAGTAAGACATGAAAAACATATCTCTTTCATGGAGTTCCTCAATATGATAAGGGTCATGTTAGCATATAGATAGATTCAAAATAGTGCTCTCTCGTTGCTCCACATGGTCTTAGAAAAAATTACCAAAAATAGTGAGTAAGAAAAATAGAATAGCGAGGTCTCCCTCTCTCTTCCTCTCTCTCTCTCTCTCTCTCTCTTTTCTCTCTCTCTCAGTGCACCCGTTTTTTGACCTAGTAGACAGCAGTCCACTCTTTTGATCATAACTTCTTCATCCGAACTCCGATTTGGGTGATCTATAGCCTCAATCGAAGAGCACGAAGTCCTCTACGCATTGATGTAAAGACAGAAATTTTCAGAGTTATGGAAGGTGTTTCTGTAGCAGCATTTCCGAAGTGAACAGGTTCAACAAAATTGATTCTCATCTCCTATTTTACATACAATGTCTTCCGGCACTCGCAAGGGTTCTTCTTCTTCAACAAGGTCCACAACCATTGTGGAAAATGATCCAAAATCTCCTAAGTATGGAGATAGCAACACAACCACCCAACCAACGACATCGGAAACCATGGTCATGGCGTAGTTGGTATCATTGCAAGAGACTGTAAACAAACAAGGCGAAGACTTACGAGCACTTGCAATGGAGAATGGCACACTAAGGGTACTTGTGGTTGAGAATGAGAATCTCAAGAGGACACTTGAGATGCAAACAACACGTTTGATGCAACTTGAAGAGGAAGTCAAGGAATGTAAACGCTCTCTTGTGGACTTGAATGCTTTGAAGGAGCGGATGAGCAAAGTAGAGCATGACCATGTATTGAAAGAGGAGAAATTTGACACTATGAGCCGGGATGTATGCGACATGAAAAATGTATGCACAAACAAGTCTTGGGATGATGTATGTGGTAGCAATGTGGTTTCTAATTCCTCACTCATGCAAGCTATGGTTCAAACAAAGAATGTTGAGAATGTGGATGTGGAGGAGTTGAAGGAACGGGAGCGACGTTCAAAGAACATTGTTATTCGTGGAATTCCCGAAGAGAAGTTAGAGACACCTCCTTCTCTTGCCATTGTTATTGAAGATTTCTTCAAAACCCACTTTGGCATGTCCGGAGTTATGGTATATGGAGCACATAGAGTGGGGAAGCAAGGAGCTCCTCGCTCGGGAGAACGGCCAATTGTATGCACCATGCCGGATGAGACCAAGCGAAAGATTATCCTTGATAATAGTTGGATCTATTTGAGGGATACAAAATGTTTTGTATGTGAAGATCGCACTATTAAGCAACAAAATATGCGTCGCAAGGCATATGAGGAAAAGAATAATAAAAACAAGGAGATCTCTCATGAAGAAAATGTTCCCAAGGAGGAGGCAAGTCTCTCAAGCAAATAGGGATGCGTGACCTATGAGACCGAGTTACAATTGAAAATATGCTTTTGGAATTGTAATGGATACCCATGGAATGCGGGGGTTGGCATTGATGAACTAACAAGCAAAGCCGATGTTGTACTTCTTGTTGAAACTTGGGAGCATGATACACAAAGGATTAACGGCTTGGAGGATTACAATGTACATTCATTGATGTGGTCAAAGAATCTCAAGCAACGAAGAGGACAAGGAGGGTTAGCATGTATGGTTAAGAAAGGATTGGAAGATTTTGTATCAATTGTGAAAGATGACAAGTACAAACGTTATGTATGGCTGAAAATTATGACACCAAAAAGAGCACCCATTTTTGTAGCCAGTTGCTACATTCCTCATCATGATTCTCCCTTTTATGCTTGCATGGATAGAGATCAACCATTTTCTGATTTGGAAGAGGACATTGCTTATTTCAAAGGTGAAGGTGATGTTATTGTATTTGGGGATATGAATGCTCGCACAAAAACATTGCAACATGATACTCAACAATTTGATATGCCATACATTTCAAGGGAGTTGGAGGAAGTTCACTTGTATGATCATACTTCAATGGATGAGAAAGAGCCGGATCACTATGGAAAGTTACTTTTACACATGTGTAATAGCACGGGTATGCTCATTGCCAATGGTGTATCTTTGTGGAGTGGAACCAATGGATTTACATGTAGAAGACATAATGGGGATAGTGTGATTGACTATATGCTACTCTCTGAAGCCATCATGTATCGCATAAAGAGTTTTATGTTTGGTCAATGGACCCCGGAATCCGACCATCGCACCTTATGTATTGACCTTTCATGTGGAGAAGCAACTAAGCATGATAATCTCAGCCAAAGGAAAGAGAAGTTATCACTATGTATGGATTTCAAACGGGCACCAATGTACGTTGAAATGGTTGAGCAAAAATTATGGATGACAAAGCTTCAATGTGATGCACCATTGGAAACTAAATGGGAAGCTTTCAAGAAAGCTATTTGTTCTTGTGCGGAAGAATGCTTTGCCATAAAGCATCTCCATGGTATCCACAAAGATAGATCACGCAAAAGGTGGTTTGATAAAGAATGTCAAGATGCTCGAAAGTCCTTGATAAAGCTTGATGCAACTATGGACAAAGACAACTATCAAAGTCATTTGCGTACATACAAGGCATTGATTCAAAAGAAGAGAAGAAGATGGGAAGTAAAGCAACAAGAATTTCAAGTCCAAGAAAAGGCACATGCATGTGGAAGATTTTGGAGAAACTTGAGAGGCAAGCGGGTTGAGAATTTTGGTAACTTGAGTCTAGTGGATATGTACACACATTGTAGGCAATTATATGAGCAAGAAAATACTGAAAAAATACCATTTTATGGTTCACTCCCATGTATGCCGTCTTTTTTTGCTATTGAGGATGTATGCGGTGGGCTTGAAAAGTTGGCCACTCGCAAAGCGGGAGATCTTCAAGGTATCAAGCCGGAGATAATCAAATGGACGGGAGATTTTACCCATGAGTGGATGTGTGATATGTTCAACCTTGCACTTCAACATGGTATGCCTTATGATTGGAGTACTAATTGGGTTAAGCCTTTGCATAAAGGAGGGGATGTAAAGAATGTAAGCAACTACCGGACTATAATGATTGGGTCTCTTATGGCAAAGTTGTTTGGGTGCATAATGGAGATGAAATTGAGTGATTGGGCTGAAGAGAATGACAAGCATGCAAAGGGACAAGCGGGTTTTCGTCGATGCCATAGCACCATTGATCATCTTGTCACTCTTCGTGTTCTCATGGAGGAAAGTCGGTTGAAAGGCAAGCGATTGTATTGTTGTTTTGTGGACTTTAAGAAAGCCTTTGATATGATTCCACGTAACAATTTGTGGAGAAGGATGGAAGAACTCCAAGTGCCAAGTGAGTTTATGCTTGCGGTTTCTCGAATCTATGAGAAGGTGATTTGTCAATTGCGCATGGGAAGAGAAATTTCAGAAATTTTTGTAAGCACTATTGGGGTTAAACAAGGATGTCCATTGTCACCAACTCTCTTTGGTCTATGCATCGATCAATTGGAACAAATGGTACTTGACTTTATGCAAGAAGAAGGCATTGAAGAGGTCACTATTTGCAATGCGGTAATCATGCTTTTGTTGTATGCGGATGATGTAGTGCTTCTAGCACACACTTTAGAAGATGCACAAAAGCTTATGGTTGTCCTTGAGAACTTTTGCTTGCATAGTGGGCTGATTGTAAATGAATCCAAAACAAAGGTTATGCTTGTGAAAACCAACCATAAGGAGAAGCCATGCATTGTGTACAACAACGAGACACTTGAAGTTGTTGAGAGCTTTAAGTACCTTGGCCTTGAGGTTCCATCCAATCACAAGTGGCATGAATGTGCTATGCGTCGTTTGGAAGCGGGAAAGAGAGCATATTATGCATTTGAGAACATGTGTAATGCGGGAAACATCAAGTGTTGGGTTCTCAAGAAGTATCTTTTTGATGCATTGGTGACACCGGTTCTTCTTTATGGAGTTGAAGTGTGGGGCGGGAGCATCTCAAAGTCTACTTGGAAAGAGTTTGAGAATGTCCAAAAGCGTTTTCTTACAAACTTTCTCCAAGTTAAGACACAAACACCATATATGCTCTTACTTCTTGAGTCGGGATCTCTTCCAATTGAGGTTATGGGCATGGAAAGGGTTGTGGAGTACATGATAAAGATGCGTCAAAACCCCTCACATCGACTTCCTACAATTGCATGGGAAGCAAGCAAAAAAGTTCAAAAGACGCATAAAAGCAAGATCTTGAGCACGGGATGGATGCAAGACATAAAGAAGTGGTTTGGGAGATGGGATGCATTACACTTGCTACATGATGCTTCAATTGACTCTCAAGTGAATGAAGCTTTTCTACAACGCCAATGTATTACGGCTTGGGAGAAATCCGGTGGGTCACGCTTCATACATTACACCACCTATATTGCCCCCAACTACAAAACCATGTTCTTCGCTGAGAGAGGAAACCGTACTCACACTTACATGCTTGAGCCTATTCCCTTGTCCGCGATACGCACTATCGTAGCAATTCGGCTTAGCTCCCATTTCCTTCGATGCGAGATAGGGCGTTGGGGCAATGGAGAAGAGTCAAATCGATTGTGCACATTATGCTCACTACAAGTTCGAGAGTCTGAGTACCACACACTACTAGAGTGCTCAGCTTTTGATCACATCCGAACTTGCTTCTCTCACATTTTCAGCCATAACTTAGACCTACACACTTTCCTCTCCCAGCCAAAGTGTGGGCTCTCCATTGCGACTCTCATCACTACAATTTTGGAGCATCGAGAGTCACTCATCAGCCATACACATACTACATCACATGTAACTTTGGTCCCATAGGTCATATTTGACCTCCAAGGACGATAATAAAATCTATCTATCTATCTATCTCTCTCTCTCACACACACACACACTCACAAATCACTCTTGTGCTCTCTTCTCTCATGAGATCTCATGCTCTTAGTCTTACAACCAGCATCATTGTGCAGGATCACAACAACATTGCGTTCCTCACTATTATCTATGCACCACAATTTGACTCTGAAGAGCTTAGGTTGGGTGGTTACATGTTTAGAGGAGGGCAGCTAGCCAATAGGGAGATGGAGGAGAGCCACTATGAAAATCTCTAGTTGTTTACCGCAATCTTTTACCACATTTTGTAGAGAGAAGGTCCAAAATCTGTTGGAGAGGGAGAGAGAGGAGGACGTTTTTTTTTTTGCATTTCAAATATTACCATAATAATTTTTGCAACTATTACCTCTAAAATTGCCGCTACTATTACCGCGTTTATTTCCGAAGCACAATTTAGCGCCTAAACATTCAAAATTCGGCTTAAACATCCTCCCCCTCCCCCCCCCTCTTAAATTTTGGTGTTTCCCTCCTCTTAATAAAAATTGAAGAACATTATATGAAATTTTTAAATAAAAATAAAAAGATATGAAAACATGGAACAATAGCTAGCTATGTGGGATTACACTTGCTCACAGCTAAAACTGGTCACTTTTACTTGCACTATAAGACGAGTTGTCTATAACCGCGTCCATATCTATGGAAAAACAAAGGAAAAAGGAGAGAGAAAAAATTACGGGAGCGGCAATAATTGTGGCTATGGACGCGGTAGTGGTTTCTAAGCAATAAGCGCAATAATAGTCGTGGCAATATACCCGCTGCTATTACCACGCAAATTGTTGCATTTATTACCGCGCTTATTGCCGCTACCACACGCCAATTCAAAAATAAAGGTGCTCATTTGGGCCACCCAATTTTGGGTGGCCCAAATGAGCACCTTTATTTTTTACCTGCATAAAACAATGAAACATTAAATTTTTTTTGGAACGGTAAAATACCAAAGAATTGAAATTGAATTTACTTTACCTTGACAATTTAAAATGCAGAAGATCAACTATTTAAAAAAGTTACAATAAAAAGTAAATAGTTGTATGTATAATATTGTGACACATTGGGACTTTACGAAAGTTTGGACAAAATATTTTTCTATCTAATCCTCCTCTATCTCGTCATCGTCCAGAGGCATTAACTCTACATAAACCCAGACCAAATTAAACAATTATCAATAGCTCAAAACAATTGATACAAAATTACTTGTTTAAACTTACTGCCTGTAGTGATCCAGCTGCCGCGTCAAACTTCTCGCGAGAGATGTGGTTGTTTTTGAACAACCATCACTGAGTATCAAATTCTGTATGTCGCTCCTGATACTTGACCATCTCTCTAGTTGGTCGAGAGAGAGTGATATTTTCCTAAGTTAGCAATAACAATACCAAATCATCAACTACAATCTTTATAATCACCGATCAACGTTATAATTCAATTAATCTTACAAATTTATACTTCCAAGCTCCCTTGCCTCCTGAGCCATAGTGCGTGGGAGTTTGTCTTGCGCGAGCCTCGCGTTGTTGTTTGTATGATGAGCCCATCACAACTTGATCGCTCTTTTCTTGAATTGCCCACTCCCACTCCGTGTCTCCCATGTTGCCACCGCGGTAACTCATGTCTGGATCTCTGACCTGGTTGGTTGCTACACGCCTCACCCTGAACTGCTTGTTTTTCAGAAATGTCTTTATGTAGCCCTCCAACCATTGTTGTGAAAAACTTTGATCGGGGGGCATTTGGAAATCTAGCTAACAGAGCGTCCTCAATGTACCGTGCATGATTGGGCAATTGGTATCTAAACTTTATAAAACAGTTCCTATACGTTGAATGTATAAGAATTTGTAGATGGCATCAAAATGCCTTGCCCTCTTCTGTACCAAAGTCCATCTCCCTGCCATATTTAACCTTGTAGTAGAACCCATGCGTGTCTGGGACTAGTACGTCAATATCCTCGTCTTCTGCATCAGGGGCGGCACGCTCTAAAAGTGGGGACTCCATTCCCCCGCCACTACCGAAACATGCAAAACCACAAGATCCACCACCGCTTTGTCTCCCACGGTGCTCGCTGCCATGAGACGAGCGCTGATGCGCGCTGCTAGAGGTAGTCTGTTGACGATGTTTTGGCGAAGCAGGAGTGGAATGGAGTGGTGTAGGACCCTGTGATGCCATGGGAGTGGGACCCTGCGATGCAAGGGAAGTAGGACCCTACGATGGAATGGGAGTAGGATTATAGAAAGGGCCTATAGACTGAGGTGCGATCGGTGCGAAGCTCTATAGGTAAGGAATCCCTCCCTGACTCCCCCATGGTGTAGTCTGTAGAGAAATACCGTAGCTTGCAAGCTGATGTGGAGTGTAGCGACCAAACAAATTGTCTGTCTCTTGGAGGTACTAGTCTCGTAAAGAGAGAGCCCACTGAAGGTCTCGATCTACACCTAGTGGAGGAACCTGAGAAGGGTAGGTGTAGGATGGCCATGCCTGCAAATAACATAAATAAACCTATGACACTCATATTTTTGGCTAAAAAGCCATAAATATTCTTTATTTCTTTGCTTGTTCTCACTGACTCAAGATTTGAGCCCACTGAAGGTGATGTCCACCCCGGGTGGGAGCCCACCTGGGGATGGAAATTAACCAAAAGAAGAGCCAGCTGGCTTCTCCCCACCAATTGGTCTCCAGTCTGACATCTACATTACAAAGAGAAATATAGTATTAATCCTTCCACCCTACTCACTCATCTATAAATACATACACAAGTATATTAGCACACAAACACGTAGATACATATACATACTAGTAGACCTAAGTAGAGGCTAGTAGTGCCAAAGGTCAAGTGCATCTCTTTAGATATCATCACACTCTGAACTATGGTAAAGCCAAAGGTACATTGCCATAATCCATGCATGATTAGATCAATGACCGCAACGCCATGATTAAAAAAAGACTATATCCAAGAGGAAGCGTCTACCCTTTGGGTGCTATGCTCCCGTACTTAGTGCCTATATACATGCATAAACAAATATATATGTACACACAAATATATATATACATATACATAAAGTAGCCATCGTTTTGAGTAGAGATAAAGAGTTATGGTTGTAAACATAGCCATCATTTTGTGCTGGTTGCACCTAGACTCATCGTCTAAGTGATCAACTAATTGTAACGTTACAATTCTAATGTAATGCAATAAGTAACTCCATTTCTCTCACTGAGTCTCTTTCTCTCTCTCCCTCTTGCTCTCCCCCTCTAGGTCGTGCAGTTGAACTACGAAGCGGAAGATCCATCCCAGAGTCATGCCTACACCTCCATGTAAAGTAAGCACTCTCAAAGATGAGAAGCCAAACATGGACAACATTTTTGCTGAGGCATGGAGGTCTCAACTAAGGTCATGGTGGCTTTGGACTTGGGCACCACCTTTTTGGGCTTTGCATACGCCCACAGGAGTAACCCGAAGGACATCCACCATGTCCTAGATTGGCCCTCACAAATTGAGGCAGCCGCTTCATCCCGTTATTGCAAAACAAAGACCAACCTGTGTTACAAGTGCAACCCGTTTTCTTCTACCTACACCCTCCAAGCTTGAGGATGGGAGGCTTCTTTGATGTACCAGAAAGCCCTTTGTTCAACAAAGCATCCTCGCTTTGAAGTTAATCTTGGTGCTAGATGCTCCCTATCTCTCTCTCTTTCCCTCTTTCCCTATCTCTCTCTATTCCTCTCTTTCCCTCTCTCTATTTACTCTCTCTCTCTCTCTCTCTCTCTCTCTCTCTCTCTCTCTCTTTCCCTATCTCTCTCTATTCCTCTCTCTCACTCTCTCTCTCTTTCTCTATTTCCCCCCCTTTCTATATACTCTCTCTCTTTCCCTATATCTCTCTCTCCCTCTCCCTCTCTATTCTCTCTCTTTCCCTATTTCTCTCCCTCTCTATCTACTCTGTCTCTTTCCCTATTTCTATCCCTCTCTCTCTCTCTCTCTCTCTCTCTCTCTCTCTCTCTCTCTCTCTCTATCTATCTTTCTCTCTCTATCGCTCCCTCTCTTTATCTATCCCTTATTCTCTCTATTTCTATCCCTCTCTATCTCTCCCTCTTGCTTTATCTATCTCTCTGTCCCTCTCTGTCTCTCTCTCTCTCTCTCTCCATCTTTCTCTCTCTATCCCTATCTCTCTCTTCTTCTACTCCTCTCTATCTATCCCTCATTCTCTCTATTTTTGTCCCTATCTCTATCTCTCCCTCTTTCTCTCACTCTCTCTTTATCTCTCTCTCTCTCTCTCTCTCTCTCTCTCTCTCTCTCTTTGATTTGACAAATACGATGTACATTCTTTGATGTGGGCCAAAAATGCAAAGCAACGAAGAGGCCAAGGAGGTGTAGCATGTATGACCAAAAAGGGTTTGAAAGATGTTTCCATTGTCAAAGAAGATAAGTATAAACGCTACTTATGGCTGAAAATCAGCCCACCAAATGGTCAAGTCATGTTTGTGGCCGGCTGCTACATTCCTCACTATGACTCCAACTTTTATGCTCGCTTGAATATGGATAGAGATCAGCCCTTTGTTGAACTAGAGGAAGACATTGCTCATTACAAGGATCAAGGTGAAGTCATTGTTTTTGGAGACATGAATGCTCGCACAAATATGTTACAACACGACACACAACAAGTCGACATGCCGCATGTATCAAGAAGAGTGGATGACTCATACATGTATAATCGAAGTTCTAATGATGCAAACAAAGTGGATCACTATGGAAAGTCACTTCTACATATGTGCAATAGTACCGGAATGCTCATTGCAAATGGTGTATCTCTATGGCAAGGCACCAATGACTTTACATGTAGAAAGCACAATGGTGCTAGCGTGATTGACTATATGTTGTTCTCAGAAGCCACTCTAGAATGCATACAAAGCTTTACACTTGGTGAATGGAATCCGGAATCGGATCATAGGATGTTATGTATTGACCTCAAGTGTGGTAAACGGCCCGAGCATGTAGCCTCCAATCATGATGTGAATCATTTGTACC
Source organism: Adiantum capillus-veneris (assembly GCF_014529385.1). NCBI lineage: Eukaryota > Viridiplantae > Streptophyta > Polypodiopsida > Polypodiales > Pteridaceae > Adiantum > Adiantum capillus-veneris. The sequence goes on from NC_140939.1 coordinate 147,848,411, forward strand.
TACGTCTAGACTTCAAACGAGCACTTATATATGCTGATATGGTGGACCAAATGTTAAGCATGATAGAGCATCAAGGGAGCCCAACATTAGAATGCAAGTGGAAAGTTTTCAAAGAAGTAATTTTCTCTTGTGCGAAGGAATGCTTTTCGGCGAAACACATGTCTTGCAAAAGGTCTAAGAAGGGTAGCACCAAGAAGAAATGGTTTGACATGGAATGTAGTCAAGCCCGAAAACACTTGCTAAGATTGGATGCAATCAAAGACAAGGAAGTTTACTTGGAATGTTCACACACATACAAAGCACTTGTTCAAAAGAAGAGGAGAAGGTGGGACGTCGAAAAACAACTTCTTTTAGCACAAGAGAAAGCACATGCATGTGGCAAGTTTTGGCAAAATTTAAAAGGCAAGCGCGTTGAGAGCTTTGGTGACTTGACTCTTGAGGATATGTATATGCATTGTAAGAACCTCTATGAGCAACCCAATGTTGATAAGATGGAGGGTTGTAGCTCCCTTCCATTTATGTCTCCCTTCTTTACCATTGAAGATGTATGCCGCGCGCTTGAGAAACTTGCTACTCGCAAGGCAGGTGACCTTCAAGGTGTCAAGGCTGAAATGATTAAATGGACAAGCAAGAAAACACGATATTGGATATGCGATATGTTTAACCTTGCACTTCAGTATGGCATGCCTCATGATTGGAGTGAAAATTGGATCAAACCTTTGCACAAAGGAGGAGATGTGAACAATGTGAACAACTATCGCACTATAATGGTTGGTTCTTTGATGGCAAAGTTATTTGGATGTATCATGGAGATGAAGATAAGTGAATGGGCTGAAAAGAATGGCAAACGTGCGCTTGGCCAAGGAGGTTTTCGAAAGCATCATAGCACTATTGATCACCTTGTCACTCTTCGAGTTCTTATGGAAGCGTCTCGATTGAAAGGAAAAAAGTTGTATTGTTGCTTTGTGGATTTCATGAAAGCTTTTGACATGGTACCGCGAGGAAATCTTTGGAGACGTATGCAAAGCCTTCAAGTGCGGAGAGAATTTATGCATGCAGTCTTTCGCATCTACCAAAAAGTGATATGTCGATTACGTATGGGAGATGGAATTTCAGAATTTTTTGCAAGCACTATTGGTGTCAAACAAGGATGCCCACTTTCCCCAACCCTCTTTGGGCTACTCATTGATGAATTGGAATACATGGTTCTTGATTTTATGCAGCAAGAAGGCATAGAAGAGGTTAAGATTGGAAATGCGGTGATCATGCTTTTGCTTTATGCCGATGATGTAGTGCTCTTAGCACATACCTTAGAAGATGCACAAAAGCTTATGAGTGTCTTGGAACGCTTTTGCCTACATAGCGGGCTGATCGTGAATGGATCCAAAACCAAGGTTATGCTTGTAAAGACCCTCAATGATGAAAATCCATGCATTGTATACAACAATGAGAAACTTGAAGTGGTAGATCACTTCAAGTACCTTGGCCTTGAGGTTCCATCCAATCATAAATGGAAGGATTGTGCAATGCGTCGCTTGGAAGCCGGAAAGAGGGCTTATTATGCATTTGAGAACATGTGCAATGCAAGAGAGATCAAGTGTTGGGCTCTCAAAAAGTACCTCTTTGACACATTGGTGACACCGGTGCTTCTTTATGGAGTGGAGGTGTGGGGTGGAAGCATCGGGAAGTCTACTTGGAAAGAGTTTGAGAATGTTCAAAAGCATTTTCTCACCAACTTTCTCCAAGTCAAGACACAAACACCCTACATGCTCTTACTTCTTGAGTCCGGATCGCTTCCCATTGAGGTCTTGGGCATGGAAAGGGTTGTGGAGTACATGCGTAAGACACAACGTAGCCCTTTGCATCGACTTCCTAGAATCGCATATGAAGCAAGTCAAAAGGTTCAAAAGACATGCAAAAGCAAAATACTAAGTTCGGGGTGGATGCTTGATATCAAGAAATGGTTTGGAAGATGGGATGCATGTCACTTGGTCAAGGATGCGTCGATCGACTCCCAAGTTAATGAGGCCTTCTTACAACGCCAATGTATCATGGCTTGGGAGAAATCCGGAGGTTCTCGCTTCATCCATTACACCACACACGTTGCCCCAAACTACAAATCTCTCTTCTTCTCGGAACGAGGTAACCGAACCCATTCCTACATCCTTGAGCCCATCCCGTTGAGTGCGATCCGCACCATTGCCTCCATTCGTCTTAGCTCACATTCTCTACGCTACGAGACAGGACGTTGGGGCACTGGCGAGGAGTGTCATCGACTTTGCACCTTATGCCCTCGTCAAGTACGAGAGAGTGAGTACCACACACTACTTGAGTGCTCAGCTTTTGACCACATTAGGTCCTCTTTTCCCCATATATTCAGCCATGAGCTCTCCCTACATACCTTCCTCTCCCAACCACGATGTGGACTCTCTATTGCGACGCTCATTTCAGCCATTTTTGAGCATCGAGAGTCACTTATGAACTCCACCCACACCACGTGACATGTTCATTTGGTCCCATAGGTCATATTTGACCTCCCAGGACGATAATAGAACTATCTATCTATCTCTCTCTCTCTCTCCTTCTTTCCCTATCTCTCTCTCATTTCCTCTTTTCCTTTCTCTCTCTCTTTCTCTTTCTATCCCTACCTCTCTCTTCTTCTACCCCTTTCTATCTCTCCCTCCCTCTCTCGCTCTCTCTTCCCTCTTTCCCTATCTCCTTCTCTCTCTCTCTCTCTCTCTCTCTCTCTCTCTCTCTCTCTCTCTCCCCCCCCCCCCCCCTCTCTCTCTCTATCTCTCTTTCTATTTCTCTTTCTCTCTCTTCATTTATCTCTCTCTCATTAATTATCTCCCTCATTTTCTCTTTATCTCTCTCTCTCATTCTCTTTTTATCTCTCTCTCTCTCTCCATTTATCTCCCTCTCATTAATTATCTCTCTCTTTCTCTCATTCTCTCTTTATCTCTCTCTCTCTCCATTTATCTTCCTCTCTTTCTCTCATTCTCTCTTTATCTCCCTCTCTCTCTATTTATCCCTCTCCATTTATCTCCCTCTCTTTAAATTTATCCGCTCTCTCCCTCCCTCTCTCTCTCTCTCTCATGCAACAAAATGTATGTCGCAAGGCATATGAGGACATAAGCAACAAGATTAAGGTGTCATCTCAAGAAGAAAAGCCACTTGAGTAGAATGCAAGTCCACCCAACAAATAGGAACACATGATCTATGAGATAAAATCATGCTTGCAAATAAGCTTTTGGAATTGTAACAGGTATCCATGGAATGCGGGAATTGGCAATGAGCATACCAATGACTCTGATGTGATACTTCTTGTTGAAACATGGGAGCATGATGCGCAATGATTGCTTGGATTTGACAAATACGATGTGAATTCTTTGATGTGGACCAAAAATGCAAAGCAATGAAGAGGCCAAGGAGGCGTAGCATGTATGACCAAAAAGGGTTTGAAAAAGATGTTTCCATTGTCAAAGAAGATAAGTATAAACACTACTTATGGCTGGAAATCATCCCACCAAATGGTCATGTTTGTGGTTGGTTGCTACATTCCTCACTATGACTCCAACTTTTATGCTTGCTTGGATATGGATAGAGATCAACCCTTTGTGAACTAGAGGAAGACACTGCTCATTACAAGGATCAAGGTGAAGTCATTGTTTTTGGAGACATGAATGCTCGCACAAATACATTACAACACGACATTGAACAAGTCAACATGCGGCATGTCTCAAGAAGAATGGATGACTCATACATGTATAATCGAAGTTCTAGTGATGCAAAAGAACTGGATCACTATGGAAAGTCAATTCTACAAATGTGGCATAGTACCGGAATGCTCATTGAAAATTATGTATCTCTATGGCAAGGCACCAATGACTTTACATTTAGAAAGCACAATGGTGATAGCGTTGACGGGAGCAAAGCAAACCCCGAACCCCGATGGCCTCTAAAACACCGGGGACTGAATGGCATGCCTCGAGCCTGTCATGGTAAAGCAAACAGGGGGCACCACCTAGCTTCAGCGGCTAGGACGCAAACAACACACCACCATAACAAATTTTTCATCCAAGAGAGATGGATGCGTGGGAGTAATGATGAAAAGGAAAGGGAATGAGATCAAGTGAGAGAGAGAGAGAGACAGAGTGAGGGAGGGGGTATAGCGGCTTAGTACTTAGGCATCACAAAAGGATGGCGAATCCGCACACCCTTCACACATACACAAGCTCACTCCAAAACACAAGACTAGGTGGCGATTCCACACACCTCACATGGGCAAAACATTGCAAGAAAACATACTCACAAAACCTCAAGCTTTATTTAGAGAATTAAGCGATGAAATGGGGAGCATAGGGTAGGGGAATGAGAAGGGAGAGAGTGGTAGACCACATGGCGGATAGGTGGGAGTTGATGGCGAAGACTCGCACGAGGATTATGGCCATCATCCTTCATTTATTTTCCCTTCATCTTCCATAGCCAAGGGTGTAGAGTTCATGCTCAAGACAAGCATGGTGATTGCGATGATGGTGATGGTGTGGGTGTGTGTGTGTGCACTAGGCACACACAGTGCATAGTGTGTTCTTTGGTGATGTTGTGTGTTTTTGTGTGATGGTGACCCCTCTCTATATAGGGGAGGAGGGGGGGAGAAATTCTATAATTTAGAAATAAAGAAATCATTATCTACATAGGCCATGTGATTGTGGGCCCTACTTGTGTGGCTGTGTGTATATGTGCCAGAACAGCAGTCTCATGAGAGAGACTAAGAGACAGAGATGGGTTGATGAAAAAAAAGTGAGAGGTGACATGGAGAATAAAGTAATTACAAGAGGGGAGAGAGGGGAGTGTGCTCAGAGGTGAATCTGTGTGCTGATGTGTGTGAACACAAGAAAAATCAGGTAACCACCGGGTGGGGATGGGTCTGTGGGCACCTTTTTCAGTGAAACTGAGTGTGTGTGAGTGTGGGGGAGGTTATTTAGCTACAAGACAAGAGACATGGCTCCCTTTAGAGAGAGGGGGGGTATTTGGGTCATGGGATATGATAGGAGAGAGAAAGAGGGGGTGGGGTATACTATTTTGGAAGATAGGGTAAGTTGCATGTGAGATAGGGTGCATTATTGGTGAGTTATAATGCATTATTGGTGAGAGGTGGGGTAGGTTGAGGGGAGAGAGAAAGGAGAAAGGACAAAGGGAAGAGAGAGGGGGTTGACCTTTTGAGTGGAGGAGAGGAAAAGGGACACCCGGCGGGGCAACAGTGAAGAAAAAGGAGGCAAGGTGGGGATGGGCTACCCCGCAGGCATGAGATGGCCTATTTTACCTTTCTTATATATTTACATAGTCATAATTTATTTTTTTCTTACTTTTTCCAATGCCTTTTATCGCTCCCTCCATAAGAGGGGGTTTTCATGGGGTGGGGATGAGAGAAGAGGGGTATGGGAGCTTGGCTTGTGAAAAGCCCCCATCAACGTGATTGACTATATGTTGTTCTCGGAAGCCACTATAGAATGCATACAAAGATTTAAAATACAAAGCTTTACACTTGGTGAACGGAATCCGGAATCGGGCCATAGAATGTTATGTATTGACCTCAAGTGTGGTAAACGGACCGAGCATGTAGCCTCCAATCATAATGTAAATCATTTGTACCTACATCTAGACTTCAAACGAGCACTTATACATGATGATATGGTGGACCAAATGTTAATCATGATAGAGTGTCAAGAGATCCCAACATTAGAATGCAAGTGAAAAGCTTTCTAATTTGCTCTTGTGCAAAGGAATTCTTTTCAGTGAAACACATGTCTTGCAAAAGGTCTAAGAAGGGTAGCACCAAGAAGAAATGGTTTGACATGGAATGTAGTCAAGCCCGAAAACACTTGCTAAGATTGGATGCAAGCAAAGACAAGGAAGTTTACTTGGAATGTTCCCACACATACAAAGCACCTGTTCAAAAGAAGAGGAGAAGGTGGGAAGTCAAAAAACAAATTCTTTAGCACAAGAGAAAGCACATGCATGTGACAAGTTTTGGCAAAATCTAAAAGGCAAGTGCATTGAGAGCTTTGGTGGCTTGACTCTTGAGGATATGTATATTCATTGCAAGAACCTCTGTGAGCAACCCAATGTTGATAAGATGGAGTGTTGTAGATCCCTTCTGTTTATGTGTCCCTTCTTTACCTTGAAGATATATGCCGTGCGCTTGAGAAACTTACTACTTGCAAGGCAGGGGACCTTCAAGGTGTCAAGGCTGAAATGATTAAATTGACAAGAAAGAAAACATGATATTGGATAGCGATATGTTTAACATTGCACTTACAGCGTGGCATGCCTCATGATTGGAGTGCAAATTGGATCAAACCTTTGCACAAAGGAGGAGATGTAAACAATGTGAACAACTATCACACTATAATGGTTGGTTCTTTGATGGAAAAGTTATTTGGATGTATCATGGAGATGAAGATAAGTGAATGGGCTGAAAATAATGGCAAACGGGCGCTTGGCCAAGCAGGTTTTTGAAAGCATCATAGCACTATAGATCACCTTGTCACTCTTCGAGTTCTTATGGAAGCATCTCGATCGAAAGGAAAAAAGTTGTAATGTTGCTTTGTGGATTTCAAAAAAGCTTTTGACCTGGTACCGCAAGGAAATCTGTGGAGACATATGCAAAGCCTTCAAGTGCCGAGAGAATTTATGCATGCAGTCTTTCATATCTACCAAAAAGTGATATGTCAATTATGTATGGGATGCCCACTTTCCCCAACCCTCTTTGGGCTACTCATTGATGAATTGAAATGCATGGTTCTTGATTTTATGCAACAAGAGGTCATAGAAGAGGTTAAGATTGGAAATGCGGTGATCATGATTTTGCTTTATGCCAATGATATAGTGCTCTTGGCACATACCTTAGAAGATGCACAAAAGCTTATGAGTGTCTTGGAATGCTTTTGCCTACATAGCGGCCTGATCATGTAAGGATCCAAAACCAAGATTATGCTTGTAAAGACCCTCAATGACAAAAATCCATGCATTGTATACAACAATGAGCAACTTGAAATGGTAGATCACTTCAAGTACCTTGGTCTTGAGGTTCCATCCAATCATAAAGGGAAGGATTGTGCAATGTGTCGCTTGGAAGCCGGAAAGAGGGCTTATTATGTATTTGAGAACATGTGCAATGTTGGAGAGATCAAGTGTTGGGCTCTCAAAAAGTACCTCTTTGACACATTGGTGACACCGGTGCTTCTTTATGGAGTGAAGGTGTGGAGTGGAAGCATCGCGAAGTTTACTAGGAAAGAGTTTGAGAATGTTCAAAAGAGTTTTCTCACCAACTTTCTCCAAGTCAAGACACAAACACCCTACATGATCTTACTTCTTGAGTCCAGATCGCTTCCCATTGAGGTCTTGGGCATGCAAAGGGTGGTGTAGAGTACATGCTTAAGACACAACATAGCCCTTTGCATTAACTTCCTAGAATTGCATATGAAGCAAGTCAAAAGGTCCAAAAGACATGCAAGAGCAAAATACTGAGTTCGGGGTGGATGCTTGACATCAAGAAATGGTTTGGAAGATGGGATGCATGTCACTTGGTCAACGATGCATCAATCGACTCCTAAGTTAATGAGGCCTTATTACAAAGCCAATGTATTACAGCTTGGGAGAAATTCAGAGGTTCTCGTTTCAGCCATTACACCACATACGTTGCCCCTAACTACAAATCTCTCTTTTTCTCTGAACGAGATAACCGAACCCATCCCTACATCCTTGATCCCATCCCGTTGAGTGCAATCCGCACCATTGCCTCCATTCGTCGTGTCTCCCATTCTCTACGGTGCAAGACAGGACGTTGGGGCACTAGCAAGGAGTATCATCGATTTTGCACCTTATGCCCTTGTCAAGTGCGAGAGAGTGAGTACCACACACTACTTGAGTGCTCAGCTTTTGACCACATTAGGTTTTTTTTGTTCCCCATATATTCATCCATGAGCTCTCCCTACATACCTTCCTCTCCCAACCACGATGTGGACTCTCTATTGTGACGCTGATTTCAACCATTTTTGAGCATCGAGAGTCACTTATGACCTCCACTCACACCATGTGACATGATCATTTGGTCCCATAGGTCAGGTTGGATCTCTGCGGATGATAATAGAACTATCTATCTATCTAACTCTCTTTATCTCTCTCTCTCTCTCTCTCTCTCTGTCTCTCTCTTTATCTATTTCTCTCTCTCTTTCTTCATTTATCTCTCTCTCTCTCTCTCTCTCTCTCTCTCTCTCTCTCTCTCTCTCTCTCTCTCTGTTTCTATCTAACAAACTTAACATTTGTATCTTACTTTCTATCCAAACAAGCCGAGCAAAGCAATCATTTTGAAACAAGCCTAGCAAAGCAACCATTTCCAAACAAGCCGAGCAAAGCAAGCATTTCCAAATGAACGAAGTATGTTATGAACTTACTACTTTTTTATTATTTTTTGTTTTATGTGTGTGTGTGTGTAGTAGTAGTAGAAAACAAAAGGGAAAAAGAAGGAGGTGCTTTGTTTTGTGTTTACCTATTTCTTTGTAGCGCGGTTGAGATTCGTCGGCTAGGTTGAGCTTCCAAAGACGATGGTGGAAAACCCCTTTCAGCAAAACCCCTGTTGATGTTGTGCTTCCAAAGATGATGGTGGAAACTTGGATGAAACCCCCTTCGACGAAAGTTGGGAAGCTTGGAGAAGGAGAAAGAGGGAAGGGAGAGGGGGGGGAGGGGGGGAATCTTGGGAGCGATGGTGGAGGGAAAGAATGTAGAGTATGCAGCAAAAAATGCGGCATACTCTGCCTTCTTGCCTATTTTAGTCGCCAGGCATCACTGCGGATATTACCACAAATATTACCATGTCCATTACCGCGTATATTATTGCTGCTAGTCATTACAAACGGATACATGCAAATCCGAGATTGGGGGGGGGGGGGGGTACAAACCACCCCCTCTACCCTTAGCTATCCATTATCTCAAATATTGTTTAGCCTTTTGAGTTTTTTGATGAAGATTTCGTATTTTTTATGGATACTTTATTCTGTAGTATTTTTAAATGTTTATTAATTGTATTTTTTAAGTTCTCTTTTTGTTAAAAATAATTTTATCACTCATTGTTATTTATTCCCTTTGTCCTTAACGTTACGTAAATTTTTAAATGGAATTTATGGCTTTTCTAATTATTTATTTTCTAGAACACATGACTAAACAAACAACATTTTGCGTGTGCAGGACATTGACTGGGATGATCATGGTCCCCCTACAGGACTTGAGCACGATCGTTGGCTCAAGGAAAAACTCCCTTGTCCTTGCGCCAAGTGCAAAAGGGCAATCCCTCTCTTGAGGCGCATTTCCTTGGAGCCCGTGGAGAACGAAGGGCTTTGGCATCCTAGAAAAAGCGCTTGGAGAGATGAGAGCGTGAATCACTCGCCGCTTGAGGAGTTGCCCCATTGGTCTGTGTTCGGTGGTGATGCACCGAACGGCAAAGGCAAGAGCGTATGGGGGATCTGGGTGCATCACATGGTGATCCTCCTGTTGGCTCTATTTTGGTAGCTCCTACGGCGTCTCCGTCACACTTTGAGGTAGAGGAATGTGGCTTTTATATACTCTCCACTCGCTTTATGGTGCCGTCTTCTAGCAATTATTCTAATATGCATGTTTGTTGTAGTTTGATGGGTAAAATGTTGCGAGAAGATCACCACATGCCTCCAGATCATTGAGGAGATAGATCATATGTCAGTGCACTTAGAATGGAGTATGAGCGCATCCATGCGTGCATCAAAAATTGCATGGAATACTGCAATGAGCATGCACATGCTACCTCATGTCCCGTGTGCAGGGAGGCATGATACAAGACAAGAGTGAGCGGGGTGCACCTACCCTGTAAGGTATTGAGACATTTTCCATTAATTCCTCGCATCCAACACATGTTTAAAAGCAGGTCTATCGTGGATCTTCTCACGTGGCACACGAACATTCACTCAAATGATGGAATGATGTGTGTTCTTGCCAATTCACTTGCATGGAGGCACATCAAAACTCAATGGCCAGAGTTTGGGTTGGAGCCTCGACACTTGAGGCTTGGGTTAGCAAGTGATGGTGTCAACCCCTTCGGAACTAAGTCTACTTCATGGAGCACTTGGCCTGTGGTGATCCTCAACTACAATATTCCACCATGGGAGACAACCAAGAAGGGCAATATACTTCTTTCCTTTCTTGTGACAGGGAAGTACAAAGTGTCAAATATTGACATCTTACTTGCAAAGGGGGGGAGAGAGGCTATTGTTAAGGGAATCCTTATGTGGACTATGCACAACTATCCTAGGCTTTGAGAGATTTCTGGTAACCCCCTTCCCTCTATCTCTCACTCCCTCTTTCCCTCTCTCCCTTTAGTTCACTTTAGTTTACTCATATCTCTAATCATATGATATGCATAATGCATGTCCTACTTGCGGGCCATCATTTGTGACGAAGAGGCCTGATTCCTTGTGCAAGGTAATCTATCCAAACAACCATCATTTCTTATCCCAAGGGCATAACAAGCACAAGGCTCCAACAAATGGGAAGACCCCTCTAAAGCTCACGATGGCAGATTGGGCAACCATTTGGGAAGAACACCACAACAACAATCTGACTCCGTGTCCTCCACCAAAAGATATGTCAAGGTATTCCATATTTTTAAGGCTCCCGTATTGGAAGGACTTACAAATACAACACCTCTTGGATCCCATGCACATATACCAGAATGTAGCCCAAACACTATGGGACCACATTATTGGCAAGAAGGACACTTTGGGTGTGAGGTAGGATTTGAGGCTTTTAAAACATCTCCCCGCCTTTGCTACTCCATTTCATGCAGCAAATGTAAAGATTGTGCTTCCTAAAGCACCATGGATGCTAGCCAAAGAAGTATAAGACAAGGTGAAGGGTACCATTGCCTCTCTTCGCACACCGATACGATACATGAGGCTGCTAAAGGGAGCTTTTACAAAATCCAAGAAGGATGGAAGCACTCAATTGTATGGGTTGAAGTCCCATTATTGGCACAAGATGCTTCAGGTAGTCTTCATACTCCCTATTCTATCTATAGTTTGTGTGTATGACTATCACTCGCTTTCCCTTCCCCTGATTTACATTGTAGTTCATTCTGCCGATGAGTATTTGTATATGTCGGGACAAGAAAGTCAGGGATGCCATTTTCAAACTAGGAGAGCTAGTAGGGTGCACAAGGAGACTCCACTCAACTACACCTTTTTTATGTACACAATAATTTCAACTAGCACTTAGTGTATCCTTGTGTTTTTTCTTGCGAATTTGTGAGCTCCAAGAAAATTGAAATAGATACTATCCTTGCTGCTCAAATACTTGCAACAGAAACTATGTGTGCCATTGAAGATGCATTTCCTCGATCGGTCCTTCTTATTCAAATTCCCCTCTTGGTTCACGTGGTGGAGGAGATCACTATATGTGGAGTAGTGCACGCATGATGGATGTTCTTCTTAGAGAGGTTTCTAAAGACTCTCAAAGATTTTGTGCGGCTACGGTCTCAACCAGATACATGTATGGCCGAAGGGTGGATCATTCAAGAGGCATTTGTTTACATATGATAGTATTTGGCACAAGTTGATCCATCAATACCTCGCATGTGGTTAGACGAGGAAGATGAAAGGATGACTTCACACCTGCCAAGTGTAAAGGGGAAACTACTTAACATGGATACAAATCTATCCCGAGTGGTCAATAACTTTTGTATTCTCAATGCAAAGATTATGACCAAGTGGGTGGACTTGTGGACAGTGGCAAAGTCAAGGCGTTTGCAAGAGAGGGAAGCATGGAAACAAGCATATGGAGGAAGGAGCCCCCCCCCCCCCCCCAGTGCCTAGACACCTTGCATGTTTCCCAAATCTCATTAGTGCAGAGTGGATTCATGAGAGAATTACCGAGGCAAAAGCGCGTGGAGAAGACATCACCTGCAAAGAATGGGAGTATGCACAAGGTTGCGTACCAAAGGCAGAGTACTCATATACCTAAATGATATTGTAACGTTATTTCTTGAAATTATCTTTAATATGTAGTTGATAAATTAATATATTTTTCTATTTTGTAGTGCTTTTCCTTTAACTCTATGTGGTCAAAGGATCTTCACTTTCATACGCGCCACATTGACGAGTGTAGAACCACCATGAAGTGGAGACTATCTTTGACCGTCTTCCACCTCCGACTTTGGATAAGGTGGAAAGAGAGGAGAGGGAAGTCGATGAATCAAGTTTGGTAGCAGCAAGTCTTAGCGAGGATGATTGTCATGATGATGAATATGATGAGATGGAGGTTGGCGAACTCAAAGATGATGAAGGCAATGCAGCCATAAACGAAAACTCCATTTCCCTCTTTATTGATTTAGGAGCCATGGTCTTAGAATTGGATGATGCCTCATGTAGAGATCTTTTGGAAGATGATTCATAAACATTATGCAGTTATAAAATTTTTCGGTCCTGTAATCCATTCATCTCTCTCCCCCCTCTCTTCCTCTCTTTAGATTTGGGAATATGCTCAATTATGATAATCAATTGACAATGATTATTTTAGTTGTAACCAAGTGTAATATTATATCCCGCCCTCCTCCTCTCCCCTCTTTCTCTCTTTCTTTCTCTTCTTTTTTAAATTTGAAAATTTTATACAATATTCTTTAATTTTTAACACCAAAATTTAAGGACGGGGGGGTTAAGCCAGAATTTGAAAGTCTAGCGCTAAATTTGGCTGTCAAATATAACAGCAGTAATCTACGCAGTAATAAGAGTCCCGATAATATTTTAAACACAAAAAGTCCCCCCCGACTTCCTCTCTCTTGTTTGTCTACTTGAATTTGTACCTTCTCTCTACAGAACGCGGTAAAAGAGCGCGGTAAACACTTGGAGATTTTCATAGTGTTGATTAACATAATTTCGCATGCTTCACAAAATTAGAGAGAAGAAGAAGTGGGGAGAGATATGAATGGATGGCCAAAATATTTCATCACTTAAAGTATGAACTTTTTTTATGAATCATCTTTCAAAAGATCCCTACAAGGAGCATAATCCAATTCTAAGCCCATGGCTCCTAAATCAATTAAGAAAGAAACCAAATTTTTATTTGTGGATGCGCTAGCTTCATCATCTTCCAATTTATCATCGTCCATATCATCATCTTCATCATCATGACAATCATCCTTGCTAAGACTTGGGGACGCCGGACTTGATTCATTGACCTCCCTCTCCCCAGTCTCCCCCTCATCCAAAATAGGAGGCGGAAGAGGATTGAAGATGGTCTGCACTTCATTAGTGGAAAAAATGGTTCTCTCCTGAGATGTTACGGGAATTACAAACCAAAGTTTTAGTTGGTGGATTGTTGGGATGTAGATGACCTATAGAAGAGAAGCTCAAAGTGAGTAACATTGGTATAATTAGTGTTACAAGCAAATAAGAATAAAAAAGGTAGTCACTCACTTGCTCACAATTGCATGGAAAAACTAAATTTTTATACCTCCATGTGTGATGCACACTAGAGTCCACCATGTAGAGGCCATTCTCTTGTCGTCTAGACACATTTGCAAACCACTTGCACTAGAAAATGAATGTATGAAAGGTTCTAAAATTAATCTTTAGTATCCTTTCAGTAGCTCCACGATACCTGGCTTCACCACTATTTGTGTCAAAGTTGCCCATGATGCCACAAACCATGGTGGTTCTATGCTCGTCAATCTGGAATGTACAAAAGTGATGACCCTTTGACCACATAGAGTTTAATGAAAGACACTACAAAATAGGAACATATCTTTTATCAATTAAAAAGATAAAATCAAGAAAAAACTATACAATATGGTTTAGTTATATGAGTACTCTACCTTTGGTATGCAGCCTCGTGCATACTCCCATTCTTCGTCGGTGATGTCTTCTTTGCACACTTTTGCTACGGTCATTCTCTCATGAGTTCATTCCGCACTAATGAGATCTAGGAGACATGCCAGGTGTCTAGGAACTAGGGATGCCTTCTTTCTCCATGTACTTGTTTCCATGCTTCTCTCTCTTGCAAACACGTTTCCTTTGCCATTGTCCACAAGTCCACCCACTTGGTCATAAGATTTTCATTGAGAATACATTAATAAACACTCAGGACAGATTCATATCCATGTTAAATAAATTTTTCTTTCCATTTAGAAAGTGTGAAGTCATCCTTCCATCTTCCTCGTTTGACCACATGTGAGTCATTGAAGGATCAACTTGTGCCAAATACTCTGAGATGTAAGCAAATGCCTCTTGTACAATCCACCCTTTGGTCATACATGCCTCTAGTTGAGACCATAGACGCACAAAAGCTTTGAGAGTCTTTAAAAGCCTCTCTGAAAAGAGCATCCATCTTGTGTGCACTACTGTACATATAGCAATATCCTCTACCACGTGAACCAGTAGGTTGATTTGACTAAGAAGGACCAATTGAGAAAATGCATCCTCAATGGCACACACAATTTTTGTTGCAAGTGTTTGAGCAGCAGCGATAGCATCAATTTCAATTTCCTTGGAGCTCACAAATATTCAAGGAAACACATAAGAATACACTAAGTGCTACTTGAGGTTATTGTGTACATATAAAAAGTATAGTTGAGTGGATTCTTGTGGTGTACCTTACTAGCTATCCAAATTTAAAACTAGTATCCCTAAATTTCTTTTCCTGACATATACACATACTCATCGACACAATGAACTACAATGTAAATTAGGGGAAGGAAAGAAAGACAAAGTCATACACACAAACAATAGATAGAATGGAAAAAGGGACATTACCTAAATCATATTGTGCCAATCATGGGACTTCAACCCATACAATTGAACGCTTCCATCTTTCTTTGCTTTTGTGAAATCTCCCCTTAGCAATCGCATGTATCCTGTTGGTGTGCGAATAGACGCAATGGTACGTACACTTCACTCTGTCTAATTCTTATTTGGCTAGCATCCATGGAACTTTAGGAAGAAAAATCTTCCCATTGGAGAAGTTTCAAAACCCTCAAATCCTCCCTCGCCCCCAATGAGTCCTTCTTGCCAGAAATATGATCCCATAGGGTGTGGGCTACATTCTTAAATATATGCACGGGATCCAACATGCACTGTATTTTTAATTCCTTCTAATATGGAAGCCTTAAGAATATGGAATATCTTGACATAACTTTTGGTAGAGTACTTGGAGCCGGGTTGTTGTTGTATTGATCATCCCAAATGGTTGCCCAATTTTCCATCATGAACTTTTGATGCGTCTTCCCATTTGTTGGAGTCTTGTGCTTGTTATGACCTTGGGATTAGAAATGATGGTTGTTTGGATAGATTACCTTGTGCAAGTCATCTGACCTATGTGTCACCAATGATGTCCTGCAAATAGGACATGCATTGTGATGATGTGGACAACCGTGCATACATATCATATCGTTAGAGAGAAGCTTCAAACCAATAGAGAGAGAATAGAGAGAGAAGGAAAAGGGAGATACCATAAATCTCTCCAATCCCAAGATAGTCATGCATGGTCCACATAAGTATTCCCCTCACAATGGCTTCTCTCCCCCCCTTTGGAAGTGAGACATCTACAACAGGGATGCCTTTCCATAATTCTTCCAACTCCTCAATGAGGGGCTCGACCTAGACGTCAATATTTGACACTTTGTACTTCCCTGGCACAAGCAAGAAAATAAGTATATTTCCCTTCTTGGTTGTCTCCCATGGTGGAATATCTAGTTAACGATCACCACATGCCAAGTGTTTCATGAAGTAGATTTAGTGCCAAAGGGGTTGACACCATCACTTACTAACCCAAGTCTCAAGTGTCAAGCATCCAACCCAAACTCTAGCCTTTGAGTTTTGTTGTTCCTGCATACATGAAGTGAATGGGTAGGGACACACATCATCCCATCATTTGAGTGGTGGTTGGCATGCCATGCGAGAAGCTCCATGGTAGACATGCTTTTAAGCATGTGTTGAATACCAGGGATTAATGAAAAATGTGTCAATATCTTTGCAGGATATATACATCTTGATCACTCCGGTCTTGTATCATGCTTCCCCGCACACAGGACATGAGGTAGCATGTGCGTGATCATTGCAGTAAAGTATGCAATCATTGATGCACACATGGATGCGCTCATACGGCATTCCAAGTGCACTGGCATAGGTTCTAACTAGTCAACAATCTGGAGGCATGTGGTGATCTTTTGGTAACATTTTGCGCATCAAACTACAACAAACAAGCATATTAAAACAATTTCAACGAGGCACCATAAAGTGAGAGAGATGTATAGAAATCCATATAACAAACATACCCAAGGATTGCATTGACACTTCTCCAACCAAATTTGGCTTGCAGGTTACGGACTTCCAACGTTGCCCGGAGCACCGAGTACTATGCACCATCGTAATAGGGTGTTCGGGCACTTGCTAGCAATCTGTCCTTTGTTGCCACTGTGCATCAATTTCATGGCTAGATATTCTCCTTGCACATGCACGTCATGTTCATGACCCTCAAAGTGAAATTGAGACACAAGAGGAGGAGCTGTAGTGGGAGGATCACCATGCGGGGCACCCAAATTCTTCCAATAGCTCTTGTCTCTGTCGCTCGGCTTTGCACGCCGACGCAACACCATCTAACCCATACTAATGGGGCACCTTCTCAAGTAAGGGGTGATGGACACTCTCATCTCTCTGAGTGCTTTTTTGAGGATGCCAAAGCCCTTTGTTCTCCAAGTGCTCCAATGCAATGTGCCTCAAGCAAGGGATTGCCCTTTTGCACTTGGTGCAAGGACAAGAGAGTTTTTCCTTCAGCCACTTATCATGTTCAGGGCCGTTCAAAGGGCCAAGATCATCATAGTGGACGTCCTACACACGCGCAAAATAGAGAGGAGATTTAATTAGAAATTTTTTATATTTAGTCATATGTGTCCTAAAAAATAAACAATTAATTAGAGGAAATAGTGTCAATTACTTATTTCAATAAAAAAAGAGAAATGACAAGAAATCAAAGAGAATAAAGTGCAATCAGTACTTTTACTAAATTGGTTTAAGTTTTTTATCTCAAATGTTATAAAAAGATTAAAAAATGCACATAAAGAACATCTAAAAGTACTACAAAAATAACTACTCAAAAAAAAATCAAAAGTACTCATGAGAAAACTCAAAAGGCGAAAAATGACATTATTGATATGTAAGGGTAGAGGGGGGTGGTTTGTATCCTCCCCGCTACGTTGGGTACGTTTGTATCCGTTTGAAATGATGTTACGCAGTAATATTGGTGATAATCACTGGCACCTAAAATAGAAACAAGGGCAGAGTATTCCACGTATTTGCAGCATACTTTGCTGTCTTCTTCTCCGCCATCGCACCTGCACCAAGGCCCCTCCCCTCCCTACTGCACCTCCCCCACCCTCTTTCTCTCTTTCCCTTGTCCATATCTCCCCTCCTTCTCCCTCACTCATACACACACATACACACGCATACATTCTATTCGGATTGATTGCGGAGATGTTTTTGCAGTGGAGGCTTTCTGCGAACGACATTGGATGCTAAACCTCGTCGGCGACCTGCTCTCCAGTGCAAAGTAAATACCTAATATCCTCCCCTCCCCCCCTCCCCCCTCCCTTTCCCCTATTTTTTCTACCACGACACACACAATAATGAAAACAAAAAAATGCATCAAATGTGCATACCTTGTCCATTGTTTGGGATTTACAACTAGTGTGAAAAGAAGAGCCTTCTTTTCTCCACATGATTATTGTGAAAATGCGGTAATAATGCTTGTTGTTGGCGTGCGATTAGTTTGTGTGGCGGTGTGCAATTGGTTGTTTGGTTAGTGTATGATTAACACACACACACACAGAGATTAGGAATGATTTAATGGGTATTGTTAAATAATCATTAAATAAGTCCTAATGTGGAGAGAGAGAAAATGTTGAATGTTAGAATAGTGTCCAAATAGTATAAGTTAGAGAAAGAAATAGATAGAGAAGAGAGAAATAGAGACAAAGAGAAAGAGAAAGAGAGGGAGAGGGAGAGGGAGAGAATAGAGAAAGAGACAGAGAGAGAGAAACATGGAAAGAGCGATAGATAGAGAGAGAATAGAGAGAAAGAGAGAGAGAGGTAGGGTAAGAGAGAAATAGAAAAAGAGAGATAGGGTCGCATAACACACACACACACACACACACACACACATACATAAATACATAGATGGATAGATTTTATTATCATCCTCGGAGGTCAAATATGACCTATGGGACCAAAGTTACATGTGATGTAGTATGTGTATGGCTGATGAATGACTCTGGATTCCCTAAAAATTATGGTGATGAGAGTCGCTATGGAGAGACTACACTTTGGCTGGGAGATGAAAGTGTGTAGGTCTAAGTTATGGCTGAAAATGTGAGAGAAGCAAGTTCCAATGTGACCAAAAGCTGAGCACTCTAGTAGTGTGTGGTACTCAGACTCTCGAACTTGCAGTGAGCATAATGTGCACAGTCGATTTGACTCTTCTTTATTGCCGCAACGCCCTATCTCCCATCGAAGGAAATGGGAGCTCAGCGGAATGGTTGCGATAGTGCGTATCAACAACAAGGGGATAGGTTCAAGCATGTAACTGCGAGTACTGTTTCCTCTTTCAGCATGTAACTACGAGTACTGTTTCCTCTTTCAGCAAAGAACATGGTTTTGTAGTTGGGGAAAATATGGGTGGTGTAATGTATGAAGCGTGACCCACTAGATTTCTCCCAAGCCATAATATATTGGCGTTGTAGAAAAGCTTCATTCACTTGGGAGTCAATTGAAGCATCATGTACCAATTGTAATGCATCCCATCTCCCAAACCACTTCTTTATGTCTTGCATCCATCCTATGCTCAAGATCTTGCTTTTATGCGTCTTTTGAAATTTTTTTCTTGCTTCCCATTCAATTATAGGAAGTCGATGTGAGGGGTTTTGATGCATCTTTATCATGTACTCCACAACCATTTCCATGCCCATAATCTCAATTGGAAGACATCCCAACTCAAGAAGTAGGAGCATATATGGTGTTTGTGTCTTCACTTGGAGAAAGCTTGTGAGAAAACGCTTTTGGACATTCTCAAACTCTTTCCATGTAGACTTTGAGATGCTCCCGGCCCACACTTCAACTCCATAAAAAAGAACCGGTGTCACCAATGTATCAAAAAGATACTTCTTCAGAAGCCCACACTTGATGTTTCCAGCATTACATATGTTCTCACATGCATAATATGCTCTCTTTCTAGCTCCCAAACAACGCATAGAAAATTCATGCCACTTGTGATTGGACGGAACCTCAAGGCCAAGGTACTTAAATCTCTCAACAACTCCAAGTGTATCATTGTTGTACACAATGCACAGCTTCTCCTTATGGTTGGTTTTCACAAGCATAACCTTTGTCTTGAATTCATTCACAATCAGCCCACTTTACAAGCAAAAGTTCTCAAGGACAACCATAAGCTTTTGTGCATCTTCTAAAGTGTGTGCTAGAAGCACTACATCATCCGCATACAACAAAAGCATGATTACCACATTGCAAATAGTGACCTCTTGAGTGCCTTCTTCTTGCATAAAGTCAAGTACCATTTGTTTCAATTGATCGATGCATAGACCAAAGAGAGTTGGTGACAACGGTCATGCTTGTTTAACCCCAATAGTGCTTACAAAAATTTCTGAATATCTCTTCCCATACGCAATTGACAAATCACCTTATCATAGATTCGAGAAAGCGCAAGCATAAACTCACCTAGCACTTGGAGTTCTTCCATCCTTCTCCACAAATTGTTACATGGAGTCATATCAAAGGCTTTCTTAAAGTCCACAAAACAACAATACAATCGCTTGCCTTTCAACCGACTTTCCTCCATGAGAACATGAAGAGTGACAAGATGATCAATGGTGCTATGGCATCGACAAAAACCCGCTTGTCCCTTTGCATGCTTGTCATTATCTTCAGCACAATCACTCAATTTCATCTCCATTATGCACCCAAACAACTTACTTATAAGAGACCTAATCATTATAGTCCGGCAGTTGTTTACATTCTTTACATCCCCTCCTTTATGCAAAGGCTTAACCCAATTATTACTCCAATCATAATACATACCATGTTGAAGTGCAAGGTTGAACATATCACACGTCCACTCATGGGTAAAATCTCCTGTCCATTTGATCATCTTCGGCTTGATACCTTGAAGGTCTCACGCTTTGCGAGTGGCCAACTTTTCAAGCCCACCGCATACATCCTCAATAGTAAAAAAAGAAGGCATACATGGGAGTGAATCATAAAATGGCATTTTTTTAGCATTTGCTTGCTCATATAATTGCCTACAATGTGTGTACATATCCGCAAGGCTCAAGTTACCAAAATTCTCAACCCTCTTGCCACTCAAGTTTCTCCAAAATTGTCCACATGCATTTGCCTTTTCTTGGACTTGAAAAAGTTGTTCCTTTACTTCCCATCTTCTTCTCTTCTTTTGAATCAATGCCTTGTATGTAACTTTCCATAGTGGTCCGGCTCTTTCTCATCCATCGAAGAACGATCATACAAGTGAACTTCCTCCAACTTCCTTGAAATGTATGGCATATCAAATTGTTGAGTATCATGTTGAAATGTTTTTGTGAAGAGCATTCATATCCCCAAATACAATAACATCAACTTCACCTTTGAAATAAGCAATGTCCTCTTCTAAATCAAAAAGTGGTTGATCTCTATCCATGCAAGCATAAAAGGGAGAATCATGATGAGAGGAATGTAGTAGCCGGCTACAAAAATGTGTGCTCTTTTTGGTGTCATAACTTTGAGCCATACATAACGTTTGTACTTGTCATCTTTCATAATTGATACAAAATCTTCCAATCCTTTCTTAACCATAGATGCTACCCCTCCTTGTCCTCTTCATTGCTTAAGATTCTTTGACCACATCAATGAATGTATGTTGTAATTCTCCAAGCCGTTAATCCTTTGTGTATCATGCTCCCAAGTTTCAACAAGAAGATAACATTGGCTTTGCTTGTTAGTTTATCAATGCCAATCCCCGCATTCCATGGGTATCCATTACAATTCCAAAATCATATTTTCAATTGTAACTCGTTCTCATAGGTCACGCATCCCTATTTGCTCGAGGGACTTGCCTTCTCCTTGGGCACATTTTCTTCATGAGAGGTCTCCTTGTTTTTCTTATTCTTTTCCTCATATTCCTTGCCACGCATATTTTGTTGCTTAAAAGCGCAGTCTTCACATACAAAACATTTTGTATCCTTCAAATAGATCCAACTATTATCAAGGATAATCTTTCACTTGGTCTCATCTGGCATGGTGCATACAATTGGCCGTTCTCCGGAGCAAGGAGCTCCTTGCTTCCCCACTCTATGTGCTCCATAGACCATAACTCTGGACATGCAAAAGTGGGTTTTTAAGAAATCTTCAATAACAATGGCAAGAGAAGGAGGTGTCTCTAGCTTCTCTTCGGGAATTCCATGAATAACAATGTTCTTGGAACGTCGCCCCCGTTCCTTCAACTCCTCCACATTCACATTCTCAACATTCTTTGTTTGAGCCATATCTTGCATGAGTGAGGAATTAGCAACCACATTGCTACCACATACATCAGCCCAAGACTTGTTTGTGCATACATTTTTCATGTCGCATACATCCCGGCTCATGGTGTCAAATTTGTTCTCTTTCAATACATGGTCATGCTCTACATTGCTCATCCGCTCCTTCAAAGCATTCAAGTCCACAAGAGAGCGTTTACATTCCTTGATTTCCTCTTCAAGTTGCATCAAATGTGTTGTTTGCATCTCAAGTGTCCTCTTGAGATTCTCATTCTCAACCACAAGTACCCTTACTGTGCGATTCTCCATTGCAAGTGCTTGTAAGTCTTCGCCTTGTTTGTTTACGATCTCTTGCAATGATACCAAGTATGACATGATCATGGTTTCCAATGTCACTGGTTGGGTGGTTGTATTGCTATCTCCACACTTAGGAGATCTTGGATAATTTTCCACAATGGTTGTGAACCTTGTTGAAGAAGAAGAACCCTTGCAAGTGCCGGAAGACACTGTATGTAAAATAAGAGATGAGAGTCAATTTTCTTGAACCTATTCACTTTGGAAATGCTGTTACAAAAATTCCATAACTCTGAAAATTTATGTCTTTACATCAATGCATAGAGGGCTTCGTGATATCTGATTGAGGCTATAGATCACCCAAATCGGAGTTCGGATGAAGAAGTTATGATCAAAAGAGTGAACTGTTGTCTACTAGGTCAAAAAACGGTTGTGCTTTTTGTTATATAGATAGATAGATAGATAGATAGTTCTATTATCGTCCTCGGAGGTCAAATATGACCTATGGGACCAAATTAACATGTCACGTGGTGTGAGTGGAGGTCATAAGTGACTCTCGATGCTAAAAAATGACTGAAATGAGCATTGCAATAGAGAGTCCACATCATGGTTGGGAGAGGTAGGTATGTAGGGAGAGCTCATGGCTGAATATATGGCAAAAGAGGACCTAATGTGATAAAAAATTGAGCACTCAAGTAGTGTGTGGTACTCAATCTCTCGCACTTGACGAGGGCATAAGGTGCAAAGTCCATGAGACTCCTCGCCAGTGCCCCAACGTCCTGTCTTCCATCGCACAGAGAGAGAGAGAGAGAGAGAGAGAGAGAGAGAGAGAGAGAGAGGTGGATTTTTCAATATCATTTTACATACTGTCATGGTTTCTCATCAAACTATCAATTTCCCAAAAAAAAAAAAGAATAGAGAGAGAGAGAGAGGGAGGGAGAGAGAGATAGAATGAGAGGGAATATAGAGGGAGAGGAACAGAGAATAGAGGAAGAGAGAGACATATATATAGAAATAGAGAGGGAGAGAGAATAGAGAAAGAGAGGGGGGGGAGAGAGAGAGAGAGAGAGAGAGAGGGAGAGAAGGAAGAGAGGGGGGGGGGGGGGAAAGAGAGAGAGAGAGAGAGAGAGAGAGAGAGGGAGAGAAGGAAGAGAGGGAGAGAAATAGAGAATAGAGAGAAAAAGATACATATAGGATAAGAGATACAGAGAAGGATAGAAAGAGAGAGAGATGGGGTGAGAGAGAGAGAGAGAGAGAGAGAGAGAGAGAGAGAGAATATAGAGAGAAAGAGAGAGATAGGGTGTGTGTGTGTGTGTGTGTGTGTGAGAGAGAGAGAGAGAGAGAGGAAGATGAAAAGAGATAGATATAAAGAGATGGAATAGAGAAGGAGAGGGGGAGAGAATAAAGAAAGAGAGGGAGAGATAGATAGATAGAAAGAGAGAGGCAGACAGAATAGAGAAAGAGAGAGAGAGAGAGAGAGAGAGAGAGAGAGAGAAATAGAGAATAGAGAAAGAGGAAGGGAGACGGAGAGAGAGAGAGAGAGAGAGAGAGAGAGAGAGAGAGAGAGAGAGAGATAGTTCTATTATCATCCTTGGAGGTCAAATATGAGCTATGGGACCATATGAACAAGTCACGTGGTGTGAGTGGAGGTCATAAGCGACTCTCGATGCTCAAAAATGGCTGAAATGAGCGTTGCAATAGAGATTTCACATCGTGGTTCGGAGAGGAAGGTATGTAGGGAGAGCTCATGGTTAAATATATGGGGAAAAGAGGACCTAATGTGGTCAAAAGTTGAGCACTCAGGTAGTGTATGGTACTCACTTTCTCACACTTGATGAGCAGTGTGTAGTACTTACTTTATCACTCTTGGCGAGGACATAGGGTGCAAAGTCGACGAGACTCCTCGCCAGTGCCCCAACATCCTATCTTGTAGCATAGAGAATGGCAGCTAACATGAATGGAGGCAATGGTATGGATCGCAGTCAACACGATGGGCTCAAGGATATAATGATGGGTTCGATTACCTCATTCAGAGAAGAAGAGGAATTTGTAGTTTGGGGCAATGTGTGTGGTGTAATGGCTGAAGCAAGAACGTCTGAATTTCTGCCAAGCTGTGATACATTGGCATTGTAAGAAGGACTCGTTAACATGGGAGTCGATTGACGCATCCTTTGACATGCATCCCATCTTCCAAACCATTTCTTGATGCCAAGCATCCACCCCGAGCTTAGTATTTTGCTCTTGCATGTCTTTTGGACATTTTGACTTGCTTCATATGTGATTCTAGGAAGTCGATACAGAGGGCTATGTTGCGTCCTAAGCATGTACTACACAACCCTTTGCATGCCCAATACCTTAATGGAAAGAGATTCGGACTTAAGAAGTAAGAGTATGTAGGGTGTTTGTGTCTTGACTTGGAGAAAGTTGGTGAGAAAACACTTTTGAACATTCTCAAACTCTTTCCATGTAGACTTCATGATGCTACCACCCCACACCTCCACTCTAGAAAGAAGCACCAGTGTCACCAATGTGTCAAAGAGGTACTTTTTGAGCGCCCAACACTTGATCTCTCCAGCATTGCACATGTTCTCAAATGCATAATAAGCCCTCTTTCCGGCTTTCAAGCGACACATTGTGCAATCCTTCCATTTATGATTGAATGGAACCTCAAGGCCAAGGTACTTAAACCAGTGTCACCAATGTGTCAAAGAGGTACTTTTTGAGCGCCCAACACTTGATCTCTCCAGCATTGCACATGTTCTCAAATGCATAATAATCCCTCTTTCCGGCTTTCAAGCGACACATTGTGCAATCCTTCCATTTATGATTGAATGGAACCTCAAGGCCAAGGTACTTAAAGCTATGTACAACTTCAAGTTTCTCATTGTTGTATACAATGCATTTGGATCCATTCATGATCAACCCGCTATGTAGGCAAAAGCATTTCAAGAAACTCATAAGCTTTTGTGCATCTTCTAAGGTATGTGCCAAGAGCACTACATCATCCGCATAAAGCAAAAGCATGATCACTGCATTTCCAATCCTAACATCTTCTATGCCTTCTTGCTGCATAAAATCAAGAACCATGTGTTCCAATTCATCAATGAGTAGCCCAAAGAGGGTTGGGCAAAGTGGGCATCCTTGTTTGACACCAATGGTGCTTGCAAAAAATTTTGAAACTCCATCTCCCATACGTAGTCGAGATATCACTTTTTGGTAGATGGGAAAGACTACATGCATAAATTCTCTTAGCACTTGAAGGCTTTGCATACATCTCCAAATATTTCCTCGTGGTACCATGTCAAAAGCTTTCTTGAAATCCACAAAGCAACAATACAGCTTTTTTCCTTTCAGTCGAGACGCTTCCATAAGAACTCAAAGAGTAACAAGGTGATCAATAGTGCTATGATGCTTTTGAAAACCTGCTTGGCCAAGCACATGTTTGACGCTCTTTTCAACCCATTCAATTATCTTCATGTCCATGATACATCCAAATAACTTTGGCATCAAAGAACCAACCATTATAGTGCGATAGTTGTTCACATTGTTTATATCTCTTCCTTTGTGCAAAGGTTTGATCCAATTTGCACTCCAATCATGAGGCATGACATGTTGAAGTGAAGCGTAAACATATCCTGTATCCAATATCGTGTTTTGCTGCTTGTCCATTTAATCATTTCATCCTTGACACTTTGAAGGTCCCCTGCCTCTTGCGAGTAGCAAGTTTCTCATTAGATGAAGTTTGAACTCACAAAGGGACTCTTTAAGGAGTTTGACTTTACCTCTCTCTACCAAAATGGACGCATGGATACATTTTTGCAAACAAACTCCAAAGTTGACGGAGGTTTGATAGGTAGAATGTCCTCTTCAAGCTCTATCTACTGATATATAGCACTCCATGAGATTCCTCATATTTTAGAATATTATTTTCTTGATTCACTTAGATTCGAACAGAGTTGTCACATCATAGGTGAATCAAGAAAAGAATCTTCTAAAATATGAGGAATCTTATGGTGCGCTATATATCAATAGATAGAGCTTGAAAAGGACATTCTTATTTTCAAAAATCCGCCAAATTTGGAGTCTGTTTCCAAAAATTTATCCATGCGCCCATTTTGGTAGAGAGAGGTAAAGTCAAACTCCTCAAAGGGCCCCTTTGTGAGTCCAAATTTCACCTAATGCAAGTACGTGGCATACATCTTTAATGGTAAAGAAGGGAGGCAAAAATAAAAGGGAGCTACAACACTCCATATTATCAACATTAGGTTGCTCATAGAGGTTCTTGAAATGCACGTATACATATCATCAAGAGTCAAGTCACCAAAGCTTTCAATATGCTTGCCTTTTAGATTTTTCCAAAACTTTCCACATGCATGTGCTTTTGCTTGCGCTAAAAGAAGGTTGTTTTTTACTTCCCGCCTTCTCCTCTTTTTCTGAACTAGTGCTTTATATGTGTGTCAACGTTCCAAGTAAACTTCCTTGTCTTTGCTTGCATCTAACCTTAGCAATTGTATTTGGGCTTGACTACATTCCATGTCAAACCATTTCTTCTTGGTGCTACCATTCTTAGATCTTTTGCAAGACATGTTTCACCAAAAATAATTCCTTCGCACAAGAG
This sequence comes from Adiantum capillus-veneris, assembly GCF_014529385.1. NCBI lineage: Eukaryota > Viridiplantae > Streptophyta > Polypodiopsida > Polypodiales > Pteridaceae > Adiantum > Adiantum capillus-veneris. The sequence goes on from NC_140939.1 coordinate 147,874,936, forward strand.
CAAATTACTTCCTTTAAAACTTTCCACTTGCATTCTAATGTTGGGATCTCTTGATGCTCTGTCATGCTTAGCATTTGGTCCACCATATCAGCATATATAAGTGCTCGTTTGAAGTCTAGACATAGGTATGAATGATTCACGTCATGATTAAAGGCTACATACTAGGGTCTTTTACCACACTTGAGGTCAATAAATAACATTGTTGAATCAGAGGGAGAGAGCGCATGTAGACGAGAGGAGATTGAGATGACACCAACATGTACAAGCCCCAAACTGTATCTACTGATCACACGAGATGCGTTTATATAGAGAAGACCACGGTGCTATATATATAGATACTATATATGGCTCAACACCCCGAGGGAAAAACCCACAGCTCTATATATACCCACCGTTATATTAAAATATTTTAAATGTACATTTACAATGTTCAAAGGAGATACATCACTCTTGTTTTACAATGTGCCCTTTCAAGGGTCTTCTTATAATCCAAGATATAGACGATTGAGCTACTGGAAATTCTTTGGTAGAGCAACTTCAATATCCTTGAGACCCCATTGTCATGGGGATATGTGTTCGCTACATGAGCCGGGCAGGCGCCAGGCCTCTGGCTGTGGGAGGTGTGAAAGGGAGAGAACAAGATACACTGACAGCTCTAGCAACCATCGCAATCATCAATTAAATCGATTAATATATTTGAGTACAACTTAATCTTTAGCGAAGGCGGACTGTTAACAGCACCGTCACTTGGGTCATCTACTAACTAGGAGTTTAAGCTCCAGATTTACATAATTAACTGGGTCGTTAACAACACCGGGCTTAATAGAATGATTAATCAAACATTAGCTGATGATGGTGATGAAAGTTCTCTTCTATCACCGTAACTACTTCAACTGCCCTTAAGTTCAACAACCTTCAATTATATCAATTATTCCGCAGCTTCTTGCTTTATGTGCTTTGCACTACCTCGTGCTTTCCTCTTTCTTCTTACCTTGCTTTTGCCTTCTCCTGATTTCTTCTCTTGCTTTGGTTGAAGACCAAGAGTGCTTCTCAATATTACTCGCTTTTATCCTTGACAAGCTTCTTCTCAAGCTTTGACCTCCATCTTCCTTGCTTGCATGCCTCAACAAACTTTCCGCCTTGCTTCCTCGACCAAGGACCTCGATGCCTTTCTTCCTCCCTTCCTCTCCTTTTCTTTGTTTTTCTTCGAACGTCCTTTTGCTTTTCTTCCAATCTCTATCCAAGCTTGAGAGCAAGAGAGCTTGGAGCTCAATTGCCCTCCTTTGATCAATTGAGCACGAAAGAGAGAGTCTCCTTGCACCACCCCGAGAGAGAGAGCACCTATCTCGTGCAAGCTCGAGAGAGAGAAAGAGAAAGAGAGAGAGAGTTCTCTTTGTCCAAGCTCCGAGAGAGAGAGAGAGAGAGAGAGCTTGTGATTCCCTCCCCCTCGCTTGCTGCCTCTCCTCCTCTCCTCGTTTTTCTGGCCAACCCGCATACAAAAAAAAAACCTCTCCACTAATAGTAGCGTATACGCAATGACGCCGGGCGTCACTGACATGCTGCGGGAATCCTACCTATGATGTGGCAGTGGCCGGACATGACCTTCACGGAATCACGCAGAAATAGCTCCGAGAATGAGCGGGAGAGGCTTCTGAGCCTTTCTCGTAACTGTCGCGAGCTCGCCCGAGCTGGCCTGTGACTGCTAAGAGCCTTTCTCCTCCTTCGCAGTCTCGCTTTCGCTATCTGCCCGCCCTTCTTGCTTGGCTTCACACCCTTTTTAATTAGGGTGGCCATTGGTAGTGGGCAGCCGGTCTTAATGAGCAGCCCTTAGGTTAAGAGGGCGGCCTTGCCTTAAGTGGGCTTTGGGCACCACACTTGGGCACCACACATGGCATACATCTCGGCCAAGGCACCACCAAGCATCTCCAGTGGGCGGCCACAACCATTGTAAGGGATGACATGCCGGCCAAAACAGTGTCAAGCATGACTTCTCTCCCAAGCAGTCCTTGCCAACAATCTCATCAAGAAATTTTTTGCCTCTACTACGTTCAAAACCCTGGCTGCAGATCAAAATCCCTAAATGGCACTCCGATCGAGCGGACTAGATTGGTACGGACCCTGCCCCCAGTGAATCTTTATCGGCCAATATCTTTGCGATTGGAACTCTGATCACTGATCTCAAAAGACCGACGCGCTCCACAAAGTGATCAGTTCAAGCCCATGCATTCAAATCAATTTTGTCAACCTAGTTGTAGTTGCCCAATCCGGTACGACTCTGCAATCGACTTGAACTTTAAACTGCCATAACTTCGTCACCGTAGCTCCAATAAAAGATCCATAAAGATAGGTCGGTAGAGCACTTCAAGCACTACAGTTCTAGATCGAGATCTCTCATCTGTGCTCACTTCAAGAATTATCATTTTTGGCATCATTAAGGCATCTGTTGGTCCTTTTAAGCCACATCTGGCATACATTAATCATTAAGCTTGGCCTGTTATCAAGCCCTGATCATTGTTCACTATATGTGTAGGCTTCAAAGAATCTTAGCTTGCATTTCTATGCTCTTTTTCTCATCATGGCAGCGGAGCTCCACAACATCGCCTCTGGCTGTGGGAGGTGTCAAAGAGAGAAAACAAGAGACACTGACAGCTCTGGCAACTATCGAAATCATCAATTAAATCGATTAATATGTTTGAGTACAACTTAATCTTGAGCCAAGGCGGGCTATTAACAGCACCGTCACTTGGGTCATCTGCTAACTAGGAGTTTAAGCTCAAACTTTACATAATTAACCGGGCCGTTAACGACACCGGGCTTAATAGAATGATTAATCAAACATTACCTGATGACGGTCATGAAAGTACTCTTATGTCACTTAAACTGCTTCAACTGCCCTTAGGTTCAGCAAGCTTCAACTATATCAGTTATTCCGCAGCTTCCTGCTTTGTGCGCTTTGCACTACCTCGTGCTTTCCTCTTGCTTCTTACCTTGTTTTTGCCTTCTCCTGATTTCTTCTCTTGCTTTGGTTGAAGACCAAGAGTTCTTCTCAAGATTACTCGCTTTAATCCTTGACAAGCTTCTTCTCAAGCTTCAACCTCCATCTTCCTTGCTTGCATGCCTCGACAAACTTGCCGCCTTGCTTCCTCGACCAAGGACCTCGATGCCTTTCTTCCTCCCTTCCCTTCCTCTCCTTTTCTTTGTTTTGCTTCGAATGCCCTTTTGCTTCCCTTCCAATCTCTATCCAAGCTCGAGAGCAAGAGAGCTTGGAGCTCAATTGCCCTCCTTTGATCAATTGAGCACGAAAGAGAGAGGCTCCTTGCACCACCCTGAGAGAGAGAGCACCTATCTCATGCAAGCTCGAGAGAGAGAGAGAGAAAGAGAGAGCGAGTTCTCTTTGTCCAAGCTCCGAGAGAGAGAGAGAGAGAGAGAGAGAGAGAGAGAGAGAGAGAGAGAGAGAGAGAGAGAGAGAGAGAGAGAGAGAGAGAGAGAGCTCGTGATTCCCTCCCCTTGTTTGCCGCCTCTCCTGCTTTTTTCGTTTTTCTTGCCAACCCGGATGAAAAAAAAAAACCTCTCCACTAATAATAGCGTATATGCAGTGGCGCCGAGCGTCACTGACGTGGCGCGGGAATCCTACCTATGACATGGCAGTGGCCGGACTTGACCTTCATGGAATCGCGCAGAAATAGCTCCAAAAATGAGCGTGAGAGGCTTCTGAGCCTTTCTCGTAACTATCGCGAGCTCCTCTTAGCTCGCCTGCGACTGCTGTGAGCCTTTCTCCTCCTTCGCAGTCTCGTTTTCGTTGTCTGCCTGCCCTTCTTGCTTGGCTTCACACCCTTTTTAATTAGGGTGGCCATTGGTAGTGGGTGGTCGCTCTTAATGAGCAGCCCTTAGGTTAAGAGGGCGGCCTTGCCTTGAGTGGGCTTTGGGCACCACACATGGCATACATCTCGGCCAAGGCACCGCCAAGCATCTCCAGTGGGCGGCCACAGCCATTGTAACGGATGACATGCCGGCCAAAACAGTGCCAAGCGTGACTTCTCTCCCAAGCAGCCCTTGTCAACAATCTCATCAATAAATTTTTTGCCTTTACTGCGTTCAAAAACCTGGCTGCAGGTCAAAATCCCTAAATGGCACTCCGATCGACGGACTGGACTGGTATGGACCTGACCCCAGGTGAATCTTTATCGGCCAATATCTTTGCAACCGGAACTCTGATCACTGATCTGAAAAGACCGACGCGCTTCACAAAGTGAGAATATCAAGCCCATGCATTCAAATCAATTTTCTCAACCTAGTTGTAGTTGCCCAATCCGGTACAGATCTACAATCGACTTGAACTTTAAACTGCCATAACTTCGTCACCGTAGCTCCAATCAAAGAGCCATAAAGATAGGTCGGTAGAGCACTTCAAGCACTACAGTTCTAGATCATAATCTCTCATCTGTGCTCACTTCAAGAATTATCATTTTTGACATCATTAAGGCATCTGTTGGCCCTTTTAAGCCACATCTGCCATACATTAATCATTAAGCTTGGCCTGTTATCAAGCCCTGATCACTACTCACTAAATGTGTATGCTTCAAAGAAGCTTAGCTTGCATTTCTCTGCTCTTTTTCTCATCATGGCAACGGAGCTGCACGACATCAACCCCCTCTGAACCTACACAGCCTGCGGTCTGTGCCAATAGCACTTCAATATGCATCTGGTTTAGGTAGCTTAACCTCTTTCCATCATCAGACTTACATTACTTGTAAACATATGAAAAATGAAATAAGGCTTATACCCTATCATCAATTGTCTAGCTTAATCATTAGGTAGCTGCCCATCAAAAATCTCTGAACCACATCTGTTGTATCTTCAAAGAATTCAATTATGGATAACATGTTTAGTGAACCCCGCCCGACTTAAGTGCTCCTTTTAATGATGCACACGGCTTGACCATTAAGCTCTCTTTAAGGAACCCTGTCAAGCTCAAGTAAGCCTTACTCTGCGTGCACACGGAATGGCCGTCAAGTCCTTTACTTCAAGTTCTGTTAACAGAACCAAGTCAAAAGATGTGAAGATACTTCATCAATTGTCCAAAGAATTCCACTGGAAGCCAGTCATGTGATCTTATTGAATGCACAAGAAAACACTATTGTAACTTTTAGCATAGATCTAGAAAACAAAACCTTGTCCCATGCAACCTGCTACATCAGATAGCTGGTACTCTTCAAATCTGCAACTAGCACTTTAATAGCCCCCGGGATCAAACGGGAAACCAATCATTTGTCCCATTCTGAGCATTCCTTTAAAAATTTTGCACCATCCTCCAGGATCATAGGGAATATACAAGAATTTCCAATTATTAGAGCATAAACATAAATTAGCCCACAAATCTTCATGCAAACCGCCTGGATCATATGGCATATAAGGCAATTGCCAAGGACCATGCATATATTTGTCACATCCTAGGTCAAAAGCCCCTACATCACAGGGTAACATTAGATCCCATATATCATCAGGTAGCACTAAATACTGCCATATCCCCTGTGCAATTGGCTCATCCAATTGTCGATCATCAATCACAGGTAAAAGCATTGGCAGTTCACCTTCACTCTCACTAGTATTGGAACCCTAATCATGCATATCTGAGTACATCAAGTCTCTGGTAAAATCCTCTTCATGAGGCTCAACAGATGCATCTGAAAACAATTCTCTATCTCGCAGAGGCGCAAAATCAAGTAGTGCATCATCTAACAACTGCATCAAATCATCATATGCTGCATCTGAACAAGATAGCTCATGCATGAATCTGGATTGATCGGTATCCTTAGCATCTTTGTTTGAGAACCCTTCCAAAGCTTCGTCCAGTACGCACATAAGGTCTAGGTCCACCGCATGAGAAGGTTCCTCAATCCTGTACATCTCAAGTTGCTGTAAACTAAGATTTCCACATGTGGCATGCAGACTAAATGCATCTACTGTAAACTGCTCTTTAAGTCTTTCACCCTCAGCTAAATATCTTTGCACTTCTATAGCACAAAGTTCAGCATGCACATTGAAATTTCATCTACTGCCCTGTTTTTATCATCGTCACAATGAAACCAATCATATTCATCAACAAAAGATTGCACTTCACTATGCACCCCTTCTGAATCAGCATCATCAATTTTATAATCTTTCTGCCATAGTGTGAGCCTTGTGTCACAAATTCTCGATAGAGAAGAAGTTTGCTCCCTCTCTAAATCACCATCAATAAATTCAAGATGAGTCTGCCCGATCGGTAGCTCTAGGTCATAGAAGCTTTTCAAAGAAGGAGTCTTCATCCCCTCTGATCCATTATCATCACATTCAAGACCAATTTTCCACTTTTGTAGCTTTGCTTCACAAAAACTTGTCAATGAAGGAGTCTGCACCCCCTCTGAATCAACATTTTGCAGATCTTCAAGCACATACTCTTGCTTAGCCAAGTCCTCAAAATCTGGTACATCCAAATTTGGTAAATCTGGTATACCAAAATCCATGGTCCTGCTGCTCTCAACAGCAGCCCTGGTTTGACCTATAACATCTGTTTCATTAATCAACTCTTTGGCAAAACCTGTACCAATATCATCAATCACCTCTATGGTAGAATTTGTACCAGAAACATTTTTCTCTAATTCTAGTTCACTAGCAAAAGTATCAGCTGTAACTGAATCTTCCCGCATGTCTACATGAATATGGCTGCACTCATTCACCTGCAGAATTTCTTCCTGAGCTTTTGCCACTTCGTTGTTTTGATCCCCTGATTTCTTTTCCTCTTGTACTACAGGTATATGTTCTTGGGAAAATTCATCCTGTGTAATTTGAGGTTGTAGAGACTCACCCTCAAGGACTTCTACTTCATGCAAGGCATCTACAAACCCCAACTTTTCATACACAGCTTTGACTATGTCTTTATCATTAGCCTTTAAAAAGGTAGCATCCTGCACAATAAACTCATCAATCATAGCTTCTAACTTTGATCGTACTTGTCCTCGAATATCTCCATAGTCTGGTAGACTTGAACTCTGTTCGTGATAGCTTTCATACTGCTCATAAAGTACTTTCACAATAGCTTCTTTGAAATACTCCCAGTTGCCGTTGCAGGCTCTAGTAACCTCTTGAATCTGCTCCTTCACATCAGAACTCACTAACTGCTCAAAGGATTTAATCATCAACTCTTGTGGTATCCCTCTTACCTTGGGCTCCAGCTCATAGAACTCTAGGTAGCCCTCTGGATCGTATCCATTAAAGAGTCGTCTCTCGTCGTATACTGCATCTAAAGCTGCATCCATTTGATTTTTCTTCTTTATCGTCTCTATTTCAAGCAGAGATCCTTGAACCAATTGAAGCATCTTTGCAAAATCTGGAACTGTTGACTTAACATCAAAACCGTTCGCACTTAACTCTACAATCATCTTCATCATCTGCTCTAAATTCTCCATCTTTACCTCCCACCCCGGATGGTTTCGCGTCAGGTTCACCAAAGATGTCGGGGGATATGTGTTCGCTACGTGAGCCGGGCAGGCGCCAGGCCTCTAGCTGCGGGAGGTGTGAAAGAGAGAGAACAAGAGACTGATAGCAATGGCAACCATAGAAATCATCAATTAAATCAATTAATATGTTTGAGTACAACTTAATCTTTAGCCAAGGCGGGATGTTAACAGCACCGTCACTTGGGTCATCTGCTAACTAGGAGTTTAAGCTCCAGCTTTACAGAACTAACCGAGCCGTTAACGACACCGGGCTTAATAGAATGATTAATCAAACATTAGCTGATGACGGTGATGAAAGATCTCTTCCATCACTTTAACTGCTTCAACTGCCCTTAGGTTCAGCAAGCTTCAACTATATTAGTTATTCCGTAGCTTCCTGCTTTGTGTGCTTTGCACTACCTCGTGCTTTCCTCTTGCTTCTTACCTTGCTTTTGCCTTCTCCTGATTTCTTCTCTTTCTTTGGTTGAAGACCAAGAGTGCTTCTCAAGATTACTCGCTTTAATCCTTGACAAGATTCTTCTCAAGCTTCGACCTCCATCTTCCTTGCTTGCATGCCTCGACAAACTTGCCGCCTTGCTTCCTCGACCAAGCACCTCGATGCCTTTCTTCCTCCCTTCCCTTCCTCTCCTTTTCTTTGTTTTGCTTCGAATGCCCTTTTTCTTCCCTTCCAATCTCTATCCAAGCTCGAGAGCAAGAGATCTTGGAGCTCAATTGCCCTCCTTTGATCAATTGAGCACGAAAGAGAGAGGCTCCTTGCACCACCCCGAGAGAGAGAGAGCACCTATCTCGTGCAAGCGAGAGCGAGAGAGAGAGAGAGAGAGAGAGAGAGAGAGAGAGAGAGAGAGAGAGAGAGAGAGAGAGAGAGAGAGAGAGAGAGAGAGAGAGAGAGAGCTCATGACTCCCTCCCCTCGCTTGCCGCCTCTCCTCCTCTCCTCGTTTTTCTTGCCAACCCGCATGGAAAAAAAAAACTCTCCACTAATAATAACGTATCCGCAGTGGCGCGGGAATCCTACCTATGACGTGGCAGTGGCCGGACATGAACTTCACGGAATCCCGTAGAAATAGCTCCGAAAATGAGCATGAGAGGCTTCTGAGTCTTTCTCGTAACTGTCATGAGCTCGTCCGAGCTCATCTGCGACTGCTCTGAGCCTTTCTCCTCCTTCGCAGTCTCGTTTTCGATGTCTGCCCGCCCTTCTTGCTTGTCTTCACACCCTTTTTAATTAGGGTGGCCATTGGTAGTGGGCGGCCGGTCTTAATGGGCAGCCCTTAGGTTAAGAGGGCGGCCTTGCCTTAAGTGGGCTTTGGGCACCACACTTGGGCACCACACATGGCATACATCTCGGCCAAGGCACCGCCAAGCATCTCCAATGGGCGGCCACAGCCATTGTAAGGGATGACATGGCGGCCAAAACAGTGCCAAGCATGACTTCTCTCCCAAGTAGTCCTTGCCAACAATCTCATCAAGAAATTTTTTGCCTCTACTGCGTTCAAAACCCAGGCTGCAGGTCAAAACCTAAATGGCACTTCGATCGAGTGGACTGGACTGGTATGGACCCGACCCCCGGTGAATCTTTATCGGCCAATATCTTTGCGATTGGAACTTTGATCACTGATCTGAAAAGACCGACGTGCTCCACAAAGTGAGAAGTTCAAGCCCATGCATTCAAATCAATTTTGTCACCCTAGCTGCAGTTGCACAATCCGGTATGGATCTGCAATCGACTTGAACTTTAAACTGCCACAACTTCTTCATCGTAGCTCCAATCGACGAGCCGTAAAGACAGGTCGGTAGAGCACTTCAAGCACTACAGTTCTAGATTGTAATCTCTCATCTGTGCTCACTTAAAGCATTATCATTTTTTACATCATTAAGGCATCTTTTGGCCCTTTTAAGCCACATCTGGCATACATTAATCATTAAGCTTGGCCTATTATCAAGCCCTGATCACTGCTCACTAAATGTGTAGGCTTCAAAGAAGCTTAGCTTGCATTTCTCTGCTCTTTTTCTCATCATGGCATCGGAGCTGCACGACACTGTATATACTGCTTGATGTGATTTAAATTATGTAAACAACATCAACTGAAGATAAATATCAAAATGTGAAGGTTAGAAATAATCACTCCACATTTTCCTTAGAGACGGTTCGCGACACCGCTCTAGAGACGACAAATAAACGAACGTAATGCTGATGCAATCACATGTGCACACGTGTATATAAACAATGTTGATATAAAATAAACATGATGGGATCATGTACCATGGCATCCTGTTCAACAAATCTAAGAAAAATTATGGAACAGTAACCATCATCATGGCTTCACGTACCATGGAATTAGAGACACTTTTCAAAAAAAAAAAGTATGGAACAATAATGATCATCATGGCTTCACGTTCCATGGCATCACGGCTCTCACCATGGTATTAGTGACGCTTTCAACAAATTACGGAACAATTTTTTTCATCATGGCATCATGATTCTCACCATGGTATTAGTGACGCTTTCAACAAATTGCGGAACAATTTTGCTCATCATGGCTTCACGTACCATGGCATCATGATTCTCACCATGGCATTAGAGACGCTCACAAAAACTTTGAAATGGCAATCATCATGTCCTTACGTACCATGGCATTAGAGAGGATTTCTTCAAATCAAATAAAAATTATAAAATAATAATCACCATCATGGCTTTACGTACCATGACATGAGAGACGCTAGTTTTGTGCAAAACCTGCAAAACCTCAAGACGATGACTTGTCAGTAGATAATGGCTTGGTAAGAAGCTCCAACAATCTCTACATTGATGATTCACAAGAAAACCATGAGCATGTTAGTATACCATTCTAAAATGGTCATCAAATTACGTAAAGTATTTTATGAAAAATCGTGAAGAGATTAATAGCATGCGGCAAGAACCAAAGCCATTATTTGCATGAAATGGTGTGACCCTGCTATGATTGAGATAGAAACAAATTACATGCCCAATCTATTGATCAAATCTTGTTCAAAGATGTGTAGGTTTTTGAATGAATAAAAACACAATAGATAACGATCAAAATGATGCAAAAACTATTGCCAAACTATGAATAACTCAGCTGCTACTGAGACATGCACACACCATCAGTGTATGACCTCTTAGTTATTATGAGTATCCCAAAGAAGTGAAATAAAGGAAGCTTAGTAAACAAAATCTTTTTCTTTGGTGAACATGAAGGGTAGTGCTAAATATGGCAAAGTGCTTATAAAGCAAGCGAGCAAAAACACCTAAGACGCTATTTTTGAACTGCTATGACAATGCTCACTTTGGACGTCGCAGCTTATTTATCGCCCTAAATATAGTAGGCGGATCAACACGTTCAAATTATGGTGACAAAAATAATGAGACGCATACACGACATGACATGGAAACACTCTAACCTTCCTCAGTCGGTGTACCATCGTACCTTTGCTCGTTACTGCCAATTGCCAGAAATAGGGGTGCATGGGGCGTGTCACCGTCACAAGACACAAATCAGGCGCTCTTGGCCATCGCTATGAACTAGCATCAAGCATAGGCTACACCTGCATTAGATATTAAAATAGCCTTCGCTACGTCATCACGCTTCCCAGACAGTACAGTGCTAGCAGTTTTTTCCTCCATGTTGTTGGTGCCCACGTCGGTAGCCATTGTCAAACGGGTAACAAAACTTTTTCACTCACAGCAACGATTTGCGTCTGCACCTTGGTTTGTGGAGAGAGAGAGAGAGAGAGAGAGAGAGAGAGAGAGAGAGAGAGAGAGAGAGAGAGAGAGAGAGAGAGAGAGAGAGAGAGAGAGAGAGAGAGAGAGAGAGATCATCTTTGTTCTTTACGCTCGTTTTGTGTAGAGCCAGAAGGTGGAACACTTCTGCGTCTCAATCCGGGTCTGCTTCACCGTCTTACACCTCTACCACTTCAACTAATCCATGCTTGTGTGCTTCACCTTGCATGCTCCAACTCAAGATGTTTCTCTTTCTCTCTACTAAAACGTCAACCCCACTACAATTGTATGCACCTGCTTGCTTCTCTATGCTTCTTGGACCCATCCTCATATATATTAGCGTCAAATTGCTACTTGAAAGCCACGTCAATCTCTGCAGCAAGTCTACCAAAACCACCAGCTAGCAATTATGAGCATCTAGAAGAAGCGCAGATTGACGTAGAACTACCTCGAGCAGGCAACCCCATATTTAAGAAAAACATCACGTTATTTTAAGAAAAACAAGCAAGAATGACCACCAGCTAACTATTACGAGCGTCCAAAAGCAAGGCATATTGACGTAGAACTGCATTTGTTTTGTTGTGAAGCTTCGTCATAGTTACCGACAAAGAAGAACTTTTAGACTTATCTTTAATTCTATGTAGCGATGATTGTTGTGTCGCAAAGCTTGGTCATAGTCATCAACCCTTTCTTGGTCAAAGGCCCTGTGTTGCACACCACATCACCGGACATTGAGCCTTGCCTTAGATGTCTTGCACACCAAACCTTGCCTTGGAAGGATGGCTCTGATACCATGTTGAACCGGAGGGAGAGAGCGCATGTAGAGAGATGACACCAACATGTACAAGCCCCAAAGTGTGTCTACTGATCACACGAGATGTGTTTATATAGAGAGGACCAAGGTGCTATATACAACTCAACAAACATCCTATGATCTGATTCTGGATTCCATTCACCAAGTGTAAATCTTTGTATGCATCCTATAGTGGCTTCTGAAAACAACATATAGTCAATCCCGCTATCACCATTGTGCTTTCTATATATAAAGTCATTGGTGCCTTGCCATAGAGATACGCCATTTGCAATGAGCATTCCAGTACTATTGGACATATGTAGAAGTGACTTTCCATCATGATCCATTTCTTTTGCATCATTAGAACTTTGATTATACATGTATGAGTCATCCATTCTTCTTTAAACATGCAGCATGTCGACTTGTTGTGTGTCTTGTTGTAAGGTATTTGTATCAAAGACAATGACTTCACCGCGGTCCTTGTAATGAGCAATGTATTTCTCTAGTTCAACAAAGGGCTGATCTCTATCCATATCCAAAGAGCATAAAAGTTGGAGTCATAGTGAGGAATGTAGCAACCAGCCACAAACATAACGACCATTACGTGGGCTGATTTTTAGCCATAAGTAGTGTTTATTCTTATCTTCTTTGACAATGGAAACATCTTTCAAACCCTTTTTGGTCATACATGCTACACCTCCTTGGCCTCTACGTTGCTTTGCATTTTTGGCCCACATCAAAGAATGCACATCGTATTTGTCAAATCCAAGAATTTGTTGCGCATCATGCCCCCATGTTTCGACAAGAAGTATCACGTTGGAGTCATTGGTAAGCTCATCAATGCCAATTCCCACATTCCATGGATACCCGTTACAATTCCAAACGCGTATTTGCAAGAGTGAGTTGGTCTCATAGATCATGTGTCCCTATTTGTTGGGTGGACTTGCAACCTCCTCTAGTGACTTTTCTTCTTGAGATGATACCTTAGCCTTCTTGCTGCTTTCCTCATATGCTTTGCGACGTACATTTTGTTGCATAAGAGTGAAATCCTCATATACCTTACAACTCGTTCCTTTGAGGTAGATCAAACTATTGTCAAGGATTATCTTTCTCTTTACTTCATCAACCATGGTATATACAATAGGTCTTTCTTCTGAGCGTGGAACTCCTTGTTTTCCAGCTTGATGTGCACCATAAGCCATGATTCTAGACATGCAAAAGTATGTAGAAAAAAACTCTTCAATAGCAACCTCAAGAGATTGGGGTGTTTCCATGCTTTCCTCTTTGATTCCATGAATGAAGATTTTCTTTGAGGGTTTTTTCCATTCTTGCAATTCTTGAGTGTCCACATGCTCTGGATTCTTTGCTTCGACAACGGCTTGCGTGATAGGAGATGTAGAAACCACATTATCGCTACATATATCAGCCCATGATTTGGATGCATTTCTAATCTCACATACATCATGTCGTATTGTATCTATCATTTACTCCTTCAATACATGATCACTCTCAACTTTGCTCAAGTGCTCTTTCAATACATTCATGTCAACAAGAGAGCGCTTACATTCTTGAACTTCATTCTCAAGATGCATCAAGAATGTTGTTTGAATTTCAAGAACCTTGTTGAGGTGATCATTCTCCACAACAAGAACTCTTAAAGTGCCATTCTCCATTGCAACTGTGCGCAGCTCTTCACCTTGCTTGTTGACAGTTTCTTGTAATGAGACCAAGTAAGCCATGATCATTGTTTCCGTTGTTGAGGACGATGTGGTTGGATTAGCATCCAAATTCCTTGGAGATTTTGCATCATTCTCCATGGCAACTGTGGATTTTCCACCTTTGCGAGCTTTGTCCAACATTGCCTTCAAATCGGAAACAAAAATGCAAAGTTTTAACAGTTTTTTCAATTCTGAAATGGTGCTACAGCAAAGCCTTACATTGCTCAATAAAATTTTGTCTTAACAAGAATGCGTAGAGAGCTTCGTGTCTTCGATTGAGGCTATAGATCATCTAAATCAGAGTTCAAACGACTGAGTTGTGATCAAAAGAGTGACTTGTTGTCGACTAGGTCAAAAAACGAGAGAGAGAGAGAGAGAGAGAGAGAGAGAGAGAGAGAGAGAGAGAGAGAGAGAGAGAGAGAGAGAGAGGGAGAGGTGTTAAGTATGGAGCCTGATTTACCCTTGTAATTTTCTGTGGTAAAAGCGCACTTTTATAAGGCCCCCATTATGAGGAGAAGCCATCGTGTGTAAACGTAAATCACTCACCAGAAACCAAAATTTTCACAGTCAAAAACCAGGGGCAACTTTTTTTCCCTCACCGGAATATTCCTCTTTCACCGGAATATTATGGCCGGACGGCGGCCGGAAAGTGGTCGGAAAACAACCGTCGGTTGGCCGGTGGCCCGTAGTCAATGGCCGATGGCCGGTGGCCGAATTCAAAAGCGGACTTGTCTTCTCAAGGGTGGCCACACATGGGCGGATTGGAGGGTCCAATTCGGACTTATCTACACAAGGGCGACTACACATGGCTGCCTCTCATGAGAGAGGGCAGCCCTTTTGGCCTATAAAAGGAGGCCATTTCTACACACATTTCAGAGTGTGAAGTTGATGCAACAAGGTGAGTGTGAGGTGGTGAGAGTGAAGCAAGGCGGGAGCTCCATTAAGGGTATAATCCCTTTGTAAACTACTTCTTGTTTTGAAGTACTAAAGCCATTGAGTGGCTGCTTTCCCATGGACGTAGCCCACATTGGGTGAACCACGTATATCGTGTGCACTCTCTCTGTCTCTCTCTCTCTACTCTATAATCTCGTGTATGTAAATCTGTCTCTCTCCATTAAGTAGTCTACTCAATTATCTATTTAGCTACGTCTTATTTCCTAATAGGAGGGACGGAAAAAGAGGAAGAGTAGGAGAGAGAGAGAGAGAGAGAGAGAGAGAGAGAGACAATAGAGAAAGAGTGGGACTACTAGATAGATAGAGAAAGAAAGGGAGAGAAATAGAGAGAGAGAGAGAGAGAGAGAGAGAGGGGGGGGGGGGGGGAGAAAAAGAGAGAGAGAGAGAGAGAGAGAGAGAGAGAGAGAGAGAGAGAGAGAGATAGACCGATAAAGAGAGAGAGAGAGAGAGAGAGAGAGAGAGAGAGAGATAGAGAGAGAGAGAGAGGGAGAAAGAGATAGACTGATAAAGAGAGAGAGAGAGAGAGAGGGGGGGGGGGTAAGAGAGGAAGAGAGACAATAGAGAAAGAGAGGGAGTACTAGAGAGAGAGAGAGAGAGAGAGAGAGAGAGAGAGAGATAGATAGATAGAGAATAAAAGACAAAAAGGGAAAGAGAGGGAGAGAGAGAATAGAGAGAGGAAGGGAAAAAAAAGAGAGAAAGAGAGAAAGAGAGGGAGAGAATAGAGGGAAAGAGAGCGATATATATATATATATGTATATATATATATATATATATGTATATATATATATATATATATATATATATATATATATATATATATATATGTATATATATGTATTTACATATATAGATAGAGAGAGAGAGAGAGAGAGAGCAATGATTGCAAGTAAGTAAAGAGCAACCATTGTAAGCAAAGCCATCATTTTGTGAGGTGCATCATGTGAGAGTGTAAAGGATTTATAGAGTTCTTTGAAAAAAAGATTTTTCAGGTCCCGAAGATGGAGTTCAAAACTGACTTTCTACGCTCTTCTTCAACCTTCTCTATCTTTCTCTCACTCTTTCTATCTATCTCTCTCTTTCTCTCTACATACAAGTGATTAGGTCTTAGAAGCAGTTGTTGTGAAGAGATGTTGCACAAGAAGCACAATAAAGAAAAAAAAATTTAAATCACTCTATAGAGGCAAAATCACTCTCTGAATGCGCACAACACAAAACGATGGCTACATTTACAACACTAGCTCTTTACCCTAAACCCTAAATGATGGCTACATTAACATAATTGTATAGTGACTAACATTATACTTAAGTGTAGAGAGTCTGTAATTGTATATACTTAAATTATAGGGGGGTCAGTAATGCTTATATTTGTTTATGCATGTATTAAGGCACTAAGTACAGGATCATAGCACCCAAAGGTTAGACGTTGCCTCTTTGGTATAGTCCTTTTTTAATCGTGGAGTTGTGGTCATTGATCCACTCATGCATGGATTACCGCGACGTACCTTTTCTTTTAGCAAGGTTCAGACTGTGATGATATCTAAAGAGGTACGAGGTCCTGACCTTTGTCACTACTAGCCCCTACTTAGGTCTACTAGTATGTATATGTATCTACATGCTTATGTGCATATATACTTGTGTCTACTACAAGAGGTTATGTGAACTTGTGACGTCTATAGCGATGAAAATACAATGGGTTCTTTTACCCCTCGGCATCGCTAAAAGCGTCGCAATGGAAACATCATCATAAGAATCGCTATATGCATCTCTAAATAGTGATGCTCACAGCGACACATATAGCGGCGCATACAATTTCTAATTTGGCGACTCATATAGCAACGCTGCAGAACCTTATACAAAGACGCCTATAGCGATGCCCGAGAATAATCTTTTTTGGGTGGCAGGGCATTCACTCCTCAACCATATTGAACATTGTTTATAGAATAAAGATACAAAACTCGCAAAAGTATTTTGACAAAAGTAATACAATGACAAAATTATACACATCTTAGGCAAAATCACTTTATTCTTAAGCTTTGACCAAAATGTAATAGTTACAATACAATTGTCATTACTGAGAAATTACATTGTTGACCAATAGTTACAAAATTTCATCTCATTATACATGCTATGACAAAGATAACTAGTGCTATCAGGCTACGGCTAGATTGACGTTGTCTAATCAGACGTCTCATCACCTACAAGCAGTATCTGTCGGATTTTTCAAAAAGAACAATAAGACTTTTTACAAAACAATCTACTTTTTACACAACATGAGGTTATGTATACTTTTGACGCTTTTAGCGACAGAAATACATTGGGTTTATATACTCCATGGCATCGCTAACAGCGTTGCTACGGGAACAATGCTATAATTGGCGCTATATACATCGCTACATGTGTTGCTATATAGCAACGCATATAGCGACGGTTGTAGTCCTTCTGTAGCCACGCTTATAGCAACGTTGTGAACCTTATATAGCGACGTCCGCGAGTAAATTTTTTTGGATGGCAGGACATTGAATGCCTTGCCACCCATCAACCATATTGACTGTTCCAGAATAAAGTATACCTAAATGAATCGAAGATAAGCACAGTTTCACCTTTGAAAGAAAGTGCAAGGTATAGACTGAAAGTAGTCACCCACAAGACAATATAACCATTAACTCCATCATGCATAGTATTGTTTGCACAATAAAGATACAAAATTGACAAAAGTAATTGGAGAAAAGAAAATTGACAAAAGTAAATCAGTGAAAAGTATACACATCATAGGCAAAATCAATTAATTGTTAAGCTTTGCAAATGTAATAGTTACAACACAATTGTCATTATTGAGAAAATACGTGGTTTTTCAATAGTTACAAAAAGACGTGTACATGTCATCTCATTATACGTCATGCTATGATAAAATAAAACTAACTCTATCTGACGTTGTATAATCAGACGTCTCATCGTGTCCAAGCGGCGTATCTATCTGATTCTGCAAAAAAAAACAATAAGACTTTCTGTAAGTAGAAACGTATAATTACAAAACAATCTATTTTCTTAGCTTATCATTAAAATACAACATACATAAAAGAGTAAAGGGAAATACTAACCATGCCACCGCGAGAACTCAAAATTTCCATCAGGGCGTTTAAGCCCTTTTTGCTTGCGTACTTGCACTCGTACGGTGTGGGGTCACGTCTTATCATTGACAACTGTTCAAAACATACAAAGAATACATTATGTTATAATTTAAAAGTACAAATAGATGTAACTACCAAACCTAAATAGCAATGCAAAAACACTTACAAAATCGGCCTCAGATGATGCCCATCCTCCGCTCCCTCAATGGTGCGAGCTCCCTATCTCTACTCGCGCTCTCGCTGCCTCCTTTTGTTGCTTCCACTTGTCAGGATTCTCGTACACTGCTCACTTTGCATTCTTTCAATCTTCTTTGGCCAATCAATCTGGTCTGTTCCACCCATGCTTTATTGCTTTTTGTACTTTTGAACACTTGTGCTTGCAATATTCGCACATTTGAACCTTCATCAGGTCTTCATTGAAGCGCTCATCCCGCTTTGACACCGGAAACTCGTCATGCAACATGATGATGACTATGTTTTAATTCATTTGGCACTTCAATCCAGGTGTTTAGTATTGATGAGCGCAAAGCACGACATGGACCCCGATGGCCTCTAAAACGCCGAGAGTAGATGCATGCCCCAAGCCGGTCACTGTGAAACGAACAGGGGGCACAACCTAGCTTTGACCGGCTAGGATGCAGACAACGGTGATTTGAAATATCAGTGACTCTACACACACACACACACACACACACACACACACACAGAAAGAGAGAGAGAGAGAGAGAGAGAGAGAGAATAACAGGTGATGAAAGCCCTCGGGGGTGTGAGGGAGAAATATTTTCTTGCAATATTTACAACAACCTTATTTTCGGCGAGGTGGAAAATCATGGTGATAGAGAGATAGAGGGAGAGATACTGAGCCTACTTGGTGCATTCTTTAGAGATGACTCGCTGACACGAAAGCTTGCTAGCATGAGTGTGTGTGTATCGATCGTTGGAGTCGAGATATAGACATAGCTTCTTCACATAGTAAAAATTCCCAAAGAAAATCGCTACACTAAGCCCCCTCTCTCGTGGTGAAAATGTTGCCAATTCCTCCCACCAAAATACTACCCAGTGCCGACCTTTGATGGACTTCCCCCCCGATAGTGACCTCTTAGTGCCTTTTTATAGGTGTTGGCTGCTTTAGATTAGGATAATATGGTGTAACTAGGGTAATCTAATCAGGGGAGACAAAGCAAGGTGGTGGGCCCTAGGTGGTTGACCCTTGATTTTTTTTGGGAAATATTATAAGGGAAACCTCTAGGTGGGCCTTTGTGACCATCACCTAGAGAGATGAGAATTTACAAGTTTGGGATTTTTTACAAGATTTGGTTTGAAACTAGGAAAAATGATGATAACCTACGGGTTTACTGAAGAGGGCGTTGTGGATGCAATGCCGATGAATGGCAGCCTCGTTGATGCGTCCTTGTACCCCATTCATCTCTTTCGGGGTCGGCCGGGGCATGCCTTCGGCGCCTTTGCTTGTTTTGATGTTGGTAGCGCGTGACTTGACCGCCTTCTTTCTTTTTTGTCGATGTCGTCGATATCCTTCGGTTTTTTTTTTTGTATTTTTCTGATGTGTGCGTATGCACCTGTGTGTATATGTATGTGAGTGCGCTCGTGGGTGCATGTGTGTATATGTGTGAGTGCGCGAGCGTGAGAGTGTACGGTTATATGTGCGTGGGAACGGGGGGGTGTATGGTTATATGTATATATACATATAAATTTTTTTCTTTTTTTTCAGTTGGCTGTCTGCTGTGTGCAGGTAACGTGGTGTGTGAGTGGGGCGGATAGTGTGTGTGTGTGCGTTACGACAAGGGTGTGTGTGTGTGATAGAGAGAGAATATTTTTCCTCCTAGATGCACCTGCACAGGCCTACAAGAGAGAGAGAGAATAACAGGCTGTGAGGGTGTGTGTGTGTGTGTTGAAGATAGAGCACAAGAAAATGCGACGCCTTCGGGCTGAGAGCAAGAGAGAGCAGGATGGCTTCCTACGCACAGTGCGAGAGAGAGAGAGAGTGAGGGTGGGGTGAGGTGGTGAGGGAGGGAGAAGGTGAGAGGGTGTGTGTGTGTGTGGCGTGTGTGTGTATACGCGGTGCCTTCAGGCTTGGTCCGGGAGACAGAGAGAGGAAGATGCTTGGGTGGCCCGCTAGTGGCAGAGAGCGCAAAAAAGGGGGGTATATGGATTAATGGCCAACGGAATGTGTGAGGGAGAATTAGAGAGAGAGAGAGAGAGAGAGAGAGAGAGAGAGAGAGAGAGAGAGAGAGAGAGAGAGAGGAGAGAGAGAGAGAGAGAGAGAGTTATGTTGCAACGGGTTCCCACCGTGGGAGATTGTGAGAGGGAGTGTGTATGTGGGGGGGGGGGGGGGGGGGGGGGGGGGAAGGATGTGGATAAAAGGTTATTGAGAGAGGGGAGTGAATTGAGAGAGAGAGAATATGAGATTCCTTCCTTTTGCTGCGGGGCTGCTCTCTCAAAAGGATGAGAGTGAGAGAATAAGGGAGGGAAAGATGGGGGGGGGGGGGGGGGGGGGGGGGGGGGGGGGTAAGGCCGGTGGTCCGCCAGAGCTGGGAAGAAGACCGGGGTATATGGTGGAGAGTGAGACCCAGGGGGTGTGGACGAGAGGGAAAGGGGGGGGTATAGTATGGCGGCCGCTAGGGCTGGGATAGGACGAGAGAGAGAGAGAGAGAGAGAGAGAGAGATGAGAGAGTGAGAGAGAGAATGAGAGAGAGAGAGAGAGAGAGAGAGAGAGAGAGAGAGAGAGAGAGAAATGGAAGAGAGAGAGAGGTAATATTACAAAACTGGTGGCCTACTAGGGAATCTAGGAAACATTTTTGTATGTGCCCATTGGGCTGGGTGGTTGAGCGGCATGGTAAGTCAGATGAGAGAGAGTTGGCGGAGCCCAACAGTAGGAGAGAGAGGCTCTCTCTTCTGGCTATAATGGAGAGGTGTGGCCAAATTGGTGGCACCCCGCTAGTGGTTAAGCCTAGAGGGGTGCTGAATGGTAAAAGAATTTTTTTTTCCCTTGGTAATATGCTCTCCCCTTCTTGGAGTTTCGTTCTCGCGGTCGCGGTTTCGAAAACGGACCATCATTAGCCCTCCCATCTGGCTAGAGGCATTCATGTCTCTAGCCCTGACTCTGATCTTCTTCAGCTGATCCATAGAAGCCGATATCGATTTGCCTTCTAAACTAGCCATTCCATTTGGCGATTGGTGAGATTTCTGGGATATTCATGAATCTCCAACAGGTCCGGGTGATAGCCTGTTCCTTGGAATAGTGTTGGTTGTTCCTAGATCCCAAGTGAAAAATAGGATCATTGTCTGTAGTTTCCGAATAATAAAATTTGCATGCCAAATAGGACCAAATTTGTAACCATCAGTAGTAGCGAGAGGGGAAATGAGCATCTTGGCTCCTGCAAAGATAGAACTGAAAATTATGATTCCCAAGAGTGTGCCAAGAATCCACCATATATGGCCACCTTGTTGGTGTGGTGAGCTCCAGTTGTCTTCAGAATCTTGCTTATTGTCGTGATTGGAAAAACCTGCAAGCATATCATGCTTCTCTTGGGTGTGCTCAAACATGTCAGTTGTTTTTTCTGATGTTGATAGTAAGCCACCTACCTTGCGGATTAAATACAAGCGTGATCCACTTACATCTTTCGAAAGAGAGGATGCCACTGTTTGTAAAAAATTGCACCAAATTGGGAATGAGGACTTCATTCTTGCATTCTATCAGCCTTTTGTCTATCCATGGCTCCTTAACTCTTTTCTCCATGCTGATCTTACCTCTATATGTTATAGCGGTTAACCACAACCGTAGGTCTGATGCATCCCATGCAAACACAATGTTGTGTTGTGGAGGAGTTTGGAACATCCTTAAAAGTTTGGCAACATATTGATCATCAAACTTACTCTAAACATCCTTACATAAACTGGAGGCATTACCCATCTCCAAGTTTATAACACCTTTCAATAGACTAGAGGAATTACCCATCTCTAAGTTTATAACACCTTTCAGTAGACTAGAGGCATTACCCATCTCTAAGTCTATGACCCTACACAATAAAGTTTTTCTCGGCTGCCAAGCCCTTGGAGCAATATCCAACTCCAAACCTTCAGTCATACTTATCTCTTCATTATGGTTCTCTAATGAAACTTCCTTGATGCAAGATTCCTTTAGCTTGCTACACTGTCCTTGGTCCATGCTGGTGCACAGGCTTCCATTTTCAAAGCACTCCTCTTTGCTTGATATGTTGTCCATCTTCTGCAAAGCCTTGCTAGCAGGTCGGTTTTACTCTTCTCTAAGTTTCTTCCATGCTCTTTGCATTCCTCTTACTCTGAGGAGGCCTGATCAACACTTTACGCCTTCTTACCCTTGCTTCCCAGTGTTGCCGATTGGTGGCTTTGGTGCCTATTTTATCAAGGGTTAAAGATGTACTCTCATTTGTAACACAATTTTCTTGACTTAGCTCCCCCACTGGGGTAGCATCATTTGATTCTTTAACCTCTTGTTCCACTGCTTCAGTCCTTTGAACAAACTTCTCTCTTGATCCTTCTTCTGTTATCTTCATCTTGACCTCTTCTGCAAGACCAAGGATACTTGGTGTGTGGGTACCAATTGGTGGTGGGCGTAGGATGAGTGTAAGTGGTGATTGTGGTGGTGGTTGCATCAGTGGCTGTAGGAATTGAACTGGTGGGGCTAGTTGTGGTTGCACGACTGGTGGTGGGATTTGAACAGGTGAGATTGGTTGCCTGGGTGGCTGTGGTCGTGCCCTTGGCGGAGAGATCTGATTCTGTCTCCCTCCTCGATTGAAATTCTGCCTTCTTCGATGTTGACAGTAGTACATACCATGGCCGCCTTCCCCACAATTATAGCAGTGGTACTCTTGGTTTTGCCTTCGTTGTCCTCTTTCTTGCGTTGGATTTTTGACAGGTGCATGCCCTTGCTGCACAAAATGCACGGATAAACTCTCGAGTTGGGTAGTGATGCGATTCAGTAGGTCTTGCTGCTCTTCTGATGCCTCTTGTGGTTGGGCTCTATGAACGGCTGTTGCAGTCACTGGGGTTAGTCTGACTGAGCTTGATTCTTTTGACTCGTTGACACTTGCTTGCATGCACAACTTCTTGTCTTTAAGGCGGACTACTTCTACTGCCAACTCATACATTGCAGGAAATCTTTCCTTCACCTTCTCCTCATGATGTTCCTTCTTCAGGAAATTAGGTGCTCTTTCACCTTCCTCCAGTGATGCAACCCATCTCTCCCAAAAATCCACAAACTTGGACTCGTAGGTGGCATACTCTAGCAGACCTCCCTGCTTTAATTTTGTTAGTAGCTTCCATAGATTTTTTGAGGTTGTGCCTCTACCAAACCTCTTCACAAAGACAACACGTAGTACATCCCATGCATTTTTGGTATCTTGGGGCAAAGCATTGTACCAAGACTTGGCCTCTACTTTCATTAGTAGAGGAAAAGTTTGAGGCTGTGAGGCATCGTCCTCCTTGTTGAAACCACACAAGCGATGTCAAAATCATCCAAAAAGTTGGTGGTGACATCTTCTCCCTTCTTTCCACTGAATGTGGGGAAAGAAACACTTGCCATGGTAGTAACTCAAGAAATTACAAACCCTATATATATATATATATATTTATATATATATATATATATATATATATATATATATTATATATATATATATATATATATATATATATTTATATATTTATATATATATATATATATATATATATATATATATATATATATTAATGACAGTAGCGGCTCATAGCGGCTTTTTACAAGGTTGGGTGGATAGATTAAAACAAGATAAAGATGGAAACATTGAAGGAGTGGTGGTAATCCAATATGGGGAGAATGATAGGGTTTGGGGAGCTAAGGATTTGTCCTAGAACAGCACCGCCGAACAAATACACAATCTTTTGTGGGTATAAGATTTTCCTATCTACATAAATATTCACATGCATATGGTGCAGAAATCTAAATGGGAACACTGTTGGCCCATTTTACATCATGCACAAAGGGTGGAGCACTTACTTATACTCTTACCGTGCCGGTGTTGATGAGTCGGCACATCCACAGGAGGTTGTCTCCTTTCATAGTCTCTAGTTTTCCTTCGTCGCTCAGTATGTACGGGGTGATTGCGATGCGTCTGACTACTCCCAGCCTTTTGGCTAGCAGAAACTTCAGATAATTACTGTAGTCGACGTGCTGCATGAATTCCACTCCATTCAGTTGTAATTCGTCTCTAGGCCACTGGGTTTCACCCGTGGTGGAGAGCTTCTTCAGGATGAGTTGTACGGGGAGACGAGGAAGACCCTCTACCTGTCTTCCAAAACAGCAAGAGTAGTAGCTGACCCACTCTTCCTTAGGGTATGGAAACCTTCTTACCACTTCTGCTTCAGGATTGTCAAAATGGACTAGCAGTACTCTCATGCGCCGTGCGAATCGGTAGGCGACCTTTCACCGCTTAGCCTCCGATGACCTTCTTTTTGGCAAGCTAAGTACGACCCGGCTTTTTGAACTTGAAGCACTCGCTTGACCGAACGCTTCTTCCTTTGGGGTCATGTGTTTCCATACTGGCTTAGCCTTTCCTTACCTTTGGCTCGAGCAGCCCCTTTGGGACATTTTGGAGTAAAGGTTATACCTTTGATTGCTATTTCCTTACGAAAGAGAGGCCTTACCATTTTCTTTCCTCCTTTGATATGGAAAACTGCCTCATGGTGAATGTCGATATAGACGATTTCAGCCCCTTCGCTGCCTTTGTTGTTGGCACTCATTGACAGTGTGTTTTCGTTGACAGCAGTGATAGCACTCCATAAGCCTCCCACCTGATGCTCTCAATTTGTGGTTAGAACGAGAAACACGAGATGGGGAGCTTACCTCTTGAATACTGACAACATTGCAGCCTGGCAGTAGTACTTCAATGAAGGCAGCTGGTGCCTCCTTAGTCTCCTCCTCTTCCGTCTTCCAATTAGAGAATTCCTTCAGCCATTCGTCCATGATTGATAATGTGTGTTACTTTCAACATTGTAAATTGAAGGTTTCCGAGAAGCCCTCCTCCGTAGGGGCACCAAATGACAAGCGCAACACGGACCTCGACGGCCTCTAAAACGAATAGGGGGCACCACCTAGCTTTGAGCGGCTAGGACGCAAACAATGGTGATTTGAAATATCACTAACTTTACACACACACACACACACACACACACACACACACACACAGACAGAGAGAGAGAGAGAGAGAGAGAATGAGAGAGAGAGAGAGAGAGAGAGAATGACAGTTGACGAAAGCCCTCGGGGTGTGAGGGGGAATTATTTTGTTACAATATATACAACAATCTTATTTCCGGCAAGGTGGCAAATCATGGTGATAGACAGATAGAGGGAGAGATAGTGAGCCTACTTGGTGCGTTCTTTAGAGATGACTCATTGACATGAAAGCTTGCTAACATCAGTGTGTGTGCATCGATTGTTGGAGTCGAGATGTAGACATAACTTCTTCACATCGTACAAATTTCCAAAGAAAATTGCTACACTAAGTACCCTCTCTCATGGTGCAAATGTTGCCAATTCCTCCCACCAAAATACTACCAAGTGCTGACCTCTGATAGACTTACCCCCCCCCCCCCCCCCCCCCCCCCCCCCGATAGTCACCTCTCAATGTCTTTTTATAGGTGTTGGCTGCTTTAGATTAGGATAATCTAGTGTGAATAGGGGAATCTAATTAGGGGAGAGAAAGCAAGGCAGTAGGCCCTGGGTGGTTGACCCTTGCTTTGTCTTGGGAAATATTATAAGGAAAACCTCTAGGTGGGCCTTTGTGACCATCACCTAGAGAGATGAGAATTTACAAGTTTGGGATTTTTTATAAGATTTAGTTTGAAACTAGGAAAAATGATGATAACCTACGGGGTTACTAAAGAGGGCATCGTGGACGTAATGCCGATGAATGGTGGCATCGCTGGTGCATCGGCATAGCGCATTCGTAACTTTCAAGGTCGGCCGAGGCATGACTTCTGCGCCTTTGCTTGTTTCGGTGTTGGCGGCGCGTGCCTTGACCGCCTTCTTTATTTTTTGTCGATGTCGTTGATATCCTTCAATTTTTTTTTGTATTTTTCTGGTGTGTGCGTATACGCGTGTATGTATATGTATGTGAGTGCGCTAATGGGTGCGTGTGTGTATATGTGTGAGTGTGCGAGCATGAGAGTGTATGGTTATATGTGCGTGGGAATGAGGGGTGTATGGTTATATGTATATATATATATATATTTTATTTTTTTTCCTTTTTTTCAGTTGGCTGTCTGCTCTGCAGGGAATGCGGTGTGTGAGTGAGGGGGGGGTATGGTGTGTGTATGTGTGGGTGTGTGCATTACGACAAGGATGTGTGTGTGATAGAGAGAGAGAATCTTTTTCTGCCCGATGCACCTGCACATATATACACACGCGGTGCCTTTGGGCTGAGAGCAAGAGAGAGGAGGATGGCTACCTACGCACAGCGCGCGAGAGAGAGAGAGAGAGAGAGAGAGAGAGAGAGAGAGAGAGAGAGACAGAGAGAGAGAGAGTGAGTGAGGGTGGGGTGAGGTGGCGAGGGAGGGAGAAGGTGAGAGGGTGGGTGTGTATGTGGCGTGTGTCTGTGTATACGCGGTGCCTTCGGGCTGGGTCCGGGACAGAGAGAGAGGAGGATGCTCGGGTGGCTTGCTACTGGTAGAGAGTGCAAAAAAGGGGGGTATATGATGGTCAATGAAATGTGTGAGGGAGAATTAGAGAGAGAGAGAGAGAGAGAGAGAGAGAGTGTTATGTTGCGGCGGGTTCCCACCATGGGGAGAGTGTGAGAGGGAGTGTGTATGTGGGGGGGGGGGGGGGGGGGGAGGATGTGGATAAGAGGTTATTGAGAGAGGGGAGTGAATTGAGAGAGAGAGAGAGAGAGAGAGAGGAGAGAGAGAGAGAGAGAGAGAGAGAGAGAGAGAGAGAGATATGAGATTCCTTCCTTTTACCTATGGGGCCGCTCTCTCAAAGGGAGAGAGTGAGAGCTAATGGGAGGGGAAGATAGGGGGGGGGGGGGGGGGGGGTATAGGGAGGAGAGTGAGGCTGAGGGGGTGTGGACGAGAGGGAAGAGGGGGGAGGGTATAGTATGGCGGCCCGCTAGGGCTGGGATATGGACAAGCCAAGAGAGAGAGAGAGAGAGAGAGAGAGAGAGAGAGAGAGAAAATAATGGAAGAGAGCGAGGGAACATTACAAAACTTGCGGCCCATTAGGGAATCTGGGAAACATTTTTTTATGCGCCCATTGGGCCGGGTGGTGCAACGGCAGGGTAAGTGAGATGAGAGAGAGTTGGCGGAGCCGAGCAGTAAGAGAGAGAGAGGCTCTGTCTTGTGGCGATAATGGAGAGGTGTGGCCAAATTGGTGGCGCCCCGCTAGTGGTTAATCCTACAGGGGTGGTGAATGGTTAAAGAAGTTTTTTTTTTCCTTGGTAATATGCTCTCCCCTTCTTGGGGTTTGGTTCTCGCGGTCACGGTTTTAAAAACCGGCCATCAGTATGAAGTGTTGAAACATCTGAGAGCAAAGATCGCGCATGTGCAAGATCACCTTCTTGCCTTCATCATCCTAGATGATGCCGCTGTTAATGTCGACTAAGTACGGCAAGCCCTCTCGCTTGTTACACGTGAACCTAGGTGTCTCACCAAGGGTCTCTAGTGGCATCTCAATGGGGGGTACGGACGTCAGGTGTCGACGAGGGTGACTCCCGGAGGAGTAGCTAGTGGTGTGTAGCCAAGAACGGCCGATAGCTGTGCAAAACCTAGCATAAATGGTAATGTCGTGTCTAGTGTGGGGGAGGGCAAATAATGGCAAGGTAAGGAGCACAAGGCGGTGTCGAGGCATTAGCGACGGCATCCCAACAGCAACCATCGCCGCCACCACTAGAGAGTAAGTGCCTAGACGAGTGTGAAGATCAACTCATTGACACCGAAGCTTTGGAGAGCGTTGAATGATCTAAAATAGAGGGAGACACTGAAGGAGTGGAACAACGTGATGGTGCTCTAGAGTAATGACGCTCCTTGTACCACCTTCTTTGCTGGGGTGACAAAGAAGAAAGAAACTCATCATCATTCATACCTGCATTAAACACACGAACATTTAATCTTAATATTGAATGGAGAAGAAAACATGGACAAGTTATAATCTATACTATTGAAAATAGGGAGAGGGATTCCTGTGTAGAGAGAGAGAGAGAGAGAGAGAGAGAGAGAGAGGAGAGAGAGAGGACTCATAAAGGGGGAGGGATTCTTGTGTAGAGAGATTGCTATGAAGATCTTGTGAATTTGTCTCCCTTGTTCATTCTACGTATCTTGTAAAAGCTATGTCTTGGACAACATGTCTTTTATATGTAGCTGTGACAAGACACTCTAGTCATAAATTAAGTTTTTTTTCTATTTTCCATAGTTTTCTTGATTACTTGCGATAGATCTTTATTTATCACGAGAGAGAGAGAGAGAGAGAGAGCGGTATGTGTAATCTATTTGTATATGCAGGTTTCTATATTCTTGGGCAATTGCAGGTTCTTAGACTCCATCAGTATGAGTGATCAATGCTACATCGGAGCGAGCTGACGTAGTCGACATGTTAGACTTTCATGACACACCGAGGAGTGTCCCTGCTTGTGAGACTACTCAAGATAAAGCCTCCAAGGATTATGTTATTGTTACACTTCATTGGGAGTTTCCAACTCTCATAGAGAGTAGCAGCTTGATGCTCGTCTCGCACTACCTCAGCGGCTTCTGACTAAGCATCTTCTCCGATCTCCTCCATTGATGCCATTGTGATTGGCACATGGTATCCCTCATATGTAAGTGCCCTCGTAGTGCACTTATGTATGGTAGCCCTCATACGTAAGTGTACTACGAGGGGCTACCTCTATGACGTACCCACCAGTTTGATGCAGACTTTCTTGGATGAAATAGCACCTGCCAGAGCCACATAAATTACATGAAAGATTCCAAGCACAAAAGCTCTATAATTGGATGTTAAGTATTTACAGACTTACTTGTTCACAGTGCTCGGGTAGTACAAAAGTGTCTCTTAGGTCAGTCCATTTTTTTATTGAATCCACCTCAAGAAAACCAGACTCCCCTCTGCACATAGTAGCATTGCGATCCTCCATGTTTATCTTGAACCATTGCACGTCGAGCAAGTTGACAAAAAATCCTCTATAATCGATCCTCAAAATCTCTTGTAGCGTGCCAAAATAAGTGAGTGTCGCCACCATATGATTTGCATCAGAGGACCGTTGTCGACTAGATTATTCAAATCTTTTCATGATTCCACAATCTTGTGTAAAGCACATTTTGGTGATCGTTCCACCCTAAAATGCTGACCTTTACACCATGACGCTATGTATGACTTATACTACAACTAACAAAGATTATGAGTGGCCGTTCAAACATCTAGAAAGTTGCTCGTCGTACATTGCAAACTTCCCTTGGTCGTGCAACCCCGAGAGTACTCCCACTCCTCCTCAGTCACTTCTTCACGGCACTGTTATGCGTTTTTCAACTGGTTGTGAAACCATCTTAAGCTCATGAATGTTGGTAGGCTCTCCAGACCCATCAAATAATGCATCGGCTGTCGTCTTCCCCATCTCCAGTCAATTCATGCCATTTGTCACTCTTGCTTTGCATCCCCATATTGTGAAATCCACTTTTGATCAGTGGATTGGGAAGCATGCAAAATCGATTGATTTAAGCCTCTAGATCTTGCGTCATCCTCTTCTCAACACCGCGATTGCACATGAAAATCCCAGATATGCGCTCATCATCTATGGTTCAAGATAAACATGGAGGGTCGCAATGCTACTATGCGCAAAGGGTTTTATCAAATTTGTCTAGCCACTCTCCAATGTAAGCTAGAGACTCTAATACCAACCAATCTTCTGCCATGCTACCCTCTGTACATTCTTTTTGATGGACATATCCCTTGAGCGTTTTCATGAAACATTCTAAAAAGAACATCCATCTGGAATGTACTAGGCCAGATATTTCCACCTCATCAACTATGTGAACAAGAAGAAGGACCTGAATGGTTTGCATGGTAGTAGGAAAGTGTTTCTCAAACATGCACACAACCTCCACAGTGTTTGAGTCTACATACTATTCGAACATCCACAACCTCCATACTTGGGTTTGGCAAATGGTATGGATTCTACATTGATCTCCTTTTGTGAGATCCATTGCACCTACTTCGTAAATTTATAGAGTGTGTTATGGACGTCGGGAGAAAAACATCCCTCAATGGCCATCGGTAAAATAAATTGCAAAACACGTCTAGCAATAATATTAAAGTCCACACACAAATTTGTTACACAATTCCCACTATGATATATTCCACTTCAAACATACCTGATACATTTTATGCTAGTCATTTGACTTCAAGCTGGTAAGCTTCCCTTCTTTAGTGAAACACGTTTGGAGCGAGAGAATTATGCCAGTGGGGGTCCTCACAGATCAAATGGTCTCTTTTACTTTGTTGTTTGGGCTCCTGTCAAAATCCATGGCACTTTAGGGAGTTTTATCGATCCATCGGGTGCTGTCTACGGCCAATATTTCTCCATACAATCCACATTTCTCAGGTCAACTCTGGCTCCCAAAGTATCTTTCTTGCCGGTCAGATGGTCCCCCAAAAAATTACCCACATTCTTCAATATGTTCATTGGATCAATCAAGTGATTGATCATGAGTCCGAGGGCCAATATGGTAACTCATTCTAGAGAGAGAGTCTCTTCATACTTGGGAGCAAACCGTCATCACACATATCCTTCTGCCCTAATAATGTTTGTGAAGACATCCTCGGTGTCTCTCTTCCCAAAAAACCGTCACGTAACATATGATTCTTTGAAAAATACACTTGAGGACCTTCGTATATTTTTTTCTTCAGTGAGGGTATCGGGCGTGCATTAAGTCTAGGTCCACATGTGACACATGCTCTATATTCGCTTGTTTGAAGCCCTGCATGTATACACATGACAATAGATAAGCTTGAGAAAAACCAAAATTTGTAGTGTTTTAGTTTGAGTGTAAATCACCTCAGCATTCTGCTAGTCCGGGATAGTCATGCATGGTCCACATTAGAATGCCTATGACCAAATCATTCCATCGAACTGTGTGTCGGCTCATATCCACCACTTCTATGCCAATTCACATTTGTTGATTCTCTTCCAATAGTGGACAAAGATACACATCCATATTCTTCACTTTATACCACCCGGCATAATCAAGCTTAGAAACACATGCCTTTTCTTGGTAGCCAACCACGGGTGAATGTTGTAGTTGACGATGACAAAGGGCCATACACTGTAAGATGTTGATCTCTGACCAAATGGATTAACGCCATCCATAGCTAGGCCTATGTGCAAATTTCAAGCTTCCCTAGTAAAATCCGGCTCTGTATCAAATATATGTTTCTAGACTGCACAATCTGTAGGAATCTGTAGCACACCATCCGAAGATCTATTCTCCTTGTGCCATGATTCTAGGGCGGCCATGGACTTGGTAAATTCAAAGAAATGCTTGATGCGAGAAAGCAAGGGAAAATGTCGTAAAACCTTGTGTGGAGTTTTTTGTCCATGGAGATCTACTTGATATCTCTCGGAATCACATTTCGGACACTTCTCCATGTCTATGTATTCCCCTCTAAAAAGAATGCAGTCATTACGACAAGCGTGAATCGAATTGTAATCCATCCCCAAGTTTTGCAACATCTTTCTTACTTCCTCTCTAGATTTTGGCATCACATTATCAACTGGAGGTATGTGCCCTTTGAGCAATCTACACAGCAAAAGAAATGTGGTACACTTGTGTAAATAATCTATCAAATCATTATACATTTAGAGTTTTTTATTGAAGTAATCACATTGTAATAGATCACCTGAAAAGCACTATGACGCTAGTGTCACTCCGTCCAAACTTTGCCTGCATGTTGAAAAGAACCAAGAGTGTCTTCAATCTAGAAACACATGCTCATCATAGAATGGCGTATCGGCTTCACTTTCATATCATCATAGATAAGACTTTCTGAATCCATGATTGTCTCTATCATTTTATCTATTTTGGGCTCAAACATTGCCTCCTTGGGAATGTGGTCTGCATGATCATCCTTCGAGCTATCAAAGGCTACATCTTGTGGCCTCACG